>NC_079228.1:314687-629375 GCF_029633865.1 Lampris incognitus
TGGGTGAAATCATGTAACTCTTAAGGACGTGTTGCAGACTTGTTGAATAGATTCATTTTTCTTGTTTTGTTTGTTTTTGATGAAATTGTGCTTTTCTCGTCGAGAAAAGGCGTTTAACGCGATAAAAAGGTTTAGTGCGTTATGAATACGGGCTAGCTTACCAAAAGTACAAATGTGAACTAAATAAGGCCGGGAGTCGTTTTTATTGCTTAAAACACGATTTCTCGACCAGAATATGCTTTTTCAAAAAAGCCATGTTCCCATGGCGAGAGACTCGTTTTCTGTGAGAAAATGCATTAAAAGGAGGGATTTCATGAGAAACACTATAAATACATATTGTACTTGTCTGAAAACGCACAGAACCTTGAAATAGAAGGTTTCTCACCAAAAAACACATTGGTGAAACCCCTATCTTAAGGCTCTGAGTGTTTGCACACATGTACAACAGGCATGGTTAAACTATAACGTTTTTAGTGAAATCATGTTTCTCTCGAGGAGAAAACGCGTTTAAAGCCATAAAAAGATCTCACTGTGTTTTGGCATTGACCAAGCTACCAACAACCTAAAAAATGATCAGAACTGGAGAAATTACACATTGACATTGGGTGAAATCATGTAACTCTTAAGGACGTGTTGCAGACTTGTTGAATAGATTCATTTTTCTTGTTTTGTTTGTTTTTGATGAAATTGCTTTTCTCGTCGAGAAAAGGCGTTTAACGCGATAAAAGGGTTTAGTACGTTATGAATACGGGCTAGCTTACCAAAAGTACAAATGTGAACTAAATAAGGCCGGGAGTCGTTTTTATTGCTTAAAACACGATTTCTCGACCAGAATATGCTTTTTCAAAAAAGCCATGTTCCCATGGCGAGAGACTCGTTTTCTGTGAGAAAATGCATTAAAAGGAGGGATTTCATCAGAAACACTATAAATACATATTGTACTTGTCTGAAAACGCACAGAACCTTGAAATAGAAGGTTTCTCACCAAAAAACACATTGGTGAAACCCCTATCTTAAGGCTCTGAGTGTTTGCACACATGTACAACAGGCATGGTTAAACTATAACGTTTTTAGTGAAATCATGTTTCTCTCGAGGAGAAAACGCGTTTAAAGCCATAAAAAGATCTCACTGTGTTTTGGCATTGACCAAGCTACCAACAAACCTAAAAAATGATCAGAACTGGAGAAATTACACATTGACATTGGGTGAAATCATGTAACTCTTAAGGACGTGTTGCAGACTTGTTGAATAGATTCATTTTTCTTGTTTTGTTTGTTTTTGATGAAATTGCTTTTCTCGTCGAGAAAAGGCGTTTAACGCGATAAAAAGGTTTAGTGCGTTACGAATACGGGCTAGCTTACCAAAAGTACAAATGTGAACTAAATAAGGCCGGGAGTCGTTTTTATTGCTTAAAACACGATTTCTCGACCAGAATATGCTTTTTCAAAAAAGCCATGTTCCCATGGCGAGAGACTCGTTTTCTGTGAGAAAATGCATTAAAAGGAGGGATTTCATGAGAAACACTATAAATACATATTGTACTTGTCTGAAAACGCACAGAACCTTGAAATAGAAGGTTTCTCACCAAAAAACACATTGGTGAAAACCCTATCTTAAGGCTCTGAGTGTTTGCACACATGTACAAACAGGCATGTTTAAACTATAACGTTTTTAGTGAAATCATGTTTCTCTCGAGGAGAAAACGCGTTTAAAGCCACAAAAAGATCTCACTGTGTTTTGGCATTGACCAAGCTACCAACAACCTAAAAAATGATCAGAACTGGAGAAATTACATATTGACATTGGGTGAAATCATGTAACTCTTAAGGACGTGTTGCAGACTTGTTGAATAGATTCATTTTTCTTGTTTTGTTTGTTTTTGATGAAATTGCTTTTCTCGTCGAGAAAAGGCGTTTAACGCGATAAAAAGGTTTAGTGCGTTATGAATACGGGCTAGCTTACCAAAAGTACAAATGTGAACTAAATAAGGCCGGGAGTCGTTTTTATTGCTTAAAACACGATTTCTCGACCAGAATATGCTTTTTCAAAAAAGCCATGTTCCCATGGCGAGAGACTCGTTTTCTGTGAGAAAATGCATTAAAAGGAGGGATTTCATGAGAAACACTATAAATACATATTGTACTTGTCTGAAAACGCACAGAACCTTGAAATAGAAGGTTTCTCACCAAAAAACACATTGGTGAAACCCCTATCTTAAGGCTCTGAGTGTTTGCACACATGTACAAACAGGCATGTTTAAACTATAACGTTTTTAGTGAAATCATGTTTCTCTCGAGGAGAAAACGCGTTTAAAGCCATAAAAAGATCTCACTGTGTTTTGGCATTGACCAAGCTACCAACAAACCTAAAAAATGATCAGAACTGGAGAAATTACACATTGACATTGGGTGAAATCATGTAACTCTTAAGGACGTGTTGCAGACTTGTTGAATAGATTCATTTTTCCTGTTTTGTTTGTTTTTGATGAAATTGTGCTTTTCTCGTCGAGAAAAGGCGTTTAACGCGATAAAAAGGTTTAGTGCGTTATGAATACGGGCTAGCTTACCAAAAGTACAAATGTGAACTAAATAAGGCCGGGAGTCGTTTTTATTGCTTAAAACACGATTTCTCGACCAGAATATGCTTTTTCAAAAAAGCCATGTTCCCATGGCGAGAGACTCGTTTTCTGTGAGAAAATGCATTAAAAGGAGGGATTTCATCAGAAACACTATAAATACATATTGTACTTGTCTGAAAACGCACAGAACCTTGAAATAGAAGGTTTCTCACCAAAAAACACATTGGTGAAACCCCTATCTTAAGGCTCTGAGTGTTTGCACACATGTACAACAGGCATGGTTAAACTATAACGTTTTTAGTGAAATCATGTTTCTCTCGAGGAGAAAACGCGTTTAAAGCCATAAAAAGATCTCACTGTGTTTTGGCATTGACCAAGCTACCAACAAACCTAAAAAATGATCAGAACTGGAGAAATTACACATTGACATTGGGTGAAATCATGTAACTCTTAAGGACGTGTTGCAGACTTGTTGAATAGATTCATTTTTCTTGTTTTGTTTGTTTTTGATGAAATTGTGCTTTTCTCGTCGAGAAAAGGCGTTTAACGCGATAAAAAGGTTTAGTGCGTTATGAATACGGGCTAGCTTACCAAAAGTTCAAATGTGAATTAAATAAGGCCGGGAGTCGTTTTTATTGCTTAAAACACGATTTCTCGACCAGAATATGCTTTTTCAAAAAAGCCATGTTCCCATGGCGAGAGACTCGTTTTCTGTGAGAAAATGCATTAAAAGGAGGGATTTCATCAGAAACACTATAAATACATATTGTACTTGTCTGAAAACGCACAGAACCTTGAAATAGAAGGTTTCTCACCAAAAAACACATTGGTGAAACCCCTATCTTAAGGCTCTGAGTGTTTGCACACATGTACAAACAGGCATGTTTAAACTATAACGTTTTTAGTGAAATCATGTTTCTCTCGAGGAGAAAACGCGTTTAAAGCCATAAAAAGATCTCACTGTGTTTTGGCATTGACCAAGCTACCAACAACCTAAAAAATGATCAGAACTGGAGAAATTACATATTGACATTGGGTGAAATCATGTAACTCTTAAGGACGTGTTGCAGACTTGTTGAATAGATTCATTTTTCTTGTTTTGTTTGTTTTTGATGAAATTGTGCTTTTCTCGTCGAGAAAAGGCGTTTAACGCGATAAAAAGGTTTAGTGCGTTATGAATACGGGCTAGCTTACCAAAAGTTCAAATGTGAACTAAATAAGGCCGGGAGTCGTTTTTATTGCTTAAAACACGATTTCTCGACCAGAATATGCTTTTTCAAAAAAGCCATGTTCCCATGGCGAGAGACTCGTTTTCTGTGAGAAAATGCATTAAAAGGAGGGATTTCATCAGAAACACTATAAATACATATTGTACTTGTCTGAAAACGCACAGAACCTTGAAATAGAAGGTTTCTCACCAAAAAACACATTGGTGAAACCCCTATCTTAAGGCTCTGAGTGTTTGCACACATGTACAAACAGGCATGTTTAAACTATAACGTTTTTAGTGAAATCATGTTTCTCTCGAGGAGAAAACGCGTTTAAAGCCATAAAAAGATCTCACTGTGTTTTGGCATTGACCAAGCTACCAACAACCTAAAAAATGATCAGAACTGGAGAAATTACATATTGACATTGGGTGAAATCATGTAACTCTTAAGGACGTGTTGCAGACTTGTTGAATAGATTCATTTTTCTTGTTTTGTTTGTTTTTGATGAAATTGTGCTTTTCTCGTCGAGAAAAGGCGTTTAACGCGATAAAAAGGTTTAGTGCGTTATGAATACGGGCTAGCTTACCAAAAGTACAAATGTGAACTAAATAAGGCCGGGAGTCGTTTTTATTGCTTAAAACACGATTTCTCGACCAGAATATGCTTTTTCAAAAAAGCCATGTTCCCATGGCGAGAGACTCGTTTTCTGTGAGAAAATGCATTAAAAGGAGGGATTTCATCAGAAACACTATAAATACATATTGTACTTGTCTGAAAACGCACAGAACCTTGAAATAGAAGGTTTCTCACCAAAAAACACATTGGTGAAACCCCTATCTTAAGGCTCTGAGTGTTTGCACACATGTACAACAGGCATGGTTAAACTATAACGTTTTTAGTGAAATCATGTTTCTCTCGAGGAGAAAACGCGTTTAAAGCCATAAAAAGATCTCACTGTGTTTTGGCATTGACCAAGCTACCAACAACCTAAAAAATGATCAGAACTGGAGAAATTACACATTGACATTGGGTGAAATCATGTAACTCTTAAGGACGTGTTGCAGACTTGTTGAATAGATTCATTTTTCTTGTTTTGTTTGTTTTTGATGAAATTGCTTTTCTCGTCGAGAAAAGGCGTTTAACGCGATAAAAGGGTTTAGTACGTTATGAATACGGGCTAGCTTACCAAAAGTACAAATGTGAACTAAATAAGGCCGGGAGTCGTTTTTATTGCTTAAAACACGATTTCTCGACCAGAATATGCTTTTTCAAAAAAGCCATGTTCCCATGGCGAGAGACTCGTTTTCTGTGAGAAAATGCATTAAAAGGAGGGATTTCATCAGAAACACTATAAATACATATTGTACTTGTCTGAAAACGCACAGAACCTTGAAATAGAAGGTTTCTCACCAAAAAACACATTGGTGAAACCCCTATCTTAAGGCTCTGAGTGTTTGCACACATGTACAACAGGCATGGTTAAACTATAACGTTTTTAGTGAAATCATGTTTCTCTCGAGGAGAAAACGCGTTTAAAGCCATAAAAAGATCTCACTGTGTTTTGGCATTGACCAAGCTACCAACAAACCTAAAAAATGATCAGAACTGGAGAAATTACACATTGACATTGGGTGAAATCATGTAACTCTTAAGGACGTGTTGCAGACTTGTTGAATAGATTCATTTTTCTTGTTTTGTTTGTTTTTGATGAAATTGCTTTTCTCGTCGAGAAAAGGCGTTTAACGCGATAAAAAGGTTTAGTGCGTTACGAATACGGGCTAGCTTACCAAAAGTACAAATGTGAACTAAATAAGGCCGGGAGTCGTTTTTATTGCTTAAAACACGATTTCTCGACCAGAATATGCTTTTTCAAAAAAGCCATGTTCCCATGGCGAGAGACTCGTTTTCTGTGAGAAAATGCATTAAAAGGAGGGATTTCATGAGAAACACTATAAATACATATTGTACTTGTCTGAAAACGCACAGAACCTTGAAATAGAAGGTTTCTCACCAAAAAACACATTGGTGAAAACCCTATCTTAAGGCTCTGAGTGTTTGCACACATGTACAAACAGGCATGTTTAAACTATAACGTTTTTAGTGAAATCATGTTTCTCTCGAGGAGAAAACGCGTTTAAAGCCACAAAAAGATCTCACTGTGTTTTGGCATTGACCAAGCTACCAACAACCTAAAAAATGATCAGAACTGGAGAAATTACATATTGACATTGGGTGAAATCATGTAACTCTTAAGGACGTGTTGCAGACTTGTTGAATAGATTCATTTTTCTTGTTTTGTTTGTTTTTGATGAAATTGCTTTTCTCGTCGAGAAAAGGCGTTTAACGCGATAAAAAGGTTTAGTGCGTTATGAATACGGGCTAGCTTACCAAAAGTACAAATGTGAACTAAATAAGGCCGGGAGTCGTTTTTATTGCTTAAAACACGATTTCTCGACCAGAATATGCTTTTTCAAAAAAGCCATGTTCCCATGGCGAGAGACTCGTTTTCTGTGAGAAAATGCATTAAAAGGAGGGATTTCATGAGAAACACTATAAATACATATTGTACTTGTCTGAAAACGCACAGAACCTTGAAATAGAAGGTTTCTCACCAAAAAACACATTGGTGAAACCCCTATCTTAAGGCTCTGAGTGTTTGCACACATGTACAAACAGGCATGTTTAAACTATAACGTTTTTAGTGAAATCATGTTTCTCTCGAGGAGAAAACGCGTTTAAAGCCATAAAAAGATCTCACTGTGTTTTGGCATTGACCAAGCTACCAACAAACCTAAAAAATGATCAGAACTGGAGAAATTACACATTGACATTGGGTGAAATCATGTAACTCTTAAGGACGTGTTGCAGACTTGTTGAATAGATTCATTTTTCCTGTTTTGTTTGTTTTTGATGAAATTGTGCTTTTCTCGTCGAGAAAAGGCGTTTAACGCGATAAAAAGGTTTAGTGCGTTATGAATACGGGCTAGCTTACCAAAAGTACAAATGTGAACTAAATAAGGCCGGGAGTCGTTTTTATTGCTTAAAACACGATTTCTCGACCAGAATATGCTTTTTCAAAAAAGCCATGTTCCCATGGCGAGAGACTCGTTTTCTGTGAGAAAATGCATTAAAAGGAGGGATTTCATCAGAAACACTATAAATACATATTGTACTTGTCTGAAAACGCACAGAACCTTGAAATAGAAGGTTTCTCACCAAAAAACACATTGGTGAAACCCCTATCTTAAGGCTCTGAGTGTTTGCACACATGTACAACAGGCATGGTTAAACTATAACGTTTTTAGTGAAATCATGTTTCTCTCGAGGAGAAAACGCGTTTAAAGCCATAAAAAGATCTCACTGTGTTTTGGCATTGACCAAGCTACCAACAAACCTAAAAAATGATCAGAACTGGAGAAATTACACATTGACATTGGGTGAAATCATGTAACTCTTAAGGACGTGTTGCAGACTTGTTGAATAGATTCATTTTTCTTGTTTTGTTTGTTTTTGATGAAATTGTGCTTTTCTCGTCGAGAAAAGGCGTTTAACGCGATAAAAAGGTTTAGTGCGTTATGAATACGGGCTAGCTTACCAAAAGTTCAAATGTGAACTAAATAAGGCCGGGAGTCGTTTTTATTGCTTAAAACACGATTTCTCGACCAGAATATGCTTTTTCAAAAAAGCCATGTTCCCATGGCGAGAGACTCGTTTTCTGTGAGAAAATGCATTAAAAGGAGGGATTTCATCAGAAACACTATAAATACATATTGTACTTGTCTGAAAACGCACAGAACCTTGAAATAGAAGGTTTCTCACCAAAAAACACATTGGTGAAACCCCTATCTTAAGGCTCTGAGTGTTTGCACACATGTACAAACAGGCATGTTTAAACTATAACGTTTTTAGTGAAATCATGTTTCTCTCGAGGAGAAAACGCGTTTAAAGCCATAAAAAGATCTCACTGTGTTTTGGCATTGACCAAGCTACCAACAAACCTAAAAAATGATCAGAACTGGAGAAATTACACATTGACATTGGGTGAAATCATGTAACTCTTAAGGACGTGTTGCAGACTTGTTGAATAGATTCATTTTTCTTGTTTTGTTTGTTTTTGATGAAATTGTGCTTTTCTCGTCGAGAAAAGGCGTTTAACGCGATAAAAAGGTTTAGTGCGTTATGAATGTGAACTAAATAAGGCCGGGAGTCGTTTTTATTGCTTAAAACACGATTTCTCGACCAGAATATGCTTTTTCAAAAAAGCCATGTTCCCATGGCGAGAGACTCGTTTTCTGTGAGAAAATGCATTAAAAGGAGGGATTTCATCAGAAACACTATAAATACATATTGTACTTGTCTGAAAACGCACAGAACCTTGAAATAGAAGGTTTCTCACCAAAAAACACATTGGTGAAACCCCTATCTTAAGGCTCTGAGTGTTTGCACACATGTACAACAGGCATGGTTAAACTATAACGTTTTTAGTGAAATCATGTTTCTCTCGAGGAGAAAACGCGTTTAAAGCCATAAAAAGATCTCACTGTGTTTTGGCATTGACCAAGCTACCAACAACCTAAAAAATGATCAGAACTGGAGAAATTACACATTGACATTGGGTGAAATCATGTAACTCTTAAGGACGTGTTGCAGACTTGTTGAATAGATTCATTTTTCTTGTTTTGTTTGTTTTTGATGAAATTGCTTTTCTCGTCGAGAAAAGGCGTTTAACGCGATAAAAGGGTTTAGTACGTTATGAATACGGGCTAGCTTACCAAAAGTACAAATGTGAACTAAATAAGGCCGGGAGTCGTTTTTATTGCTTAAAACACGATTTCTCGACCAGAATATGCTTTTTCAAAAAAGCCATGTTCCCATGGCGAGAGACTCGTTTTCTGTGAGAAAATGCATTAAAAGGAGGGATTTCATCAGAAACACTATAAATACATATTGTACTTGTCTGAAAACGCACAGAACCTTGAAATAGAAGGTTTCTCACCAAAAAACACATTGGTGAAACCCCTATCTTAAGGCTCTGAGTGTTTGCACACATGTACAACAGGCATGGTTAAACTATAACGTTTTTAGTGAAATCATGTTTCTCTCGAGGAGAAAACGCGTTTAAAGCCATAAAAAGATCTCACTGTGTTTTGGCATTGACCAAGCTACCAACAACCTAAAAAATGATCAGAACTGGAGAAATTACACATTGACATTGGGTGAAATCATGTAACTCTTAAGGACGTGTTGCAGACTTGTTGAATAGATTCATTTTTCTTGTTTTGTTTGTTTTTGATGAAATTGCTTTTCTCGTCGAGAAAAGGCGTTTAACGCGATAAAAGGGTTTAGTACGTTATGAATACGGGCTAGCTTACCAAAAGTACAAATGTGAACTAAATAAGGCCGGGAGTCGTTTTTATTGCTTAAAACACGATTTCTCGACCAGAATATGCTTTTTCAAAAAAGCCATGTTCCCATGGCGAGAGACTCGTTTTCTGTGAGAAAATGCATTAAAAGGAGGGATTTCATCAGAAACACTATAAATACATATTGTACTTGTCTGAAAACGCACAGAACCTTGAAATAGAAGGTTTCTCACCAAAAAACACATTGGTGAAACCCCTATCTTAAGGCTCTGAGTGTTTGCACACATGTACAACAGGCATGGTTAAACTATAACGTTTTTAGTGAAATCATGTTTCTCTCGAGGAGAAAACGCGTTTAAAGCCATAAAAAGATCTCACTGTGTTTTGGCATTGACCAAGCTACCAACAAACCTAAAAAATGATCAGAACTGGAGAAATTACACATTGACATTGGGTGAAATCATGTAACTCTTAAGGACGTGTTGCAGACTTGTTGAATAGATTCATTTTTCTTGTTTTGTTTGTTTTTGATGAAATTGCTTTTCTCGTCGAGAAAAGGCGTTTAACGCGATAAAAAGGTTTAGTGCGTTACGAATACGGGCTAGCTTACCAAAAGTACAAATGTGAACTAAATAAGGCCGGGAGTCGTTTTTATTGCTTAAAACACGATTTCTCGACCAGAATATGCTTTTTCAAAAAAGCCATGTTCCCATGGCGAGAGACTCGTTTTCTGTGAGAAAATGCATTAAAAGGAGGGATTTCATGAGAAACACTATAAATACATATTGTACTTGTCTGAAAACGCACAGAACCTTGAAATAGAAGGTTTCTCACCAAAAAACACATTGGTGAAAACCCTATCTTAAGGCTCTGAGTGTTTGCACACATGTACAAACAGGCATGTTTAAACTATAACGTTTTTAGTGAAATCATGTTTCTCTCGAGGAGAAAACGCGTTTAAAGCCACAAAAAGATCTCACTGTGTTTTGGCATTGACCAAGCTACCAACAACCTAAAAAATGATCAGAACTGGAGAAATTACATATTGACATTGGGTGAAATCATGTAACTCTTAAGGACGTGTTGCAGACTTGTTGAATAGATTCATTTTTCTTGTTTTGTTTGTTTTTGATGAAATTGCTTTTCTCGTCGAGAAAAGGCGTTTAACGCGATAAAAAGGTTTAGTGCGTTATGAATACGGGCTAGCTTACCAAAAGTACAAATGTGAACTAAATAAGGCCGGGAGTCGTTTTTATTGCTTAAAACACGATTTCTCGACCAGAATATGCTTTTTCAAAAAAGCCATGTTCCCATGGCGAGAGACTCGTTTTCTGTGAGAAAATGCATTAAAAGGAGGGATTTCATGAGAAACACTATAAATACATATTGTACTTGTCTGAAAACGCACAGAACCTTGAAATAGAAGGTTTCTCACCAAAAAACACATTGGTGAAACCCCTATCTTAAGGCTCTGAGTGTTTGCACACATGTACAAACAGGCATGTTTAAACTATAACGTTTTTAGTGAAATCATGTTTCTCTCGAGGAGAAAACGCGTTTAAAGCCATAAAAAGATCTCACTGTGTTTTGGCATTGACCAAGCTACCAACAAACCTAAAAAATGATCAGAACTGGAGAAATTACACATTGACATTGGGTGAAATCATGTAACTCTTAAGGACGTGTTGCAGACTTGTTGAATAGATTCATTTTTCCTGTTTTGTTTGTTTTTGATGAAATTGTGCTTTTCTCGTCGAGAAAAGGCGTTTAACGCGATAAAAAGGTTTAGTGCGTTATGAATACGGGCTAGCTTACCAAAAGTACAAATGTGAACTAAATAAGGCCGGGAGTCGTTTTTATTGCTTAAAACACGATTTCTCGACCAGAATATGCTTTTTCAAAAAAGCCATGTTCCCATGGCGAGAGACTCGTTTTCTGTGAGAAAATGCATTAAAAGGAGGGATTTCATCAGAAACACTATAAATACATATTGTACTTGTCTGAAAACGCACAGAACCTTGAAATAGAAGGTTTCTCACCAAAAAACACATTGGTGAAACCCCTATCTTAAGGCTCTGAGTGTTTGCACACATGTACAACAGGCATGGTTAAACTATAACGTTTTTAGTGAAATCATGTTTCTCTCGAGGAGAAAACGCGTTTAAAGCCATAAAAAGATCTCACTGTGTTTTGGCATTGACCAAGCTACCAACAAACCTAAAAAATGATCAGAACTGGAGAAATTACACATTGACATTGGGTGAAATCATGTAACTCTTAAGGACGTGTTGCAGACTTGTTGAATAGATTCATTTTTCTTGTTTTGTTTGTTTTTGATGAAATTGTGCTTTTCTCGTCGAGAAAAGGCGTTTAACGCGATAAAAAGGTTTAGTGCGTTATGAATACGGGCTAGCTTACCAAAAGTTCAAATGTGAACTAAATAAGGCCGGGAGTCGTTTTTATTGCTTAAAACACGATTTCTCGACCAGAATATGCTTTTTCAAAAAAGCCATGTTCCCATGGCGAGAGACTCGTTTTCTGTGAGAAAATGCATTAAAAGGAGGGATTTCATCAGAAACACTATAAATACATATTGTACTTGTCTGAAAACGCACAGAACCTTGAAATAGAAGGTTTCTCACCAAAAAACACATTGGTGAAACCCCTATCTTAAGGCTCTGAGTGTTTGCACACATGTACAAACAGGCATGTTTAAACTATAACGTTTTTAGTGAAATCATGTTTCTCTCGAGGAGAAAACGCGTTTAAAGCCATAAAAAGATCTCACTGTGTTTTGGCATTGACCAAGCTACCAACAAACCTAAAAAATGATCAGAACTGGAGAAATTACACATTGACATTGGGTGAAATCATGTAACTCTTAAGGACGTGTTGCAGACTTGTTGAATAGATTCATTTTTCTTGTTTTGTTTGTTTTTGATGAAATTGTGCTTTTCTCGTCGAGAAAAGGCGTTTAACGCGATAAAAAGGTTTAGTGCGTTATAAATGTGAACTAAATAAGGCCGGGAGTCGTTTTTATTGCTTAAAACACGATTTCTCGACCAGAATATGCTTTTTCAAAAAAGCCATGTTCCCATGGCGAGAGACTCGTTTTCTGTGAGAAAATGCATTAAAAGGAGGGATTTCATCAGAAACACTATAAATACATATTGTACTTGTCTGAAAACGCACAGAACCTTGAAATAGAAGGTTTCTCACCAAAAAACACATTGGTGAAAACCCTATCTTAAGGCTCTGAGTGTTTGCACACATGTACAAACAGGCATGTTTAAACTATAACGTTTTTAGTGAAATCATGTTTCTCTCGAGGAGAAAACGCGTTTAAAGCCATAAAAAGATCTCACTGTGTTTTGGCATTGACCAAGCTACCAACAACCTAAAAAATGATCAGAACTGGAGAAATTACATATTGACATTGGGTGAAATCATGTAACTCTTAAGGACGTGTTGCAGACTTGTTGAATAGATTCATTTTTCTTGTTTTGTTTGTTTTTGATGAAATTGTGCTTTTCTCGTCGAGAAAAGGCGTTTAACGCGATAAAAAGGTTTAGTGCGTTATGAATACGGGCTAGCTTACCAAAAGTACAAATGTGAACTAAATAAGGCCGGGAGTCGTTTTTATTGCTTAAAACACGATTTCTCGACCAGAATATGCTTTTTCAAAAAAGCCATGTTCCCATGGCGAGAGACTCGTTTTCTGTGAGAAAATGCATTAAAAGGAGGGATTTCATGAGAAACACTATAAATACATATTGTACTTGTCTGAAAACGCACAGAACCTTGAAATAGAAGGTTTCTCACCAAAAAACACATTGGTGAAAACCCTATCTTAAGGCTCTGAGTGTTTGCACACATGTACAAACAGGCATGTTTAAACTATAACGTTTTTAGTGAAATCATGTTTCTCTCGAGGAGAAAATGCGTTTAAAGCCATAAAAAGATCTCACTGTGTTTTGGCATTGACCAAGCTACCAACAACCTAAAAAATGATCAGAACTGGAGAAATTACACATTGACATTGGGTGAAATCATGTAACTCTTAAGGACGTGTTGCAGACTTGTTGAATAGATTCATTTTTCTTGTTTTGTTTGTTTTTGATGAAATTGCTTTTCTCGTCGAGAAAAGGCGTTTAACGCGATAAAAAGGTTTAGTGCGTTACGAATACGGGCTAGCTTACCAAAAGTACAAATGTGAACTAAATAAGGCCGGGAGTCGTTTTTATTGCTTAAAACACGATTTCTCGACCAGAATATGCTTTTTCAAAAAAGCCATGTTCCCCTGGCGAGAGACTCGTTTTCTGTGAGAAAATGCATTAAAAGGAGGGATTTCATGAGAAACACTATAAATACATATTGTACTTGTCTGAAAACGCACAGAACCTTGAAATAGAAGGTTTCTCACCAAAAAACACATTGGTGAAAACCCTATCTTAAGGCTCTGAGTGTTTGCACACATGTACAAACAGGCATGTTTAAACTATAACGTTTTTAGTGAAATCATGTTTCTCTCGAGGAGAAAACGCGTTTAAAGCCATAAAAAGATCTCACTGTGTTTTGGCATTGACCAAGCTACCAACAACCTAAAAAATGATCAGAACTGGAGAAATTACATATTGACATTGGGTGAAATCATGTAACTCTTAAGGACGTGTTGCAGACTTGTTGAATAGATTCATTTTTCTTGTTTTGTTTGTTTTTGATGAAATTGTGCTTTTCTCGTCGAGAAAAGGCGTTTAACGCGATAAAAAGGTTTAGTGCGTTATGAATACGGGCTAGCTTACCAAAAGTACAAATGTGAACTAAATAAGGCCGGGAGTCGTTTTTATTGCTTAAAACACGATTTCTCGACCAGAATATGCTTTTTCAAAAAAGCCATGTTCCCATGGCGAGAGACTCGTTTTCTGTGAGAAAATGCATTAAAAGGAGGGATTTCATCAGAAACACTATAAATACATATTGTACTTGTCTGAAAACACACAGAACCTTGAAATAGAAGGTTTCTCACCAAAAAACACATTGGTGAAACCCCTATCTTAAGGCTCTGAGTGTTTGCACACATGTACAAACAGGCATGTTTAAACTATAACGTTTTTAGTGAAATCATGTTTCTCTCGAGGAGAAAACGCGTTTAAAGCCATAAAAAGATCTCACTGTGTTTTGGCATTGACCAAGCTACCAACAACCTAAAAAATGGTCAGAACTGGAGAAATTACATATTGACATTGGGTGAAATCATGTAACTCTTAAGGGCGTGTTGCAGACTTGTTGAATAGATTCATTTTTCTTGTTTTGTTTGTTTTTGATGAAATTGTGCTTTTCTCGTCGAGAAAAGGCGTTTAACGCGATAAAAAGGTTTAGTGCGTTATGAATACGGGCTAGCTTACCAAAAGTACAAATGTGAACTAAATAAGGCCGGGAGTCGTTTTTATTGCTTAAAACACGATTTCTCGACCAGAATATGCTTTTTCAAAAAAGCCATGTTCCCATGGCGAGAGACTCGTTTTCTGTGAGAAAATGCATTAAAAGGAGGGATTTCATGAGAAACACTATAAATACATATTGTACTTGTCTGAAAACGCACAGAACCTTGAAATAGAAGGTTTCTCACCAAAAAACACATTGGTGAAACCCCTATCTTAAGGCTCTGAGTGTTTGCACACATGTACAAACAGGCATGTTTAAACTATAACGTTTTTAGTGAAATCATGTTTCTCTCGAGGAGAAAACGCGTTTAAAGCCATAAAAAGATCTCACTGTGTTTTGGCATTGACCAAGCTACCAACAACCTAAAAAATGATCAGAACTGGAGAAATTACATATTGACATTGGGTGAAATCATGTAACTCTTAAGGACGTGTTGCAGACTTGTTGAATAGATTCATTTTTCTTGTTTTGTTTGTTTTTGATGAAATTGTGCTTTTCTCGTCGAGAAAAGGCGTTTAACGCGATAAAAAGGTTTAGTGCGTTATGAATACGGGCTAGCTTACCAAAAGTACAAATGTGAACTAAATAAGGCCGGGAGTCGTTTTTATTGCTTAAAACACGATTTCTCGACCAGAATATGCTTTTTCAAAAAAGCCATGTTCCCCTGGCGAGAGACTCGTTTTCTGTGAGAAAATGCATTAAAAGGAGGGATTTCATGAGAAACACTATAAATACATATTGTACTTGTCTGAAAACGCACAGAACCTTGAAATAGAAGGTTTCTCACCAAAAAACACATTGGTGAAAACCCTATCTTAAGGCTCTGAGTGTTTGCACACATGTACAAACAGGCATGTTTAAACTATAACGTTTTTAGTGAAATCATGTTTCTCTCGAGGAGAAAACGCGTTTAAAGCCATAAAAAGATCTCACTGTGTTTTGGCATTGACCAAGCTACCAACAACCTAAAAAATGATCAGAACTGGAGAAATTACATATTGACATTGGGTGAAATCATGTAACTCTTAAGGACGTGTTGCAGACTTGTTGAATAGATTCATTTTTCTTGTTTTGTTTGTTTTTGATGAAATTGCTTTTCTCGTCGAGAAATGGCGTTTAACGCGATAAAAAGGTTTAGTGCGTTATGAATACGGGCTAGCTTACCAAAAGTACAAATGTGAACTAAATAAGGCCGGGAGTCGTTTTTATTGCTTAAAACACGATTTCTCGACCAGAATATGCTTTTTCAAAAAAGCCATGTTCCCATGGCGAGAGACTCGTTTTCTGTGAGAAAATGCATTAAAAGGAGGGATTTCATCAGAAACACTATAAATACATATTGTACTTGTCTGAAAACGCACAGAACCTTGAAATAGAAGGTTTCTCACCAAAAAACACATTGGTGAAACCCCTATCTTAAGGCTCTGAGTGTTTGCACACATGTACAAACAGGCATGTTTAAACTATAACGTTTTTAGTGAAATCATGTTTCTCTCGAGGAGAAAACGCGTTTAAAGCCATAAAAAGATCTCACTGTGTTTTGGCATTGACCAAGCTACCAACAAACCTAAAAAATGATCAGAACTGGAGAAATTACACATTGACATTGGGTGAAATCATGTAACTCTTAAGGACGTGTTGCAGACTTGTTGAATAGATTCATTTTTCTTGTTTTGTTTGTTTTTGATGAAATTGTGCTTTTCTCGTCGAGAAAAGGCGTTTAACGCGATAAAAAGGTTTAGTGCGTTATGAATACGGGCTAGCTTACCAAAAGTACAAATGTGAACTAAATAAGGCCGGGAGTCGTTTTTATTGCTTAAAACACGATTTCTCGACCAGAATATGCTTTTTCAAAAAAGCCATGTTCCCATGGCGAGAGACTCGTTTTCTGTGAGAAAATGCATTAAAAGGAGGGATTTCATGAGAAACACTATAAATACATATTGTACTTGTCTGAAAACGCACAGAACCTTGAAATAGAAGGTTTCTCACCAAAAAACACATTGGTGAAACCCCTATCTTAAGGCTCTGAGTGTTTGCACACATGTACAAACAGGCATGTTTAAACTATAACGTTTTTAGTGAAATCATGTTTCTCTCGAGGAGAAAACGCGTTTAAAGCCATAAAAAGATCTCACTGTGTTTTGGCATTGACCAAGCTACCAACAACCTAAAAAATGATCAGAACTGGAGAAATTACATATTGACATTGGGTGAAATCATGTAACTCTTAAGGACGTGTTGCAGACTTGTTGAATAGATTCATTTTTCTTGTTTTGTTTGTTTTTGATGAAATTGTGCTTTTCTCGTCGAGAAAAGGCGTTTAACGCGATAAAAAGGTTTAGTGCGTTATGAATACGGGCTAGCTTACCAAAAGTACAAATGTGAACTAAATAAGGCCGGGAGTCGTTTTTATTGCTTAAAACACGATTTCTCGACCAGAATATGCTTTTTCAAAAAAGCCATGTTCCCCTGGCGAGAGACTCGTTTTCTGTGAGAAAATGCATTAAAAGGAGGGATTTCATGAGAAACACTATAAATACATATTGTACTTGTCTGAAAACGCACAGAACCTTGAAATAGAAGGTTTCTCACCAAAAAACACATTGGTGAAAACCCTATCTTAAGGCTCTGAGTGTTTGCACACATGTACAAACAGGCATGTTTAAACTATAACGTTTTTAGTGAAATCATGTTTCTCTCGAGGAGAAAACGCGTTTAAAGCCATAAAAAGATCTCACTGTGTTTTGGCATTGACCAAGCTACCAACAACCTAAAAAATGATCAGAACTGGAGAAATTACATATTGACATTGGGTGAAATCATGTAACTCTTAAGGACGTGTTGCAGACTTGTTGAATAGATTCATTTTTCTTGTTTTGTTTGTTTTTGATGAAATTGCTTTTCTCGTCGAGAAATGGCGTTTAACGCGATAAAAAGGTTTAGTGCGTTATGAATACGGGCTTGCTTACCAAAAGTACAAATGTGAACTAAATAAGGCCGGGAGTCGTTTTTATTGCTTAAAACACGATTTCTCGACCAGAATATGCTTTTTCAAAAAAGCCATGTTCCCATGGCGAGAGACTCGTTTTCTGTGAGAAAATGCATTAAAAGGAGGGATTTCATCAGAAACACTATAAATACATATTGTACTTGTCTGAAAACGCACAGAACCTTGAAATAGAAGGTTTCTCACCAAAAAACACATTGGTGAAACCCCTATCTTAAGGCTCTGAGTGTTTGCACACATGTACAAACAGGCATGTTTAAACTATAACGTTTTTAGTGAAATCATGTTTCTCTCGAGGAGAAAACGCGTTTAAAGCCATAAAAAGATCTCACTGTGTTTTGGCATTGACCAAGCTACCAACAAACCTAAAAAATGATCAGAACTGGAGAAATTACACATTGACATTGGGTGAAATCATGTAACTCTTAAGGACGTGTTGCAGACTTGTTGAATAGATTCATTTTTCTTGTTTTGTTTGTTTTTGATGAAATTGTGCTTTTCTCGTCGAGAAAAGGCGTTTAACGCGATAAAAAGGTTTAGTGCGTTATGAATACGGGCTAGCTTACCAAAAGTACAAATGTGAACTAAATAAGGCCGGGAGTCGTTTTTATTGCTTAAAACACGATTTCTCGACCAGAATATGCTTTTTCAAAAAAGCCATGTTCCCATGGCGAGAGACTCGTTTTCTGTGAGAAAATGCATTAAAAGGAGGGATTTCATCAGAAACACTATAAATACATATTGTACTTGTCTGAAAACGCACAGAACCTTGAAATAGAAGGTTTCTCACCAAAAAACACATTGGTGAAACCCCTATCTTAAGGCTCTGAGTGTTTGCACACATGTACAACAGGCATGGTTAAACTATAACGTTTTTAGTGAAATCATGTTTCTCTCGAGGAGAAAACGCGTTTAAAGCCATAAAAAGATCTCACTGTGTTTTGGCATTGACCAAGCTACCAACAACCTAAAAAATGATCAGAACTGGAGAAATTACACATTGACATTGGGTGAAATCATGTAACTCTTAAGGACGTGTTGCAGACTTGTTGAATAGATTCATTTTTCTTGTTTTGTTTGTTTTTGATGAAATTGCTTTTCTCGTCGAGAAAAGGCGTTTAACGCGATAAAAAGGTTTAGTGCGTTACGAATACGGGCTAGCTTACCAAAAGTACAAATGTGAACTAAATAAGGCCGGGAGTCGTTTGTATTGCTTAAAACACGATTTCTCGACCAGAATATGCTTTTTCAAAAAAGCCATGTTCCCATGGCGAGAGACTCGTTTTCTGTGAGAAAATGCATTAAAAGGAGGGATTTCATGAGAAACACTATAAATACATATTGTACTTGTCTGAAAACGCACAGAACCTTGAAATAGAAGGTTTCTCACCAAAAAACACATTGGTGAAAACCCTATCTTAAGGCTCTGAGTGTTTGCACACATGTACAAACAGGCATGTTTAAACTATAACGTTTTTAGTGAAATCATGTTTCTCTCGAGGAGAAAACGCGTTTAAAGCCATAAAAAGATCTCACTGTGTTTTGGCATTGACCAAGCTACCAACAAACCTAAAAAATGATCAGAACTGGAGAAATTACACATTGACATTGGGTGAAATCATGTAACTCTTAAGGACGTGTTGCAGACTTGTTGAATAGATTCATTTTTCTTGTTTTGTTTGTTTTTGATGAAATTGCTTTTCTCGTCGAGAAAAGGCGTTTAACGCGATAAAAAGGTTTAGTGCGTTACGAATACGGGCTAGCTTACCAAAAGTACAAATGTGAACTAAATAAGGCCGGGAGTCGTTTTTATTGCTTAAAACACGATTTCTCGACCAGAATATGCTTTTTCAAAAAAGCCATGTTCCCATGGCGAGAGACTCGTTTTCTGTGAGAAAATGCATTAAAAGGAGGGATTTCATCAGAAACACTATAAATACATATTGTACTTGTCTGAAAACGCACAGAACCTTGAAATAGAAGGTTTCTCACCAAAAAACACATTGGTGAAACCCCTATCTTAAGGCTCTGAGTGTTTGCACACATGTACAAACAGGCATGTTTAAACTATAACGTTTTTAGTGAAATCATGTTTCTCTCGAGGAGAAAACGCGTTTAAAGCCATAAAAAGATCTCACTGTGTTTTGGCATTGACCAAGCTACCAACAACCTAAAAAATGATCAGAACTGGAGAAATTACATATTGACATTGGGTGAAATCATGTAACTCTTAAGGACGTGTTGCAGACTTGTTGAATAGATTCATTTTTCTTGTTTTGTTTGTTTTTGATGAAATTGTGCTTTTCTCGTCGAGAAAAGGCGTTTAACGCGATAAAAAGGTTTAGTGCGTTATGAATACGGGCTAGCTTACCAAAAGTACAAATGTGAACTAAATAAGGCCGGGAGTCGTTTTTATTGCTTAAAACACGATTTCTCGACCAGAATATGCTTTTTCAAAAAAGCCATGTTCCCATGGCGAGAGACTCGTTTTCTGTGAGAAAATGCATTAAAAGGAGGGATTTCATGAGAAACACTATAAATACATATTGTACTTGTCTGAAAACGCACAGAACCTTGAAATAGAAGGTTTCTCACCAAAAAACACATTGGTGAAACCCCTATCTTAAGGCTCTGAGTGTTTGCACACATGTACAAACAGGCATGTTTAAACTATAACGTTTCTAGTGAAATCATGTTTCTCTCGAGGAGAAAACGCGTTTAAAGCCATAAAAAGATCTCACTGTGTTTTGGCATTGACCAAGCTACCAACAAACCTAAAAAATGATCAGAACTGGAGAAATTACACATTGACATTGGGTGAAATCATGTAACTCTTAAGGACGTGTTGCAGACTTGTTGAATAGATTCATTTTTCTTGTTTTGTTTGTTTTTGATGAAATTGTGCTTTTCTCGTCGAGAAAAGGCGTTTAACGCGATAAAAAGGTTTAGTGCGTTATGAATACGGGCTAGCTTACCAAAAGTACAAATGTGAACTAAATAAGGCCGGGAGTCGTTTTTATTGCTTAAAACACGATTTCTCGACCAGAATATGCTTTTTCAAAAAAGCCATGTTCTCATGGCGAGAGACTCGTTTTCTGTGAGAAAATGCATTAAAAGGAGGGATTTCATCAGAAACACTATAAATACATATTGTACTTGTCTGAAAACGCACAGAACCTTGAAGTAGAGGGTTTCTCACCAAAAAACACATTGGTGAAACCCCTATCTTAAGGCTCTGAGTGTTTGCACACATGTACAACAGGCATGGTTAAACTATAACGTTTTTAGTGAAATCATGTTTCTCTCGAGGAGAAAACGCGTTTAAAGCCATAAAAAGATCTCACTGTGTTTTGGCCTTGACCAAGCTACCAACAACCTAAAAAATGATCAGAACTGGAGAAATTACACATTGACATTGGGTGAAATCATGTAACTCTTAAGGACGTGTTGCAGACTTGTTGAATAGATTCATTTTTCTTGTTTTGTTTGTTTTTGATGAAATTGTGCTTTTCTCGTCGAGAAAAGGCGTTTAACGCGATAAAAAGGTTTAGTGCGTTATGAATACGGGCTAGCTTACCAAAAGTACAAATGTGAACTAAATAAGGCCGGGAGTCGTTTTTATTGCTTAAAACACGATTTCTCGACCAGAATATGCTTTTTCAAAAAAGCCATGTTCCCATGGCGAGAGACTCGTTTTCTGTGAGAAAATGCATTAAAAGGAGGGATTTCATGAGAAACACTATAAATACATATTGTACTTGTCTGAAAACGCACAGAACCTTGAAATAGAAGGTTTCTCACCAAAAAACACATTGGTGAAACCCCTATCTTAAGGCTCTGAGTGTTTGCACACATGTACAACAGGCATGGTTAAACTATAACGTTTTTAGTGAAATCATGTTTCTCTCGAGGAGAAAACGCGTTTAAAGCCATAAAAAGATCTCACTGTGTTTTGGCATTGACCAAGCTACCAACAACCTAAAAAATGATCAGAACTGGAGAAATTACACATTGACATTGGGTGAAATCATGTAACTCTTAAGGACGTGTTGCAGACTTGTTGAATAGATTCATTTTTCTTGTTTTGTTTGTTTTTGATGAAATTGCTTTTCTCGTCGAGAAAAGGCGTTTAACGCGATAAAAAGGTTTAGTGCGTTATGAATACGGGCTAGCTTACCAAAAGTACAAATGTGAACTAAATAAGGCCGGGAGTCGTTTTTATTGCTTAAAACACGATTTCTCGACCAGAATATGCTTTTTCAAAAAAGCCATGTTCCCATGGCGAGAGACTCGTTTTCTGTGAGAAAATGCATTAAAAGGAGGGATTTCATGAGAAACACTATAAATACATATTGTACTTGTCTGAAAACGCACAGAACCTTGAAATAGAAGGTTTCTCACCAAAAAACACATTGGTGAAACCCCTATCTTAAGGCTCTGAGTGTTTGCACACATGTACAAACAGGCATGTTTAAACTATAACGTTTTTAGTGAAATCATGTTTCTCTCGAGGAGAAAACGCGTTTAAAGCCATAAAAAGATCTCACTGTGTTTTGGCATTGACCAAGCTACCAACAAACCTAAAAAATGATCAGAACTGGAGAAATTACACATTGACATTGGGTGAAATCATGTAACTCTTAAGGACGTGTTGCAGACTTGTTGAATAGATTCATTTTTCTTGTTTTGTTTGTTTTTGATGAAATTGCTTTTCTCGTCGAGAAAAGGCGTTTAACGCGATAAAAAGGTTTAGTGCGTTACGAATACGGGCTAGCTTACCAAAAGTACAAATGTGAACTAAATAAGGCCGGGAGTCGTTTTTATTGCTTAAAACACGATTTCTCGACCAGAATATGCTTTTTCAAAAAAGCCATGTTCCCATGGCGAGAGACTCGTTTTCTGTGAGAAAATGCATTAAAAGGAGGGATTTCATCAGAAACACTATAAATACATATTGTACTTGTCTGAAAACGCACAGAACCTTGAAATAGAAGGTTTCTCACCAAAAAACACATTGGTGAAAACCCTATCTTAAGGCTCTGAGTGTTTGCACACATGTACAAACAGGCATGTTTAAACTATAACGTTTTTAGTGAAATCATGTTTCTCTCGAGGAGAAAACGCGTTTAAAGCCACAAAAAGATCTCACTGTGTTTTGGCATTGACCAAGCTACCAACAACCTAAAAAATGATCAGAACTGGAGAAATTACACATTGACATTGGGTGAAATCATGTAACTCTTAAGGACGTGTTGCAGACTTGTTGAATAGATTCATTTTTCTTGTTTTCTTTGTTTTTGATGAAATTGCTTTTCTCGTCGAGAAAAGGCGTTTAACGCGATAAAAAGGTTTAGTGCGTTACGAATACGGGCTAGCTTACCAAAAGTACAAATGTGAACTAAATAAGGCCGGGAGTCGTTTTTATTGCTTAAAACACGATTTCTCGACCAGAATATGCTTTTTCAAAAAAGCCATGTTCCCATGGCGAGAGACTCGTTTTCTGTGAGAAAATGCATTAAAAGGAGGGATTTCATCAGAAACACTATAAATACATATTGTACTTGTCTGAAAACGCACAGAACCTTGAAATAGAAGGTTTCTCACCAAAAAACACATTGGTGAAAACCCTATCTTAAGGCTCTGAGTGTTTGCACACATGTACAAACAGGCATGTTTAAACTATAACGTTTTTAGTGAAATCATGTTTCTCTCGAGGAGAAAACGCGTTTAAAGCCATAAAAAGATCTCACTGTGTTTTGGCATTGACCAAGCTACCAACAACCTAAAAAATGATCAGAACTGGAGAAATTACATATTGACATTGGGTGAAATCATGTAACTCTTAAGGACGTGTTGCAGACTTGTTGAATAGATTCATTTTTCTTGTTTTGTTTGTTTTTGATGACATTGCTTTTCTCGTCGAGAAAAGGCGTTTAACGCGATAAAAAGGTTTAGTGCGTTATGAATACGGGCTAGCTTACCAAAAGTACAAATGTGAACTAAATAAGGCCGGGAGTCGTTTTTATTGCTTAAAACACGATTTCTCG
Source organism: Lampris incognitus (assembly GCF_029633865.1). Classification (NCBI taxonomy): domain Eukaryota; kingdom Metazoa; phylum Chordata; class Actinopteri; order Lampriformes; family Lampridae; genus Lampris; species Lampris incognitus. Next base: position 338,343 of record NC_079228.1, read on the forward strand.
ACCAGAATATGCTTTTTCAAAAAAGCCATGTTCCCATGGCGAGAGACTCGTTTTCTGTGAGAAAATGCATTAAAAAAGGAGGGATTTCATGAGAAACACTATAAATACATATTGTACTTGTCTGAAAACGCACAGAACCTTGAAATAGAAGGTTTCTCACCAAAAAACACATTGGTGAAACCCCTATCTTAAGGCTCTGAGTGTTTGCACACATGTACAAACAGGCATGTTTAAACTATAACGTTTTTAGTGAAATCATGTTTCTCTCGAGGAGAAAACGCGTTTAAAGCCATAAATAGATCTCACTGTGTTTTGGCATTGACTAAGCTTACCAACAACCTAAAAAATGATCAGAACTGGAGAAATTACATATTGACATTGGGTGAAATCATGTAACTCTTAAGGACGTGTTGCAGACTTGTTGAATAGATTCATTTTTCTTGTTTTGTTTGTTTTTGATGAAATTGTGCTTTTCTCGTCGAGAAAAGGCGTTTAACGCGATAAAAAGGTTTAGTGCGTTATGAATACGGGCTAGCTTACCAAATGTACAAATGTGAACTAAATAAGGCCGGGAGTCGTTTTTATTGCTTAAAACACGATTTCTCGACCAGAATATGCTTTTTCAAAAAAGCCATGTTCCCATGGCGAGAGACTCGTTTTCTGTGAGAAAATGCATTAAAAGGAGGGATTTCATGAGAAACACTATAAATACATATTGTACTTGTCTGAAAACGCACAGAACCTTGAAATAGAAGGTTTCTCACCAAAAAACACATTGGTGAAACCCCTATCTTAAGGCTCTGAGTGTTTGCACACATGTACAAACAGGCATGTTTAAACTATAACGTTTTTAGTGAAATCATGTTTCTCTCGAGGAGAAAACGCGTTTAAAGCCATAAAAAGATCTCACTGTGTTTTGGCATTGACCAAGCTACCAACAAACCTAAAAAATGATCAGAACTGGAGAAATTACACATTGACATTGGGTGAAATCATGTAACTCTTAAGGACGTGTTGCAGACTTGTTGAATAGATTCATTTTTCTTGTTTTGTTTGTTTTTGATGAAATTGCTTTTCTCGTCGAGAAAAGGCGTTTAACGCGATAAAAGGGTATAGTGCGTTATGAATACGGGCTAGCTTACCAAAAGTACAAATGTGAACTAAATAAGGCCGGGAGTCGTTTTTATTGCTTAAAACACGATTTCTCGACCAGAATATGCTTTTTCAAAAAAGCCATGTTCCCATGGCGAGAGACTCGTTTTCTGTGAGAAAATGCATTAAAAGGAGGGATTTCATGAGAAACACTATAAATACATATTGTACTTGTCTGAAAACGCACAGAACCTTGAAATAGAAGGTTTCTCACCAAAAAACACATTGGTGAAACCCCTATCTTAAGGCTCTGAGTGTTTGCACACATGTACAAACAGGCATGTTTAAACTATAACGTTTTTAGTGAAATCATGTTTCTCTCGAGGAGAAAACGCGTTTAAAGCCATAAAAAGATCTCACTGTGTTTTGGCATTGACCAAGCTACCAACAAACCTAAAAAATGATCAGAACTGGAGAAATTACACATTGACATTGGGTGAAATCATGTAACTCTTAAGGACGTGTTGCAGACTTGTTGAATAGATTCATTTTTCTTGTTTTGTTTGTTTTTGATGAAATTGCTTTTCTCGTCGAGAAAAGGCGTTTAACGCGATAAAAAGGTTTAGTGCGTTACGAATACGGGCTAGCTTACCAAAAGTACAAATGTGAACTAAATAAGGCCGGGAGTCGTTTTTATTGCTTAAAACACGATTTCTCGACCAGAATATGCTTTTTCAAAAAAGCCATGTTCCCATGGCGAGAGACTCGTTTTCTGTGAGAAAATGCATTAAAAGGAGGGATTTCATGAGAAACACTATAAATACATATTGTACTTGTCTGAAAACGCACAGAACCTTGAAATAGAAGGTTTCTCACCAAAAAACACATTGGTGAAAACCCTATCTTAAGGCTCTGAGTGTTTGCACACATGTACAAACAGGCATGTTTAAACTATAACGTTTTTAGTGAAATCATGTTTCTCTCGAGGAGAAAACGCGTTTAAAGCCATAAAAAGATCTCACTGTGTTTTGGCATTGACCAAGCTACCAACAAACCTAAAAAATGATCAGAACTGGAGAAATTACACATTGACATTGGGTGAAATCATGTAACTCTTAAGGACGTGTTGCAGACTTGTTGAATAGATTCATTTTTCTTGTTTTGTTTGTTTTTGATGAAATTGCTTTTCTCGTCGAGAAAAGGCGTTTAACGCGATAAAAAGGTTTAGTGCGTTACGAATACGGGCTAGCTTACCAAAAGTACAAATGTGAACTAAATAAGGCCGGGAGTCGTTTTTATTGCTTAAAACACGATTTCTCGACCAGAATATGCTTTTTCAAAAAAGCCATGTTCCCATGGCGAGAGACTCGTTTTCTGTGAGAAAATGCATTAAAAGGAGGGATTTCATCAGAAACACTATAAATACATATTGTACTTGTCTGAAAACGCACAGAACCTTGAAATAGAAGGTTTCTCACCAAAAAACACATTGGTGAAACCCCTATCTTAAGGCTCTGAGTGTTTGCACACATGTACAACAGGCATGGTTAAACTATAACGTTTTTAGTGAAATCATGTTTCTCTCGAGGAGAAAACGCGTTTAAAGCCATAAAAAGATCTCACTGTGTTTTGGCATTGACCAAGCTACCAACAACCTAAAAAATGATCAGAACTGGAGAAATTACACATTGACATTGGGTGAAATCATGTAACTCTTAAGGACGTGTTGCAGACTTGTTGAATAGATTCATTTTTCTTGTTTTGTTTGTTTTTGATGAAATTGTGCTTTTCTCGTCGAGAAAAGGCGTTTAACGCGATAAAAAGGTTTAGTGCGTTACGAATACGGGCTAGCTTACCAAAAGTACAAATGTGAACTAAATAAGGCCGGGAGTCGTTTTTATTGCTTAAAACACGATTTCTCGACCAGAATATGCTTTTTCAAAAAAGCCATGTTCCCATGGCGAGAGACTCGTTTTCTGTGAGAAAATGCATTAAAAGGAGGGATTTCATGAGAAACACTATAAATACATATTGTACTTGTCTGAAAACGCACAGAACCTTGAAATAGAAGGTTTCTCACCAAAAAACACATTGGTGAAAACCCTATCTTAAGGCTCTGAGTGTTTGCACACATGTACAAACAGGCATGTTTAAACTATAACGTTTTTAGTGAAATCATGTTTCTCTCGAGGAGAAAACGCGTTTAAAGCCATAAAAAGATCTCACTGTGTTTTGGCATTGACCAAGCTACCAACAACCTAAAAAATGATCAGAACTGGAGAAATTACATATTGACATTGGGTGAAATCATGTAACTCTTAAGGACGTGTTGCAGACTTGTTGAATAGATTCATTTTTCTTGTTTTGTTTGTTTTTGATGAAATTGCTTTTCTCGTCGAGAAAAGGCGTTTAACGCGATAAAAAGGTTTAGTGCGTTATGAATACGGGCTAGCTTACCAAAAGTACAAATGTGAACTAAATAAGGCCGGGAGTCGTTTTTATTGCTTAAAACACGATTTCTCGACCAGAATATGCTTTTTCAAAAAAGCCATGTTCCCATGGCGAGAGACTTGTTTTCTGTGAGAAAATGCATTAAAAGGAGGGATTTCATCAGAAACACTATAAATACATATTGTACTTGTCTGAAAACGCACAGAACCTTGAAATAGAAGGTTTCTCACCAAAAAACACATTGGTGAAACCCCTATCTTAAGGCTCTGAGTGTTTGCACACATGTACAAACAGGCATGTTTAAACTAGAACGTTTTTAGTGAAATCATGTTTCTCTCGAGGAGAAAACGCGTTTAAAGCCATAAAAAGATCTCACTGTGTTTTGGCATTGACCAAGCTACCAACAAACCTAAAAAATGATCAGAACTGGAGAAATTACACATTGACATTGGGTGAAATCATGTAACTCTTAAGGACGTGTTGCAGACTTGTTGAATAGATTCATTTTTCTTGTTTTGTTTGTTTTTGATGAAATTGTGCTTTTCTCGTCGAGAAAAGGCGTTTAACGCGATAAAAAGGTTTAGTGCGTTATGAATACGGGCTAGCTTACCAAAAGTACAAATGTGAACTAAATAAGGCCGGGAGTCGTTTTTATTGCTTAAAACACGATTTCTCGACCAGAATATGCTTTTTCAAAAAAGCCATGTTCCCATGGCGAGAGACTCGTTTTCTGTGAGAAAATGCATTAAAAGGAGGGATTTCATGAGAAACACTATAAATACATATTGTACTTGTCTGAAAACGCACAGAACCTTGAAATAGAAGGTTTCTCACCAAAAAACACATTGGTGAAACCCCTATCTTAAGGCTCTGAGTGTTTGCACACATGTACAAACAGGCATGTTTAAACTATAACGTTTTTAGTGAAATCATGTTTCTCTCGAGGAGAAAACGCGTTTAAAGCCATAAAAAGATCTCACTGTGTTTTGGCATTGACCAAGCTACCAACAAACCTAAAAAATGATCAGAACTGGAGAAATTACACATTGACATTGGGTGAAATCATGTAACTCTTAAGGACGTGTTGCAGACTTGTTGAATAGATTCATTTTTCTTGTTTTGTTTGTTTTTGATGAAATTGTGCTTTTCTCGTCGAGAAAAGGCGTTTAACGCGATAAAAAGGTTTAGTGCGTTATGAATACGGGCTAGCTTACCAAAAGTACAAATGTGAACTAAATAAGGCCGGGAGTCGTTTTTATTGCTTAAAACACGATTTCTCGACCAGAATATGCTTTTTCAAAAAAGCCATGTTCCCATGGCGAGAGACTCGTTTTCTGTGAGAAAATGCATTAAAAGGAGGGATTTCATCAGAAACACTATAAATACATATTGTACTTGTCTGAAAACGCACAGAACCTTGAAATAGAAGGTTTCTCACCAAAAAACACATTGGTGAAAACCCTATCTTAAGGTTCTGAGTGTTTGCACACATGTACAAACAGGCATGTTTAAACTATAACGTTTTTAGTGAAATCATGTTTCTCTCGAGGAGAAAACGCGTTTAAAGCCATAAAAAGATCTCACTGTGTTTTGGCATTGACCAAGCTACCAACAACCTAAAAAATGATCAGAACTGGAGAAATTACATATTGACATTGGGTGAAATCATGTAACTCTTAAGGACGTGTTGCAGACTTGTTGAATAGATTCATTTTTCTTGTTTTGTTTGTTTTTGATGAAATTGCTTTTCTCGTCGAGAAAAGGCGTTGAACGCGATAAAAAGGTTTAGTGCGTTATGAATACGGGCTAGCTTACCAAAAGTACAAATGTGAACTAAATAAGGCCGGGAGTCGTTTTTATTGCTTAAAACACGATTTCTCGACCAGAATATGCTTTTTCAAAAAAGCCATGTTCCCATGGCGAGAGACTCGTTTTCTGTGAGAAAATGCATTAAAAGGAGGGATTTCATCAGAAACACTATAAATACATATTGTACTTGTCTGAAAACGCACAGAACCTTGAAATAGAAGGTTTCTCACCAAAAAACACATTGGTGAAACCCCTATCTTAAGGCTCTGAGTGTTTGCACACATGTACAAACAGGCATGTTTAAACTATAACGTTTTTAGTGAAATCATGTTTCTCTCGAGGAGAAAACGCGTTTAAAGCCATAAAAAGATCTCACTGTGTTTTGGCATTGACCAAGCTACCAACAACCTAAAAAATGATCAGAACTGGAGAAATTACACATTGACATTGGGTGAAATCATGTAACTCTTAAGGACGTGTTGCAGACTTGTTGAATAGATTCATTTTTCTTGTTTTGTTTGTTTTTGATGAAATTGCTTTTCTCGTCGAGAAAAGGCGTTTAACGCGATAAAAAGGTTTAGTGCGTTACGAATACGGGCTAGCTTACCAAAAGTACAAATGTGAACTAAATAAGGCCGGGAGTCGTTTTTATTGCTTAAAACACGATTTCTCGACCAGAATATGCTTTTTCAAAAAAGCCATGTTCCCATGGCGAGAGACTCGTTTTCTGTGAGAAAATGCATTAAAAGGAGGGATTTCATCAGAAACACTATAAATACATATTGTACTTGTCTGAAAACGCACAGAACCTTGAAATAGAAGGTTTCTCACCAAAAAACACATTGGTGAAAACCCTATCTTAAGGCTCTGAGTGTTTGCACACATGTACAAACAGGCATGTTTAAACTATAACGTTTTTAGTGAAATCATGTTTCTCTCGAGGAGAAAACGCGTTTAAAGCCATAAAAAGATCTCACTGTGTTTTGGCATTGACCAAGCTACCAACAAACCTAAAAAATGATCAGAACTGGAGAAATTACATATTGACATTGGGTGAAATCATGTAACTCTTAAGGACGTGTTGCAGACTTGTTGAATAGATTCATTTTTCTTGTTTTGTTTGTTTTTGATGAAATTGTGCTTTTCTCGTCGAGAAAAGGCGTTTAACGCGATAAAAAGGTTTAGTGCGTTATGAATACGGGCTAGCTTACCAAAAGTACAAATGTGAACTAAATAAGGCCGGGAGTCGTTTTTATTGCTTAAAACACGATTTCTCGACCAGAATATGCTTTTTCAAAAAAGCCATGTTCCCATGGCGAGAGACTCGTTTTCTGTGAGAAATGCATTAAAAGGAGGGATTTCATGAGAAACACTATAAATACATATTGTACTTGTCTGAAAACGCACAGAACCTTGAAATAGAAGGTTTCTCACCAAAAAACACATTGGTGAAACCCCTATCTTAAGGCTCTGAGTGTTTGCACACATGTACAAACAGGCATGTTTAAAACTATAACGTTTTTAGTGAAATCATGTTTCTCTCGAGGAGAAAACGCGTTTAAAGCCATAAAAAGATCTCACTGTGTTTTGGCATTGACCAAGCTACCAACAAACCTAAAAAATGATCAGAACTGGAGAAATTACACATTGACATTGGGTGAAATCATGTAACTCTTAAGGACGTGTTGCAGACTTGTTGAATAGATTCATTTTTCTTGTTTTGTTTGTTTTTGATGAAATTGCTTTTCTCGTCGAGAAAAGGCGTTTAACGCGATAAAAAGGTTTAGTGCGTTACGAATACGGGCTAGCTTACCAAAAGTACAAATGTGAACTAAATAAGGCCGGGAGTCGTTTTTATTGCTTAAAACACGATTTCTCGACCAGAATATGCTTTTTCAAAAAAGCCATGTTCCCATGGCGAGAGACTCGTTTTCTGTGAGAAAATGCATTAAAAGGAGGGATTTCATCAGAAACACTATAAATACATATTGTACTTGTCTGAAAACGCACAGAACCTTGAAATAGAAGGTTTCTCACCAAAAAACACATTGGTGAAAACCCTATCTTAAGGCTCTGAGTGTTTGCACACATGTACAAACAGGCATGTTTAAACTATAACGTTTTTAGTGAAATCATGTTTCTCTCGAGGAGAAAACGCGTTTAAAGCCATAAAAAGATCTCACTGTGTTTTGGCATTGACCAAGCTACCAACAACCTAAAAAATGATCAGAACTGGAGAAATTACATATTGACATTGGGTGAAATCATGTAACTCTTAAGGACGTGTTGCAGACTTGTTGAATAGATTCATTTTTCTTGTTTTGTTTGTTTTTGATGAAATTGCTTTTCTCGTCGAGAAATGGCGTTTAACGCGATAAAAAGGTTTAGTGCGTTATGAATACGGGCTAGCTTACCAAAAGTACAAATGTGAACTAAATAAGGCCGGGAGTCGTTTTTATTGCTTAAAACACGATTTCTCGACCAGAATATGCTTTTTCAAAAAAGCCATGTTCCCATGGCGAGAGACTCGTTTTCTGTGAGAAAATGCATTAAAAGGAGGGATTTCATCAGAAACACTATAAATACATATTGTACTTGTCTGAAAACGCACAGAACCTTGAAATAGAAGGTTTCTCACCAAAAAACACATTGGTGAAACCCCTATCTTAAGGCTCTGAGTGTTTGCACACATGTACAAACAGGCATGTTTAAACTATAACGTTTTTAGTGAAATCATGTTTCTCTCGAGGAGAAAACGCGTTTAAAGCCATAAAAAGATCTCACTGTGTTTTGGCATTGACCAAGCTACCAACAAACCTAAAAAATGATCAGAACTGGAGAAATTACACATTGACATTGGGTGAAATCATGTAACTCTTAAGGACGTGTTGCAGACTTGTTGAATAGATTCATTTTTCTTGTTTTGTTTGTTTTTGATGAAATTGTGCTTTTCTCGTCGAGAAAAGGCGTTTAACGCGATAAAAAGGTTTAGTGCGTTATGAATACGGGCTAGCTTACCAAAAGTACAAATGTGAACTAAATAAGGCCGGGAGTCGTTTTTATTGCTTAAAACACGATTTCTCGACCAGAATATGCTTTTTCAAAAAAGCCATGTTCCCATGGCGAGAGACTCGTTTTCTGTGAGAAAATGCATTAAAAGGAGGGATTTCATGAGAAACACTATAAATACATATTGTACTTGTCTGAAAACGCACAGAACCTTGAAATAGAAGGTTTCTCACCAAAAAACACATTGGTGAAACCCCTATCTTAAGGCTCTGAGTGTTTGCACACATGTACAAACAGGCATGTTTAAACTATAACGTTTTTAGTGAAATCATGTTTCTCTCGAGGAGAAAACGCGTTTAAAGCCATAAAAAGATCTCACTGTGTTTTGGCATTGACCAAGCTACCAACAAACCTAAAAAATGATCAGAACTGGAGAAATTACACATTGACATTGGGTGAAATCATGTAACTCTTAAGGACGTGTTGCAGACTTGTTGAATAGATTCATTTTTCTTGTTTTGTTTGTTTTTGATGAAATTGTGCTTTTCTCGTCGAGAAAAGGCGTTTAACGCGATAAAAAGGTTTAGTGCGTTATGAATACGGGCTAGCTTACCAAAAGTACAAATGTGAACTAAATAAGGCCGGGAGTCGTTTTTATTGCTTAAAACACGATTTCTCGACCAGAATATGCTTTTTCAAAAAAGCCATGTTCCCATGGCGAGAGACTCGTTTTCTGTGAGAAAATGCATTAAAAGGAGGGATTTCATGAGAAACACTATAAATACATATTGTACTTGTCTGAAAACGCACAGAACCTTGAAATAGAAGGTTTCTCACCAAAAAACACATTGGTGAAACCCCTATCTTAAGGCTCTGAGTGTTTGCACACATGTACAACAGGCATGGTTAAACTATAACGTTTTTAGTGAAATCATGTTTCTCTCGAGGAGAAAACGCGTTTAAAGCCATAAAAAGATCTCACTGTGTTTTGGCATTGACCAAGCTACCAACAACCTAAAAAATGATCAGAACTGGAGAAATTACACATTGACATTGGGTGAAATCATGTAACTCTTAAGGACGTGTTGCAGACTTGTTGAATAGATTCATTTTTCTTGTTTTGTTTGTTTTTGATGAAATTGTGCTTTTCTCGTCGAGAAAAGGCGTTTAACGCGATAAAAAGGTTTAGTGCGTTATGAATACGGGCTAGCTTACCAAAAGTACAAATGTGAACTAAATAAGGCCGGGAGTCGTTTTTATTGCTTAAAACACGATTTCTCGACCAGAATATGCTTTTTCAAAAAAGCCATGTTCCCATGGCGAGAGACTCGTTTTCTGTGAGAAAATGCATTAAAAGGAGGGATTTCATGAGAAACACTATAAATACATATTGTACTTGTCTGAAAACGCACAGAACCTTGAAATAGAAGGTTTCTCACCAAAAAACACATTGGTGAAAACCCTATCTTAAGGCTCTGAGTGTTTGCACACGTACAAACAGGCATGTTTAAACTATAACGTTTTTAGTGAAATCATGTTTCTCTCGAACAGAAAACGCGTTTAAAGCCATAAAAAGATCTCACTGTGTTTTGGCATTGACCAAGCTACCAACAACCTAAAAAATGATCAGAACTGGAGAAATTACACATTGACATTGGGTGAAATCATGTAACTCTTAAGGACGTGTTGCAGACTTGTTGAATAGATTCATTTTTCTTGTTTTGTTTGTTTTTGATGAAATTGCTTTTCTCGTCGAGAAAAGGCGTTTAACGCGATAAAAAGGTTTGGTGCGTTACGAATACGGGCTAGCTTACCAAAAGTACAAATGTGAACTAAATAAGGCCGGGAGTCGTTTTTATTGCTTAAAACACGATTTCTCGACCAGAATATGCTTTTTCAAAAAAGCCATGTTCCCATGGCGAGAGACTCGTTTTCTGTGAGAAAATGCATTAAAAGGAGGGATTTCATCAGAAACACTATAAATACATATTGTACTTGTCTGAAAACGCACAGAACCTTGAAATAGAAGGTTTCTCACCAAAAAACACATTGGTGAAACCCCTATCTTAAGGCTCTGAGTGTTTGCACACATGTACAAACAGGCATGTTTAAACTATAACGTTTTTAGTGAAATCATGTTTCTCTCGAGGAGAAAACGCGTTTAAAGCCATAAAAAGATCTCACTGTGTTTTGGCATTGACCAAGCTACCAACAACCTAAAAAATGATCAGAACTGGAGAAATTACATATTGACATTGGGTGAAATCATGTAACTCTTAAGGACGTGTTGCAGACTTGTTGAATAGATTCATTTTTCTTGTTTTGTTTGTTTTTGATGACATTGCTTTTCTCGTCGAGAAAAGGCGTTTAACGCGATAAAAAGGTTTAGTGCGTTATGAATACGGGCTAGCTTACCAAAAGTACAAATGTGAACTAAATAAGGCCGGGAGTCGTTTTTATTGCTTAAAACACGATTTCTCGACCAGAATATGCTTTTTCAAAAAAGCCATGTTCCCATGGCGAGAGACTCGTTTTCTGTGAGAAAATGCATTAAAAAAGGAGGGATTTCATGAGAAACACTATAAATACATATTGTACTTGTCTGAAAACGCACAGAACCTTGAAATAGAAGGTTTCTCACCAAAAAACACATTGGTGAAACCCCTATCTTAAGGCTCTGAGTGTTTGCACACATGTACAAACAGGCATGTTTAAACTATAACGTTTTTAGTGAAATCATGTTTCTCTCGAGGAGAAAACGCGTTTAAAGCCATAAAAAGATCTCACTGTGTTTTGGCATTGACCAAGCTACCAACAAACCTAAAAAATGATCAGAACTGGAGAAATTACACATTGACATTGGGTGAAATCATGTAACTCTTAAGGACGTGTTGCAGACTTGTTGAATAGATTCATTTTTCTTGTTTTGTTTGTTTTTGATGAAATTGTGCTTTTCTCGTCGAGAAAAGGCGTTTAACGCGATAAAAAGGTTTAGTGCGTTATGAATACGGGCTAGCTTACCAAAAGTACAAATGTGAACTAAATAAGGCCGGGAGTCGTTTTTATTGCTTAAAACACGATTTCTCGACCAGAATATGCTTTTTCAAAAAAGCCATGTTCCCATGGCGAGAGACTCGTTTTCTGTGAGAAAATGCATTAAAAGGAGGGATTTCATCAGAAACACTATAAATACATATTGTACTTGTCTGAAAACGCACAGAACCTTGAAATAGAAGGTTTCTCACCAAAAAACACATTGGTGAAACCCCTATCTTAAGGCTCTGAGTGTTTGCACACATGTACAACAGGCATGGTTAAACTATAACGTTTTTAGTGAAATCATGTTTCTCTCGAGGAGAAAACGCGTTTAAAGCCATAAAAAGATCTCACTGTGTTTTGGCATTGACCAAGCTACCAACAACCTAAAAAATGATCAGAACTGGAGAAATTACACATTGACATTGGGTGAAATCATGTAACTCTTAAGGACGTGTTGCAGACTTGTTGAATAGATTCATTTTTCTTGTTTTGTTTGTTTTTGATGAAATTGCTTTTCTCGTCGAGAAAAGGCGTTTAACGCGATAAAAAGGTTTAGTGCGTTACGAATACGGGCTAGCTTACCAAAAGTACAAATGTGAACTAAATAAGGCCGGGAGTCGTTTTTATTGCTTAAAACACGATTTCTCGACCAGAATATGCTTTTTCAAAAAAGCCATGTTCCCATGGCGAGAGACTCGTTTTCTGTGAGAAAATGCATTAAAAGGAGGGATTTCATGAGAAACACTATAAATACATATTGTACTTGTCTGAAAACGCGCAGAACCTTGAAATAGAAGGTTTCTCACCAAAAAACACATTGGTGAAAACCCTATCTTAAGGCTCTGAGTGTTTGCACACATGTACAAACAGGCATGTTTAAACTATAACGTTTTTAGTGAAATCATGTTTCTCTCGAGGAGAAAACGCGTTTAAAGCCATAAAAAGATCTCACTGTGTTTTGGCATTGACCAAGCTACCAACAAACCTAAAAAATGATCAGAACTGGAGAAATTACACATTGACATTGGGTGAAATCATGTAACTCTTAAGGACGTGTTGCAGACTTGTTGAATAGATTCATTTTTCTTGTTTTGTTTGTTTTTGATGAAATTGTGCTTTTCTCGTCGAGAAAAGGCGTTTAACGCGATAAAAAGGTTTAGTGCGTTATGAATACGGGCTAGCTTACCAAAAGTACAAATGTGAACTAAATAAGGCCGGGAGTCGTTTTTATTGCTTAAAACACGATTTCTCGACCAGAATATGCTTTTTCAAAAAAGCCATGTTCCCATGGCGAGAGACTCGTTTTCTGTGAGAAAATGCATTAAAAGGAGGGATTTCATGAGAAACACTATAAATACATATTGTACTTGTCTGAAAACGCACAGAACCTTGAAATAGAAGGTTTCTCACCAAAAAACACATTGGTGAAAACCCTATCTTAAGGCTCTGAGTGTTTGCACACATGTACAAACAGGCATGTTTAAACTATAACGTTTTTAGTGAAATCATGTTTCTCTCGAGGAGAAAACGCGTTTAAAGCCATAAAAAGATCTCACTGTGTTTTGGCATTGACCAAGCTACCAACAACCTAAAAAATGATCAGAACTGGAGAAATTACACATTGACATTGGGTGAAATCATGTAACTCTTAAGGACGTGTTGCAGACTTGTTGAATAGATTCATTTTTCTTGTTTTGTTTGTTTTTGATGAAATTGCTTTTCTCGTCGAGAAAAGGCGTTTAACGCGATAAAAAGGTTTAGTGCGTTACGAATACGGGCTAGCTTACCAAAAGTACAAATGTGAACTAAATAAGGCCGGGAGTCGTTTTTATTGCTTAAAACACGATTTCTCGACCAGAATATGCTTTTTCAAAAAAGCCATGTTCCCATGGCGAGAGACTCGTTTTCTGTGAGAAAATGCATTAAAAGGAGGGATTTCATCAGAAACACTATAAATACATATTGTACTTGTCTGAAAACGCACAGAACCTTGAAATAGAAGGTTTCTCACCAAAAAACACATTGGTGAAAACCCTATCTTAAGGCTCTGAGTGTTTGCACACATGTACAAACAGGCATGTTTAAACTATAACGTTTTTAGTGAAATCATGTTTCTCTCGAGGAGAAAACGCGTTTAAAGCCATAAAAAGATCTCACTGTGTTTTGGCATTGACCAAGCTACCAACAACCTAAAAAATGATCAGAACTGGAGAAATTACATATTGACATTGGGTGAAATCATGTAACTCTTAAGGACGTGTTGCAGACTTGTTGAATAGATTCATTTTTCTTGTTTTGTTTGTTTTTGATGAAATTGTGCTTTTCTCGTCGAGAAAAGGCGTTTAACGCGATAAAAAGGTTTAGTGCGTTATGAATACGGGCTAGCTTACCAAAAGTACAAATGTGAACTAAATAAGGCCGGGAGTCGTTTTTATTGCTTAAAACACGATTTCTCGACCAGAATATGCTTTTTCAAAAAAGCCATGTTCCCATGGCGAGAGACTCGTTTTCTGTGAGAAAATGCATTAAAAGGAGGGATTTCATGAGAAACACTATAAATACATATTGTACTTGTCTGAAAACGCACAGAACCTTGAAATAGAAGGTTTCTCACCAAAAAACACATTGGTGAAAACCCTATCTTAAGGCTCTGAGTGTTTGCACACATGTACAAACAGGCATGTTTAAACTATAACGTTTTTAGTGAAATCATGTTTCTCTCGAGGAGAAAACGCGTTTAAAGCCATAAAAAGATCTCACTGTGTTTTGGCATTGACCAAGCTACCAACAACCTAAGAAATGATCAGAACTGGAGAAATTACACATTGACATTGGTTGAAATCATGTAACTCTTAAGGACGTGTTGCAGACTTGTTGAATAGATTCATTTTTCTTGTTTTGTTTGTTTTTGATGAAATTGCTTTTCTCGTCGAGAAAAGGCGTTTAACGCGATAAAAAGGTTTAGTGCGTTACGAATACGGGCTAGCTTACCAAAAGTACAAATGTGAACTAAATAAGGCCGGGAGTCGTTTTTATTGCTTAAAACACGATTTCTCGACCAGAATATGCTTTTTCAAAAAAGCCATGTTCCCATGGCGAGAGACTCGTTTTCTGTGAGAAAATGCATTAAAAGGAGGGATTTCATCAGAAACACTATAAATACATATTGTACTTGTCTGAAAACGCACAGAACCTTGAAATAGAAGGTTTCTCACCAAAAAACACATTGGTGAAAACCCTATCTTAAGGCTCTGAGTGTTTGCACACATGTACAAACAGGCATGTTTAAACTATAACGTTTTTAGTGAAATCATGTTTCTCTCGAGGAGAAAACGCGTTTAAAGCCATAAAAAGATCTCACTGTGTTTTGGCATTGACCAAGCTACCAACAACCTAAAAAATGATCAGAACTGGAGAAATTACATATTGACATTGGGTGAAATCATGTAACTCTTAAGGACGTGTTGCAGACTTGTTGAATAGATTCATTTTTCTTTTTTTGTTTGTTTTTGATGACATTGCTTTTCTCGTCGAGAAAAGGCGTTTAACGCGATAAAAAGGTTTAGTGCGTTATGAATACGGGCTAGCTTACCAAAAGTACAAATGTGAACTAAATAAGGCCGGGAGTCGTTTTTATTGCTTAAAACACGATTTCTCGACCAGAATATGCTTTTTCAAAAAAGCCATGTTCCCATGGCGAGAGACTCGTTTTCTGTGAGAAAATGCATTAAAAGGAGGGATTTCATGAGAAACACTATAAATACATATTGTACTTGTCTGAAAACGCACAGAACCTTGAAATAGAAGGTTTCTCACCAAAAAACACATTGGTGAAAACCCTATCTTAAGGCTCTGAGTGTTTGCACACATGTACAAACAGGCATGTTTAAACTATAACGTTTTTAGTGAAATCATGTTTCTCTCGAGGAGAAAACGCGTTTAAAGCCATAAAAAGATCTCACTGTGTTTTGGCATTGACCAAGCTACCAACAAACCTAAAAAATGATCAGAACTGGAGAAATTACATATTGACATTGGGTGAAATCATGTAACTCTTAAGGGCGTGTTGCAGACTTGTTGAATAGATTCATTTTTCTTGTTTTGTTTGTTTTTGATGAAATTGTGCTTTTCTCGTCGAGAAAAGGCGTTTAACGCGATAAAAAGGTTTGGTGCGTTACGAATACGGGCTAGCTTACCAAAAGTACAAATGTGAACTAAATAAGGCCGGGAGTCGTTTTTATTGCTTAAAACACGATTTCTCGACCAGAATATGCTTTTTCAAAAAAGCCATGTTCCCATGGCGAGAGACTCGTTTTCTGTGAGAAAATGCATTAAAAGGAGGGATTTCATCAGAAACACTATAAATACATATTGTACTTGTCTGAAAACGCACAGAACCTTGAAATAGAAGGTTTCTCACCAAAAAACACATTGGTGAAAACCCTATCTTAAGGCTCTGAGTGTTTGCACACATGTACAAACAGGCATGTTTAAACTATAACGTTTTTAGTGAAATCATGTTTCTCTCGAGGAGAAAACGCGTTTAAAGCCATAAAAAGATCTCACTGTGTTTTGGCATTGACCAAGCTACCAACAACCTAAAAAATGATCAGAACTGGAGAAATTACATATTGACATTGGGTGAAATCATGTAACTCTTAAGGACGTGTTGCAGACTTGTTGAATAGATTCATTTTTCTTGTTTTGTTTGTTTTTGATGACATTGCTTTTCTCGTCGAGAAAAGGCGTTTAACGCGATAAAAAGGTTTAGTGCGTTATGAATACGGGCTAGCTTACCAAAAGTACAAATGTGAACTAAATAAGGCCGGGAGTCGTTTTTATTGCTTAAAACACGATTTCTCGACCAGAATATGCTTTTTCAAAAAAGCCATGTTCCCATGGCGAGAGACTCGTTTTCTGTGAGAAAATGCATTAAAAAAGGAGGGATTTCATGAGAAACACTATAAATACATATTGTACTTGTCTGAAAACGCACAGAACCTTGAAATAGAAGGTTTCTCACCAAAAAACACATTGGTGAAACCCCTATCTTAAGGCTCTGAGTGTTTGCACACATGTACAAACAGGCATGTTTAAACTATAACGTTTTTAGTGAAATCATGTTTCTCTCGAGGAGAAAACGCGTTTAAAGCCATAAAAAGATCTCACTGTGTTTTGGCATTGACCAAGCTACCAACAAACCTAAAAAATGATCAGAACTGGAGAAATTACACATTGACATTGGGTGAAATCATGTAACTCTTAAGGACGTGTTGCAGACTTGTTGAATAGATTCATTTTTCTTGTTTTGTTTGTTTTTGATGAAATTGTGCTTTTCTCGTCGAGAAAAGGCGTTTAACGCGATAAAAAGGTTTAGTGCGTTATGAATACGGGCTAGCTTACCAAAAGTACAAATGTGAACTAAATAAGGCCGGGAGTCGTTTTTATTGCTTAAAACACGATTTCTCGACCAGAATATGCTTTTTCAAAAAAGCCATGTTCCCATGGCGAGAGACTCGTTTTCTGTGAGAAAATGCATTAAAAGGAGGGATTTCATCAGAAACACTATAAATACATATTGTACTTGTCTGAAAACGCACAGAACCTTGAAATAGAAGGTTTCTCACCAAAAAACACATTGGTGAAACCCCTATCTTAAGGCTCTGAGTGTTTGCACACATGTACAACAGGCATGGTTAAACTATAACGTTTTTAGTGAAATCATGTTTCTCTCGAGGAGAAAACGCGTTTAAAGCCATAAAAAGATCTCACTGTGTTTTGGCATTGACCAAGCTACCAACAACCTAAAAAATGATCAGAACTGGAGAAATTACACATTGACATTGGGTGAAATCATGTAACTCTTAAGGACGTGTTGCAGACTTGTTGAATAGATTCATTTTTCTTGTTTTGTTTGTTTTTGATGAAATTGCTTTTCTCGTCGAGAAAAGGCGTTTAACGCGATAAAAAGGTTTAGTGCGTTACGAATACGGGCTAGCTTACCAAAAGTACAAATGTGAACTAAATAAGGCCGGGAGTCGTTTTTATTGCTTAAAACACGATTTCTCGACCAGAATATGCTTTTTCAAAAAAGCCATGTTCCCATGGCGAGAGACTCGTTTTCTGTGAGAAAATGCATTAAAAGGAGGGATTTCATGAGAAACACTATAAATACATATTGTACTTGTCTGAAAACGCGCAGAACCTTGAAATAGAAGGTTTCTCACCAAAAAACACATTGGTGAAAACCCTATCTTAAGGCTCTGAGTGTTTGCACACATGTACAAACAGGCATGTTTAAACTATAACGTTTTTAGTGAAATCATGTTTCTCTCGAGGAGAAAACGCGTTTAAAGCCATAAAAAGATCTCACTGTGTTTTGGCATTGACCAAGCTACCAACAAACCTAAAAAATGATCAGAACTGGAGAAATTACACATTGACATTGGGTGAAATCATGTAACTCTTAAGGACGTGTTGCAGACTTGTTGAATAGATTCATTTTTCTTGTTTTGTTTGTTTTTGATGAAATTGTGCTTTTCTCGTCGAGAAAAGGCGTTTAACGCGATAAAAAGGTTTAGTGCGTTATGAATACGGGCTAGCTTACCAAAAGTACAAATGTGAACTAAATAAGGCCGGGAGTCGTTTTTATTGCTTAAAACACGATTTCTCGACCAGAATATGCTTTTTCAAAAAAGCCATGTTCCCATGGCGAGAGACTCGTTTTCTGTGAGAAAATGCATTAAAAGGAGGGATTTCATGAGAAACACTATAAATACATATTGTACTTGTCTGAAAACGCACAGAACCTTGAAATAGAAGGTTTCTCACCAAAAAACACATTGGTGAAAACCCTATCTTAAGGCTCTGAGTGTTTGCACACATGTACAAACAGGCATGTTTAAACTATAACGTTTTTAGTGAAATCATGTTTCTCTCGAGGAGAAAACGCGTTTAAAGCCATAAAAAGATCTCACTGTGTTTTGGCATTGACCAAGCTACCAACAACCTAAAAAATGATCAGAACTGGAGAAATTACACATTGACATTGGGTGAAATCATGTAACTCTTAAGGACGTGTTGCAGACTTGTTGAATAGATTCATTTTTCTTGTTTTGTTTGTTTTTGATGAAATTGCTTTTCTCGTCGAGAAAAGGCGTTTAACGCGATAAAAAGGTTTAGTGCGTTACGAATACGGGCTAGCTTACCAAAAGTACAAATGTGAACTAAATAAGGCCGGGAGTCGTTTTTATTGCTTAAAACACGATTTCTCGACCAGAATATGCTTTTTCAAAAAAGCCATGTTCCCATGGCGAGAGACTCGTTTTCTGTGAGAAAATGCATTAAAAGGAGGGATTTCATCAGAAACACTATAAATACATATTGTACTTGTCTGAAAACGCACAGAACCTTGAAATAGAAGGTTTCTCACCAAAAAACACATTGGTGAAAACCCTATCTTAAGGCTCTGAGTGTTTGCACACATGTACAAACAGGCATGTTTAAACTATAACGTTTTTAGTGAAATCATGTTTCTCTCGAGGAGAAAACGCGTTTAAAGCCATAAAAAGATCTCACTGTGTTTTGGCATTGACCAAGCTACCAACAACCTAAAAAATGATCAGAACTGGAGAAATTACATATTGACATTGGGTGAAATCATGTAACTCTTAAGGACGTGTTGCAGACTTGTTGAATAGATTCATTTTTCTTGTTTTGTTTGTTTTTGATGAAATTGTGCTTTTCTCGTCGAGAAAAGGCGTTTAACGCGATAAAAAGGTTTAGTGCGTTATGAATACGGGCTAGCTTACCAAAAGTACAAATGTGAACTAAATAAGGCCGGGAGTCGTTTTTATTGCTTAAAACACGATTTCTCGACCAGAATATGCTTTTTCAAAAAAGCCATGTTCCCATGGCGAGAGACTCGTTTTCTGTGAGAAAATGCATTAAAAGGAGGGATTTCATGAGAAACACTATAAATACATATTGTACTTGTCTGAAAACGCACAGAACCTTGAAATAGAAGGTTTCTCACCAAAAAACACATTGGTGAAAACCCTATCTTAAGGCTCTGAGTGTTTGCACACATGTACAAACAGGCATGTTTAAACTATAACGTTTTTAGTGAAATCATGTTTCTCTCGAGGAGAAAACGCGTTTAAAGCCATAAAAAGATCTCACTGTGTTTTGGCATTGACCAAGCTACCAACAACCTAAGAAATGATCAGAACTGGAGAAATTACACATTGACATTGGTTGAAATCATGTAACTCTTAAGGACGTGTTGCAGACTTGTTGAATAGATTCATTTTTCTTGTTTTGTTTGTTTTTGATGAAATTGCTTTTCTCGTCGAGAAAAGGCGTTTAACGCGATAAAAAGGTTTAGTGCGTTACGAATACGGGCTAGCTTACCAAAAGTACAAATGTGAACTAAATAAGGCCGGGAGTCGTTTTTATTGCTTAAAACACGATTTCTCGACCAGAATATGCTTTTTCAAAAAAGCCATGTTCCCATGGCGAGAGACTCGTTTTCTGTGAGAAAATGCATTAAAAGGAGGGATTTCATCAGAAACACTATAAATACATATTGTACTTGTCTGAAAACGCACAGAACCTTGAAATAGAAGGTTTCTCACCAAAAAACACATTGGTGAAAACCCTATCTTAAGGCTCTGAGTGTTTGCACACATGTACAAACAGGCATGTTTAAACTATAACGTTTTTAGTGAAATCATGTTTCTCTCGAGGAGAAAACGCGTTTAAAGCCATAAAAAGATCTCACTGTGTTTTGGCATTGACCAAGCTACCAACAACCTAAAAAATGATCAGAACTGGAGAAATTACATATTGACATTGGGTGAAATCATGTAACTCTTAAGGACGTGTTGCAGACTTGTTGAATAGATTCATTTTTCTTTTTTTGTTTGTTTTTGATGACATTGCTTTTCTCGTCGAGAAAAGGCGTTTAACGCGATAAAAAGGTTTAGTGCGTTATGAATACGGGCTAGCTTACCAAAAGTACAAATGTGAACTAAATAAGGCCGGGAGTCGTTTTTATTGCTTAAAACACGATTTCTCGACCAGAATATGCTTTTTCAAAAAAGCCATGTTCCCATGGCGAGAGACTCGTTTTCTGTGAGAAAATGCATTAAAAGGAGGGATTTCATGAGAAACACTATAAATACATATTGTACTTGTCTGAAAACGCACAGAACCTTGAAATAGAAGGTTTCTCACCAAAAAACACATTGGTGAAAACCCTATCTTAAGGCTCTGAGTGTTTGCACACATGTACAAACAGGCATGTTTAAACTATAACGTTTTTAGTGAAATCATGTTTCTCTCGAGGAGAAAACGCGTTTAAAGCCATAAAAAGATCTCACTGTGTTTTGGCATTGACCAAGCTACCAACAAACCTAAAAAATGATCAGAACTGGAGAAATTACATATTGACATTGGGTGAAATCATGTAACTCTTAAGGACGTGTTGCAGACTTGTTGAATAGATTCATTTTTCTTGTTTTGTTTGTTTTTGATGAAATTGTGCTTTTCTCGTCGAGAAAAGGCGTTTAACGCGATAAAAAGGTTTAGTGCGTTATGAATACGGGCTAGCTTACCAAAAGTACAAATGTGAACTAAATAAGGCCGGGAGTCGTTTTTATTGCTTAAAACACGATTTCTCGACCAGAATATGCTTTTTCAAAAAAGCCATGTTCCCATGGCGAGAGACTCGTTTTCTGTGAGAAAATGCATTAAAAGGAGGGATTTCATCAGAAACACTATAAATACATATTGTACTTGTCTGAAAACGCACAGAACCTTGAAATAGAAGGTTTCTCACCAAAAAACACATTGGTGAAAACCCTATCTTAAGGCTCTGAGTGTTTGCACACATGTACAAACAGGCATGTTTAAACTATAACGTTTTTAGTGAAATCATGTTTCTCTCGAGGAGAAAACGCGTTTAAAGCCATAAAAAGATCTCACTGTGTTTTGGCATTGACCAAGCTACCAACAACCTAAAAAATGATCAGAACTGGAGAAATTACATATTGACATTGGGTGAAATCATGTAACTCTTAAGGACGTGTTGCAGACTTGTTGAATAGATTCATTTTTCTTGTTTTGTTTGTTTTTGATGAAATTGCTTTTCTCGTCGAGAAATGGCGTTTAACGCGATAAAAAGGTTTAGTGCGTTATGAATACGGGCTAGCTTACCAAAAGTACAAATGTGAACTAAATAAGGCCGGGAGTCGTTTTTATTGCTTAAAACACGATTTCTCGACCAGAATATGCTTTTTCAAAAAAGCCATGTTCCCATGGCGAGAGACTCGTTTTCTGTGAGAAAATGCATTAAAAGGAGGGATTTCATCAGAAACACTATAAATACATATTGTACTTGTCTGAAAACGCACAGAACCTTGAAATAGAAGGTTTCTCACCAAAAAACACATTGGTGAAACCCCTATCTTAAGGCTCTGAGTGTTTGCACACATGTACAAACAGGCATGTTTAAACTATAACGTTTTTAGTGAAATCATGTTTCTCTCGAGGAGAAAACGCGTTTAAAGCCATAAAAAGATCTCACTGTGTTTTGGCATTGACCAAGCTACCAACAAACCTAAAAAATGATCAGAACTGGAGAAATTACACATTGACATTGGGTGAAATCATGTAACTCTTAAGGACGTGTTGCAGACTTGTTGAATAGATTCATTTTTCTTGTTTTGTTTGTTTTTGATGAAATTGTGCTTTTCTCGTCGAGAAAAGGCGTTTAACGCGATAAAAAGGTTTAGTGCGTTATGAATACGGGCTAGCTTACCAAAAGTACAAATGTGAACTAAATAAGGCCGGGAGTCGTTTTTATTGCTTAAAACACGATTTCTCGACCAGAATATGCTTTTTCAAAAAAGCCATGTTCCCATGGCGAGAGACTCGTTTTCTGTGAGAAAATGCATTAAAAGGAGGGATTTCATCAGAAACACTATAAATACATATTGTACTTGTCTGAAAACGCACAGAACCTTGAAATAGAAGGTTTCTCACCAAAAAACACATTGGTGAAACCCCTATCTTAAGGCTCTGAGTGTTTGCACACATGTACAACAGGCATGGTTAAACTATAACGTTTTTAGTGAAATCATGTTTCTCTCGAGGAGAAAACGCGTTTAAAGCCATAAAAAGATCTCACTGTGTTTTGGCATTGACCAAGCTACCAACAACCTAAAAAATGATCAGAACTGGAGAAATTACACATTGACATTGGGTGAAATCATGTAACTCTTAAGGACGTGTTGCAGACTTGTTGAATAGATTCATTTTTCTTGTTTTGTTTGTTTTTGATGAAATTGCTTTTCTCGTCGAGAAATGGCGTTTAACGCGATAAAAAGGTTTAGTGCGTTACGAATACGGGCTAGCTTACCAAAAGTACAAATGTGAACTAAATAAGGCCGGGAGTCGTTTTTATTGCTTAAAACACGATTTCTCGACCAGAATATGCTTTTTCAAAAAAGCCATGTTCCCATGGCGAGAGACTCGTTTTCTGTGAGAAAATGCATTAAAAGGAGGGATTTCATGAGAAACACTATAAATACATATTGTACTTGTCTGAAAACGCACAGAACCTTGAAATAGAAGGTTTCTCACCAAAAAACACATTGGTGAAAACCCTATCTTAAGGCTCTGAGTGTTTGCACACATGTACAAACAGGCATGTTTAAACTATAACGTTTTTAGTGAAATCATGTTTCTCTCGAGGAGAAAACGCGTTTAAAGCCATAAAAAGATCTCACTGTGTTTTGGCATTGACCAAGCTACCAACAACCTAAAAAATGATCAGAACTGGAGAAATTACATATTGACATTGGGTGAAATCATGTAACTCTTAAGGACGTGTTGCAGACTTGTTGAATAGATTCATTTTTCTTGTTTTGTTTGTTTTTGATGAAATTGCTTTTCTCGTCGAGAAAAGGCGTTGAACGCGATAAAAAGGTTTAGTGCGTTATGAATACGGGCTAGCTTACCAAAAGTACAAATGTGAACTAAATAAGGCCGGGAGTCGTTTTTATTGCTTAAAACACGATTTCTCGACCAGAATATGCTTTTTCAAAAAAGCCATGTTCCCATGGCGAGAGACTCGTTTTCTGTGAGAAAATGCATTAAAAGGAGGGATTTCATCAGAAACACTATAAATACATATTGTACTTGTCTGAAAACGCACAGAACCTTGAAATAGAAGGTTTCTCACCAAAAAACACATTGGTGAAAACCCTATCTTAAGGCTCTGAGTGTTTGCACACATGTACAAACAGGCATGTTTAAACTATAACGTTTTTAGTGAAATCATGTTTCTCTCGAGGAGAAAACGCGTTTAAAGCCATAAAAAGATCTCACTGTGTTTTGGCATTGACCAAGCTACCAACAACCTAAAAAATGATCAGAACTGGAGAAATTACATATTGACATTGGGTGAAATCATGTAACTCTTAAGGACGTGTTGCAGACTTGTTGAATAGATTCATTTTTCTTGTTTTGTTTGTTTTTGATGAAATTGCTTTTCTCGTCGAGAAATGGCGTTTAACGCGATAAAAAGGTTTAGTGCGTTATGAATACGGGCTAGCTTACCAAAAGTACAAATGTGAACTAAATAAGGCCGGGAGTCGTTTTTATTGCTTAAAACACGATTTCTCGACCAGAATATGCTTTTTCAAAAAAGCCATGTTCCCATGGCGAGAGACTCGTTTTCTGTGAGAAAATGCATTAAAAGGAGGGATTTCATGAGAAACACTATAAATACATATTGTACTTGTCTGAAAACGCACAGAACCTTGAAATAGAAGGTTTCTCACCAAAAAACACATTGGTGAAAACCCTATCTTAAGGCTCTGAGTGTTTGCACACATGTACAAACAGGCATGTTTAAACTATAACGTTTTTAGTGAAATCATGTTTCTCTCGAGGAGAAAACGCGTTTAAAGCCATAAAAAGATCTCACTGTGTTTTGGCATTGACCAAGCTACCAACAACCTAAGAAATGATCAGAACTGGAGAAATTACACATTGACATTGGTTGAAATCATGTAACTCTTAAGGACGTGTTGCAGACTTGTTGAATAGATTCATTTTTCTTGTTTTGTTTGTTTTTGATGAAATTGCTTTTCTCGTCGAGAAAAGGCGTTTAACGCGATAAAAAGGTTTAGTGCGTTACGAATACGGGCTAGCTTACCAAAAGTACAAATGTGAACTAAATAAGGCCGGGAGTCGTTTTTATTGCTTAAAACACGATTTCTCGACCAGAATATGCTTTTTCAAAAAAGCCATGTTCCCATGGCGAGAGACTCGTTTTCTGTGAGAAAATGCATTAAAAGGAGGGATTTCATCAGAAACACTATAAATACATATTGTACTTGTCTGAAAACGCACAGAACCTTGAAATAGAAGGTTTCTCACCAAAAAACACATTGGTGAAAACCCTATCTTAAGGCTCTGAGTGTTTGCACACATGTACAAACAGGCATGTTTAAACTATAACGTTTTTAGTGAAATCATGTTTCTCTCGAGGAGAAAACGCGTTTAAAGCCATAAAAAGATCTCACTGTGTTTTGGCATTGACCAAGCTACCAACAACCTAAAAAATGATCAGAACTGGAGAAATTACATATTGACATTGGGTGAAATCATGTAACTCTTAAGGACGTGTTGCAGACTTGTTGAATAGATTCATTTTTCTTTTTTTGTTTGTTTTTGATGACATTGCTTTTCTCGTCGAGAAAAGGCGTTTAACGCGATAAAAAGGTTTAGTGCGTTATGAATACGGGCTAGCTTACCAAAAGTACAAATGTGAACTAAATAAGGCCGGGAGTCGTTTTTATTGCTTAAAACACGATTTCTCGACCAGAATATGCTTTTTCAAAAAAGCCATGTTCCCATGGCGAGAGACTCGTTTTCTGTGAGAAAATGCATTAAAAGGAGGGATTTCATGAGAAACACTATAAATACATATTGTACTTGTCTGAAAACGCACAGAACCTTGAAATAGAAGGTTTCTCACCAAAAAACACATTGGTGAAAACCCTATCTTAAGGCTCTGAGTGTTTGCACACATGTACAAACAGGCATGTTTAAACTATAACGTTTTTAGTGAAATCATGTTTCTCTCGAGGAGAAAACGCGTTTAAAGCCATAAAAAGATCTCACTGTGTTTTGGCATTGACCAAGCTACCAACAAACCTAAAAAATGATCAGAACTGGAGAAATTACATATTGACATTGGGTGAAATCATGTAACTCTTAAGGACGTGTTGCAGACTTGTTGAATAGATTCATTTTTCTTGTTTTGTTTGTTTTTGATGAAATTGTGCTTTTCTCGTCGAGAAAAGGCGTTTAACGCGATAAAAAGGTTTAGTGCGTTATGAATACGGGCTAGCTTACCAAAAGTACAAATGTGAACTAAATAAGGCCGGGAGTCGTTTTTATTGCTTAAAACACGATTTCTCGACCAGAATATGCTTTTTCAAAAAAGCCATGTTCCCATGGCGAGAGACTCGTTTTCTGTGAGAAAATGCATTAAAAGGAGGGATTTCATCAGAAACACTATAAATACATATTGTACTTGTCTGAAAACGCACAGAACCTTGAAATAGAAGGTTTCTCACCAAAAAACACATTGGTGAAAACCCTATCTTAAGGCTCTGAGTGTTTGCACACATGTACAAACAGGCATGTTTAAACTATAACGTTTTTAGTGAAATCATGTTTCTCTCGAGGAGAAAACGCGTTTAAAGCCATAAAAAGATCTCACTGTGTTTTGGCATTGACCAAGCTACCAACAACCTAAAAAATGATCAGAACTGGAGAAATTACATATTGACATTGGGTGAAATCATGTAACTCTTAAGGACGTGTTGCAGACTTGTTGAATAGATTCATTTTTCTTGTTTTGTTTGTTTTTGATGAAATTGCTTTTCTCGTCGAGAAATGGCGTTTAACGCGATAAAAAGGTTTAGTGCGTTATGAATACGGGCTAGCTTACCAAAAGTACAAATGTGAACTAAATAAGGCCGGGAGTCGTTTTTATTGCTTAAAACACGATTTCTCGACCAGAATATGCTTTTTCAAAAAAGCCATGTTCCCATGGCGAGAGACTCGTTTTCTGTGAGAAAATGCATTAAAAGGAGGGATTTCATCAGAAACACTATAAATACATATTGTACTTGTCTGAAAACGCACAGAACCTTGAAATAGAAGGTTTCTCACCAAAAAACACATTGGTGAAACCCCTATCTTAAGGCTCTGAGTGTTTGCACACATGTACAAACAGGCATGTTTAAACTATAACGTTTTTAGTGAAATCATGTTTCTCTCGAGGAGAAAACGCGTTTAAAGCCATAAAAAGATCTCACTGTGTTTTGGCATTGACCAAGCTACCAACAAACCTAAAAAATGATCAGAACTGGAGAAATTACACATTGACATTGGGTGAAATCATGTAACTCTTAAGGACGTGTTGCAGACTTGTTGAATAGATTCATTTTTCTTGTTTTGTTTGTTTTTGATGAAATTGTGCTTTTCTCGTCGAGAAAAGGCGTTTAACGCGATAAAAAGGTTTAGTGCGTTATGAATACGGGCTAGCTTACCAAAAGTACAAATGTGAACTAAATAAGGCCGGGAGTCGTTTTTATTGCTTAAAACACGATTTCTCGACCAGAATATGCTTTTTCAAAAAAGCCATGTTCCCATGGCGAGAGACTCGTTTTCTGTGAGAAAATGCATTAAAAGGAGGGATTTCATCAGAAACACTATAAATACATATTGTACTTGTCTGAAAACGCACAGAACCTTGAAATAGAAGGTTTCTCACCAAAAAACACATTGGTGAAACCCCTATCTTAAGGCTCTGAGTGTTTGCACACATGTACAACAGGCATGGTTAAACTATAACGTTTTTAGTGAAATCATGTTTCTCTCGAGGAGAAAACGCGTTTAAAGCCATAAAAAGATCTCACTGTGTTTTGGCATTGACCAAGCTACCAACAACCTAAAAAATGATCAGAACTGGAGAAATTACACATTGACATTGGGTGAAATCATGTAACTCTTAAGGACGTGTTGCAGACTTGTTGAATAGATTCATTTTTCTTGTTTTGTTTGTTTTTGATGAAATTGCTTTTCTCGTCGAGAAATGGCGTTTAACGCGATAAAAAGGTTTAGTGCGTTACGAATACGGGCTAGCTTACCAAAAGTACAAATGTGAACTAAATAAGGCCGGGAGTCGTTTTTATTGCTTAAAACACGATTTCTCGACCAGAATATGCTTTTTCAAAAAAGCCATGTTCCCATGGCGAGAGACTCGTTTTCTGTGAGAAAATGCATTAAAAGGAGGGATTTCATGAGAAACACTATAAATACATATTGTACTTGTCTGAAAACGCACAGAACCTTGAAATAGAAGGTTTCTCACCAAAAAACACATTGGTGAAAACCCTATCTTAAGGCTCTGAGTGTTTGCACACATGTACAAACAGGCATGTTTAAACTATAACGTTTTTAGTGAAATCATGTTTCTCTCGAGGAGAAAACGCGTTTAAAGCCATAAAAAGATCTCACTGTGTTTTGGCATTGACCAAGCTACCAACAACCTAAAAAATGATCAGAACTGGAGAAATTACATATTGACATTGGGTGAAATCATGTAACTCTTAAGGACGTGTTGCAGACTTGTTGAATAGATTCATTTTTCTTGTTTTGTTTGTTTTTGATGAAATTGCTTTTCTCGTCGAGAAAAGGCGTTGAACGCGATAAAAAGGTTTAGTGCGTTATGAATACGGGCTAGCTTACCAAAAGTACAAATGTGAACTAAATAAGGCCGGGAGTCGTTTTTATTGCTTAAAACACGATTTCTCGACCAGAATATGCTTTTTCAAAAAAGCCATGTTCCCATGGCGAGAGACTCGTTTTCTGTGAGAAAATGCATTAAAAGGAGGGATTTCATCAGAAACACTATAAATACATATTGTACTTGTCTGAAAACGCACAGAACCTTGAAATAGAAGGTTTCTCACCAAAAAACACATTGGTGAAAACCCTATCTTAAGGCTCTGAGTGTTTGCACACATGTACAAACAGGCATGTTTAAACTATAACGTTTTTAGTGAAATCATGTTTCTCTCGAGGAGAAAACGCGTTTAAAGCCATAAAAAGATCTCACTGTGTTTTGGCATTGACCAAGCTACCAACAACCTAAAAAATGATCAGAACTGGAGAAATTACATATTGACATTGGGTGAAATCATGTAACTCTTAAGGACGTGTTGCAGACTTGTTGAATAGATTCATTTTTCTTGTTTTGTTTGTTTTTGATGAAATTGCTTTTCTCGTCGAGAAATGGCGTTTAACGCGATAAAAAGGTTTAGTGCGTTATGAATACGGGCTAGCTTACCAAAAGTACAAATGTGAACTAAATAAGGCCGGGAGTCGTTTTTATTGCTTAAAACACGATTTCTCGACCAGAATATGCTTTTTCAAAAAAGCCATGTTCCCATGGCGAGAGACTCGTTTTCTGTGAGAAAATGCATTAAAAGGAGGGATTTCATCAGAAACACTATAAATACATATTGTACTTGTCTGAAAACGCACAGAACCTTGAAATAGAAGGTTTCTCACCAAAAAACACATTGGTGAAACCCCTATCTTAAGGCTCTGAGTGTTTGCACACATGTACAAACAGGCATGTTTAAACTATAACGTTTTTAGTGAAATCATGTTTCTCTCGAGGAGAAAACGCGTTTAAAGCCATAAAAAGATCTCACTGTGTTTTGGCATTGACCAAGCTACCAACAAACCTAAAAAATGATCAGAACTGGAGAAATTACACATTGACATTGGGTGAAATCATGTAACTCTTAAGGACGTGTTGCAGACTTGTTGAATAGATTCATTTTTCTTGTTTTGTTTGTTTTTGATGAACTTGTGCTTTTCTCGTCGAGAAAAGGCGTTTAACGCGATAAAAAGGTTTAGTGCGTTATGAATACGGGCTAGCTTACCAAAAGTACAAATGTGAACTAAATAAGGCCGGGAGTCGTTTTTATTGCTTAAAACACGATTTCTCGACCAGAATATGCTTTTTCAAAAAAGCCATGTTCCCATGGCGAGAGACTCGTTTTCTGTGAGAAAATGCATTAAAAGGAGGGATTTCATCAGAAACACTATAAATACATATTTTACTTGTCTGAAAACGCACAGAACCTTGAAATAGAAGGTTTCTCACCAAAAAACACATTGGTGAAACCCCTATCTTAAGGCTCTGAGTGTTTGCACACATGTACAACAGGCATGGTTAAACTATAACGTTTTTAGTGAAATCATGTTTCTCTCGAGGAGAAAACGCGTTTAAAGCCATAAAAAGATCTCACTGTGTTTTGGCATTGACCAAGCTACCAACAAACCTAAAAAATGATCAGAACTGGAGAAATTACACATTGACATTGGGTGAAATCATGTAACTCTTAAGGACGTGTTGCAGACTTGTTGAATAGATTCATTTTTCTTGTTTTGTTTGTTTTTGATGAAATTGTGCTTTTCTCGTCGAGAAAAGGCGTTTAACGCGATAAAAAGGTTTAGTGCGTTATGAATACGGGCTAGCTTACCAAAAGTACAAATGTGAACTAAATAAGGCCGGGAGTCGTTTTTATTGCTTAAAACACGATTTCTCGACCAGAATATGCTTTTTCAAAAAAGCCATGTTCCCATGGCGAGAGACTCGTTTTCTGTGAGAAAATGCATTAAAAGGAGGGATTTCATGAGAAACACTATAAATACATATTGTACTTGTCTGAAAACGCACAGAACCTTGAAATAGAAGGTTTCTCACCAAAAAACACATTGGTGAAAACCCTATCTTAAGGCTCTGAGTGTTTGCACACATGTACAAACAGGCATGTTTAAACTATAACGTTTTTAGTGAAATCATGTTTCTCTCGAGGAGAAAACGCGTTTAAAGCCATAAAAAGATCTCACTGTGTTTTGGCATTGACCAAGCTACCAACAACCTAAAAAATGATCAGAACTGGAGAAATTACACATTGACATTGGGTGAAATCATGTAACTCTTAAGGACGTGTTGCAGACTTGTTGAATAGATTCATTTTTCTTGTTTTGTTTGTTTTTGATGAAATTGCTTTTCTCGTCGAGAAAAGGCGTTTAACGCGATAAAAAGGTTTAGTGCGTTACGAATACGGGCTAGCTTACCAAAAGTACAAATGTGAACTAAATAAGGCCGGGAGTCGTTTTTATTGCTTAAAACACGATTTCTCGACCAGAATATGCTTTTTCAAAAAAGCCATGTTCCCATGGCGAGAGACTCGTTTTCTGTGAGAAAATGCATTAAAAGGAGGGATTTCATCAGAAACACTATAAATACATATTGTACTTGTCTGAGAACGCACAGAACCTTGAAATAGAAGGTTTCTCACCAAAAAACACATTGGTGAAAACCCTATCTTAAGGCTCTGAGTGTTTGCACACATGTACAAACAGGCATGTTTAAACTATAACGTTTTTAGTGAAATCATGTTTCTCTCGAGGAGAAAACGCGTTTAAAGCCATAAAAAGATCTCACTGTGTTTTGGCATTGACCAAGCTACCAACAACCTAAAAAATGATCAGAACTGGAGAAATTACATATTGACATTGGGTGAAATCATGTAACTCTTAAGGACGTGTTGCAGACTTGTTGAATAGATTCATTTTTCTTGTTTTGTTTGTTTTTGATGAAATTGTGCTTTTCTCGTCGAGAAAAGGCGTTTAACGCGATAAAAAGGTTTAGTGCGTTATGAATACGGGCTAGCTTACCAAAAGTACAAATGTGAACTAAATAAGGCCGGGAGTCGTTTTTATTGCTTAAAACACGATTTCTCGACCAGAATATGCTTTTTCAAAAAAGCCATGTTCCCATGGCGAGAGACTCGTTTTCTGTGAGAAAATGCATTAAAAGGAGGGATTTCATGAGAAACACTATAAATACATATTGTACTTGTCTGAAAACGCACAGAACCTTGAAATAGAAGGTTTCTCACCAAAAAACACATTGGTGAAAACCCTATCTTAAGGCTCTGAGTGTTTGCACACATGTACAAACAGGCATGTTTAAACTATAACGTTTTTAGTGAAATCATGTTTCTCTCGAGGAGAAAACGCGTTTAAAGCCATAAAAAGATCTCACTGTGTTTTGGCATTGACCAAGCTACCAACAACCTAAAAAATGATCAGAACTGGAGAAATTACACATTGACATTGGTTGAAATCATGTAACTCTTAAGGACGTGTTGCAGACTTGTTGAATAGATTCATTTTTCTTGTTTTGTTTGTTTTTGATGAAATTGCTTTTCTCGTCGAGAAAAGGCGTTTAACGCGATAAAAAGGTTTAGTGCGTTACGAATACGGGCTAGCTTACCAAAAGTACAAATGTGAACTAAATAAGGCCGGGAGTCGTTTTTATTGCTTAAAACACGATTTCTCGACCAGAATATGCTTTTTCAAAAAAGCCATGTTCCCATGGCGAGAGACTCGTTTTCTGTGAGAAAATGCATTAAAAGGAGGGATTTCATCAGAAACACTATAAATACATATTGTACTTGTCTGAAAACGCACAGAACCTTGAAATAGAAGGTTTCTCACCAAAAAACACATTGGTGAAAACCCTATCTTAAGGCTCTGAGTGTTTGCACACATGTACAAACAGGCATGTTTAAACTATAACGTTTTTAGTGAAATCATGTTTCTCTCGAGGAGAAAACGCGTTTAAAGCCATAAAAAGATCTCACTGTGTTTTGGCATTGACCAAGCTACCAACAACCTAAAAAATGATCAGAACTGGAGAAATTACATATTGACATTGGGTGAAATCATGTAACTCTTAAGGACGTGTTGCAGACTTGTTGAATAGATTCATTTTTCTTGTTTTGTTTGTTTTTGATGAAATTGCTTTTCTCGTCGAGAAAAGGCGTTTAACGCGATAAAAAGGTTTAGTGCGTTATGAATACGGGCTAGCTTACCAAAAGTACAAATGTGAACTAAATAAGGCCGGGAGTCGTTTTTATTGCTTAAAACACGATTTCTCGACCAGAATATGCTTTTTCAAAAAAGCCATGTTCCCATGGCGAGAGACTCGTTTTCTGTGAGAAAATGCATTAAAAGGAGGGATTTCATCAGAAACACTATAAATACATATTGTACTTGTCTGAAAACGCACAGAACCTTGAAATAGAAGGTTTCTCACCAAAAAACACATTGGTGAAACCCCTATCTTAAGGCTCTGAGTGTTTGCACACATGTACAAACAGGCATGTTTAAACTATAACGTTTTTAGTGAAATCATGTTTCTCTCGAGGAGAAAACGCGTTTAAAGCCATAAAAAGATCTCACTGTGTTTTGGCATTGACCAAGCTACCAACAAACCTAAAAAATGATCAGAACTGGAGAAATTACACATTGACATTGGGTGAAATCATGTAACTCTTAAGGACGTGTTGCAGACTTGTTGAATAGATTCATTTTTCTTGTTTTGTTTGTTTTTGATCAAATTGTGCTTTTCTCGTCGAGAAAAGGCGTTTAACGCGATAAAAAGGTTTAGTGCGTTATGAATACGGGCTAGCTTACCAAAAGTACAAATGTGAACTAAATAAGGCCGGGAGTCGTTTTTATTGCTTAAAACACGATTTCTCGACCAGAATATGCTTTTTCAAAAAAGCCATGTTCCCATGGCGAGAGACTCGTTTTCTGTGAGAAAATGCATTAAAAGGAGGGATTTCATCAGAAACACTATAAATACATATTGTACTTGTCTGAAAACGCACAGAACCTTGAAATAGAAGGTTTCTCACCAAAAAACACATTGGTGAAACCCCTATCTTAAGGCTCTGAGTGTTTGCACACATGTACAACAGGCATGGTTAAACTATAACGTTTTTAGTGAAATCATGTTTCTCTCGAGGAGAAAACGCGTTTAAAGCCATAAAAAGATCTCACTGTGTTTTGGCATTGACCAAGCTACCAACAACCTAAAAAATGATCAGAACTGGAGAAATTACACATTGACATTGGGTGAAATCATGTAACTCTTAAGGACGTGTTGCAGACTTGTTGAATAGATTCATTTTTCTTGTTTTGTTTGTTTTTGATGAAATTGCTTTTCTCGTCGAGAAAAGGCGTTTACGCGATAAAAAGGTTTAGTGCGTTACGAATACGGGCTAGCTTACCAAAAGTACAAATGTAAACTAAATAAGGCCGGGAGTCGTTTTTATTGCTTAAAACACGATTTCTCGACCAGAATATGCTTTTTCAAAAAAGCCATGTTCCCATGGCGAGAGACTCGTTTTCTGTGAGAAAATGCATTAAAAGGAGGGATTTCATGAGAAACACTATAAATACATATTGTACTTGTCTGAAAACGCACAGAACCTTGAAATAGAAGGTTTCTCACCAAAAAACACATTGGTGAAAACCCTATCTTAAGGCTCTGAGTGTTTGCACACATGTACAAACAGGCATGTTTAAACTATAACGTTTTTAGTGAAATCATGTTTCTCTCGAGGAGAAAACGCGTTTAAAGCCATAAAAAGATCTCACTGTGTTTTGGCATTGACCAAGCTACCAACATCCTAAAAAATGATCAGAACTGGAGAAATTACACATTGACATTGGGTGAAATCATGTAACTCTTAAGGACGTGTTGCAGACTTGTTGAATAGATTCATTTTTCTTGTTTTGTTTGTTTTTGATGAAATTGCTTTTCTCGTCGAGAAAAGGCGTTTAACGCGATAAAAAGGTTTAGTGCGTTACGAATACGGGCTAGCTTACCAAAAGTACAAATGTGAACTAAATAAGGCCGGGAGTCGTTTTTATTGCTTAAAACACGATTTCTCGACCAGAATATGCTTTTTCAAAAAAGCCATGTTCCCATGGCGAGAGACTCGTTTTCTGTGAGAAAATGCATTAAAAGGAGGGATTTCCTCAGAAACACTATAAATACATATTGTACTTGTCTGAAAACGCACAGAACCTTGAAATAGAAGGTTTCTCACCAAAAAACACATTGGTGAAAACCCTATCTTAAGGCTCTGAGTGTTTGCACACATGTACAAACAGGCATGTTTAAACTATAACGTTTTTAGTGAAATCATGTTTCTCTCGAGGAGAAAACGCGTTTAAAGCCATAAAAAGATCTCACTGTGTTTTGGCATTGACCAAGCTACCAACAACCTAAAAAATGATCAGAACTGGAGAAATTACATATTGACATTGGGTGAAATCATGTAACTCTTAAGGACGTGTTGCAGACTTGTTGAATAGATTCATTTTTCTTGTTTTGTTTGTTTTTGATGAAATTGTGCTTTTCTCGTCGAGAAAAGGCGTTTAACGCGATAAAAAGGTTTAGTGCGTTATGAATACGGGCTAGCTTACCAAAAGTACAAATGTGAACTAAATAAGGCCGGGAGTCGTTTTTATTGCTTAAAACACGATTTCTCGACCAGAATATGCTTTTTCAAAAAAGCCATGTTCCCATGGCGAGAGACTCGTTTTCTGTGAGAAAATGCATTAAAAGGAGGGATTTCATGAGAAACACTATAAATACATATTGTACTTGTCTGAAAACGCACAGAACCTTGAAATAGAAGGTTTCTCACCAAAAAACACATTGGTGAAAACCCTATCTTAAGGCTCTGAGTGTTTGCACACATGTACAAACAGGCATGTTTAAACTATAACGTTTTTAGTGAAATCATGTTTCTCTCGAGGAGAAAACGCGTTTAAAGCCATAAAAAGATCTCACTGTGTTTTGGCATTGACCAAGCTACCAACAACCTAAAAAATGATCAGAACTGGAGAAATTACACATTGACATTGGTTGAAATCATGTAACTATTAAGGACGTGTTGCAGACTTGTTGAATAGATTCATTTTTCTTGTTTTGTTTGTTTTTGATGAAATTGCTTTTCTCGTCGAGAAAAGGCGTTTAACGCGATAAAAAGGTTTAGTGCGTTACGAATACGGGCTAGCTTACCAAAAGTACAAATGTGAACTAAATAAGGCCGGGAGTCGTTTTTATTGCTTAAAACACGATTTCTCGACCAGAATATGCTTTTTCAAAAAAGCCATGTTCCCATGGCGAGAGACTCGTTTTCTGTGAGAAAATGCATTAAAAGGAGGGATTTCCTCAGAAACACTATAAATACATATTGTACTTGTCTGAAAACGCACAGAACCTTGAAATAGAAGGTTTCTCACCAAAAAACACATTGGTGAAAACCCTATCTTAAGGCTCTGAGTGTTTGCACACATGTACAAACAGGCATGTTTAAACTATAACGTTTTTAGTGAAATCATGTTTCTCTCGTGGAGAATACGCGTTTAAAGCCATAAAAAGATCTCACTGTGTTTTGGCATTGACCAAGCTACCAACAACCTAAAAAATGATCAGAACTGGAGAAATTACATATTGACATTGGGTGAAATCATGTAACTCTTAAGGACGTGTTGCAGACTTGTTGAATAGATTCATTTTTCTTGTTTTGTTTGTTTTTGATGACATTGCTTTTCTCGTCGAGAAAAGGCGTTTAACGCGATAAAAAGGTTTAGTGCGTTATGAATACGGGCTAGCTTACCAAAAGTACAAATGTGAACTAAATAAGGCCGGGAGTCGTTTTTATTGCTTAAAACACGATTTCTCGACCAGAATATGCTTTTTCAAAAAAGCCATGTTCCCATGGCGAGAGACTCGTTTTCTGTGAGAAAATGCATTAAAAGGAGGGATTTCATGAGAAACACTATAAATACATATTGTACTTGTCTGAAAACGCACAGAACCTTGAAATAGAAGGTTTCTCACCAAAAAACACATTGGTGAAACCCCTATCTTAAGGCTCTGAGTGTTTGCACACATGTACAAACAGGCATGTTTAAACTATAACGTTTTTAGTGAAATCATGTTTCTCTCGAGGAGAAAACGCGTTTAAAGCCATAAAAAGATCTCACTGTGTTTTGGCATTGACCAAGCTACCAACAACCTAAAAAATGATCAGAACTGGAGAAATTACATATTGACATTGGGTGAAATCATGTAACTCTTAAGGACGTGTTGCAGACTTGTTGAATAGATTCATTTTTCTTGTTTTGTTTGTTTTTGATGAAATTGTGCTTTTCTCGTCGAGAAAAGGCGTTTAACGCGATAAAAAGGTTTAGTGCGTTATGAATACGGGCTAGCTTACCAAAAGTACAAATGTGAACTAAATAAGGCCGGGAGTCGTTTTTATTGCTTAAAACACGATTTCTCGACCAGAATATGCTTTTTCAAAAAAGCCATGTTCCCATGGCGAGAGACTCGTTTTCTGTGAGAAAATGCATTAAAAGGAGGGATTTCATCAGAAACACTATAAATACATATTGTACTTGTCTGAAAACGCACAGAACCTTGAAATAGAAGGTTTCTCACCAAAAAACACATTGGTGAAACCCCTATCTTAAGGCTCTGAGTGTTTGCACACATGTACAAACAGGCATGTTTAAACTATAACGTTTTTAGTGAAATCATGTTTCTCTCGAGGAGAAAACGCGTTTAAAGCCATAAAAAGATCTCACTGTGTTTTGGCATTGACCAAGCTACCAACAACCTAAAAAATGATCAGAACTGGAGAAATTACATATTGACATTGGGTGAAATCATGTAACTCTTAAGGACGTGTTGCAGACTTGTTGAATAGATTCATTTTTCTTGTTTTGTTTGTTTTTGATGAAATTGTGCTTTTCTCGTCGAGAAAAGGCGTTTAACGCGATAAAAAGGTTTAGTGCGTTATGAATACGGGCTAGCTTACCAAAAGTACAAATGTGAACTAAATAAGGCCGGGAGTCGTTTTTATTGCTTAAAACACGATTTCTCGACCAGAATATGCTTTTTCAAAAAAGCCATGTTCCCATGGCGAGAGACTCGTTTTCTGTGAGAAAATGCATTAAAAGGAGGGATTTCATCAGAAACACTATAAATACATATTGTACTTGTCTGAAAACGCACAGAACCTTGAAATAGAAGGTTTCTCACCAAAAAACACATTGGTGAAACCCCTATCTTAAGGCTCTGAGTGTTTGCACACATGTACAACAGGCATGGTTAAACTATAACGTTTTTAGTGAAATCATGTTTCTCTCGAGGAGAAAACGCGTTTAAAGCCATAAAAAGATCTCACTGTGTTTTGGCATTGACCAAGCTACCAACAACCTAAAAAATGATCAGAACTGGAGAAATTACACATTGACATTGGGTGAAATCATGTAACTCTTAAGGACGTGTTGCAGACTTGTTGAATAGATTCATTTTTCTTGTTTTGTTTGTTTTTGATGAAATTGCTTTTCTCGTCGAGAAAAGGCGTTTAACGCGATAAAAAGGTTTAGTGCGTTACGAATACGGGCTAGCTTACCAAAAGTACAAATGTGAACTAAATAAGGCCGGGAGTCGTTTTTATTGCTTAAAACACGATTTCTCGACCAGAATATGCTTTTTCAAAAAAGCCATGTTCCCATGGCGAGAGACTCGTTTTCTGTGAGAAAATGCATTAAAAGGAGGGATTTCATGAGAAACACTATAAATACATATTGTACTTGTCTGAAAACGCGCAGAACCTTGAAATAGAAGGTTTCTCACCAAAAAACACATTGGTGAAAACCCTATCTTAAGGCTCTGAGTGTTTGCACACATGTACAAACAGGCATGTTTAAACTAGAACGTTTTTAGTGAAATCATGTTTCTCTCGAGGAGAAAACGCGTTTAAAGCCATAAAAAGATCTCACTGTGTTTTGGCATTGACCAAGCTACCAACAAACCTAAAAAATGATCAGAACTGGAGAAATTACACATTGACATTGGGTGAAATCATGTAACTCTTAAGGACGTGTTGCAGACTTGTTGAATAGATTCATTTTTCTTGTTTTGTTTGTTTTTGATGAAATTGTGCTTTTCTCGTCGAGAAAAGGCGTTTAACGCGATAAAAAGGTTTAGTGCGTTATGAATACGGGCTAGCTTACCAAAAGTACAAATGTGAACTAAATAAGGCCGGGAGTCGTTTTTATTGCTTAAAACACGATTTCTCGACCAGAATATGCTTTTTCAAAAAAGCCATGTTCCCATGGCGAGAGACTCGTTTTCTGTGAGAAAATGCATTAAAAGGAGGGATTTCATGAGAAACACTATAAATACATATTGTACTTGTCTGAAAACGCACAGAACCTTGAAATAGAAGGTTTCTCACCAAAAAACACATTGGTGAAAACCCTATCTTAAGGCTCTGAGTGTTTGCACACATGTACAAACAGGCATGTTTAAACTATAACGTTTTTAGTGAAATCATGTTTCTCTCGAGGAGAAAACGCGTTTAAAGCCATAAAAAGATCTCACTGTGTTTTGGCATTGACCAAGCTACCAACAACCTAAAAAATGATCAGAACTGGAGAAATTACACATTGACATTGGGTGAAATCATGTAACTCTTAAGGACGTGTTGCAGACTTGTTGAATAGATTCATTTTTCTTGTTTTGTTTGTTTTTGATGAAATTGCTTTTCTCGTCGAGAAAAGGCGTTTAACGCGATAAAAAGGTTTAGTGCGTTACGAATACGGGCTAGCTTACCAAAAGTACAAATGTGAACTAAATAAGGCCGGGAGTCGTTTTTATTGCTTAAAACACGATTTCTCGACCAGAATATGCTTTTTCAAAAAAGCCATGTTCCCATGGCGAGAGACTCGTTTTCTGTGAGAAAATGCATTAAAAGGAGGGATTTCATCAGAAACACTATAAATACATATTGTACTTGTCTGAAAACGCACAGAACCTTGAAATAGAAGGTTTCTCACCAAAAAACACATTGGTGAAAACCCTATCTTAAGGCTCTGAGTGTTTGCACACATGTACAAACAGGCATGTTTAAACTATAACGTTTTTAGTGAAATCATGTTTCTCTCGAGGAGAAAACGCGTTTAAAGCCATAAAAAGATCTCACTGTGTTTTGGCATTGACCAAGCTACCAACAACCTAAAAAATGATCAGAACTGGAGAAATTACATATTGACATTGGGTGAAATCATGTAACTCTTAAGGACGTGTTGCAGACTTGTTGAATAGATTCATTTTTCTTGTTTTGTTTGTTTTTGATGAAATTGTGCTTTTCTCGTCGAGAAAAGGCGTTTAACGCGATAAAAAGGTTTAGTGCGTTATGAATACGGGCTAGCTTACCAAAAGTACAAATGTGAACTAAATAAGGCCGGGAGTCGTTTTTATTGCTTAAAACACGATTTCTCGACCAGAATATGCTTTTTCAAAAAAGCCATGTTCCCATGGCGAGAGACTCGTTTTCTGTGAGAAAATGCATTAAAAGGAGGGATTTCATGAGAAACACTATAAATACATATTGTACTTGTCTGAAAACGCACAGAACCTTGAAATAGAAGGTTTCTCACCAAAAAACACATTGGTGAAAACCCTATCTTAAGGCTCTGAGTGTTTGCACACATGTACAAACAGGCATGTTTAAACTATAACGTTTTTAGTGAAATCATGTTTCTCTCGAGGAGAAAACGCGTTTAAAGCCATAAAAAGATCTCACTGTGTTTTGGCATTGACCAAGCTACCAACAACCTAAGAAATGATCAGAACTGGAGAAATTACACATTGACATTGGTTGAAATCATGTAACTCTTAAGGACGTGTTGCAGACTTGTTGAATAGATTCATTTTTCTTGTTTTGTTTGTTTTTGATGAAATTGCTTTTCTCGTCGAGAAAAGGCGTTTAACGCGATAAAAAGGTTTAGTGCGTTACGAATACGGGCTAGCTTACCAAAAGTACAAATGTGAACTAAATAAGGCCGGGAGTCGTTTTTATTGCTTAAAACACGATTTCTCGACCAGAATATGCTTTTTCAAAAAAGCCATGTTCCCATGGCGAGAGACTCGTTTTCTGTGAGAAAATGCATTA
Organism: Lampris incognitus; assembly: GCF_029633865.1. NCBI lineage: Eukaryota > Metazoa > Chordata > Actinopteri > Lampriformes > Lampridae > Lampris > Lampris incognitus. Next base: position 378,755 of record NC_079228.1, read on the forward strand.
AAAGGAGGGATTTCATCAGAAACACTATAAATACATATTGTACTTGTCTGAAAACGCACAGAACCTTGAAATAGAAGGTTTCTCACCAAAAAACACATTGGTGAAAACCCTATCTTAAGGCTCTGAGTGTTTGCACACATGTACAAACAGGCATGTTTAAACTATAACGTTTTTAGTGAAATCATGTTTCTCTCGAGGAGAAAACGCGTTTAAAGCCATAAAAAGATCTCACTGTGTTTTGGCATTGACCAAGCTACCAACAACCTAAAAAATGATCAGAACTGGAGAAATTACATATTGACATTGGGTGAAATCATGTAACTCTTAAGGACGTGTTGCAGACTTGTTGAATAGATTCATTTTTCTTTTTTTGTTTGTTTTTGATGACATTGCTTTTCTCGTCGAGAAAAGGCGTTTAACGCGATAAAAAGGTTTAGTGCGTTATGAATACGGGCTAGCTTACCAAAAGTACAAATGTGAACTAAATAAGGCCGGGAGTCGTTTTTATTGCTTAAAACACGATTTCTCGACCAGAATATGCTTTTTCAAAAAAGCCATGTTCCCATGGCGAGAGACTCGTTTTCTGTGAGAAAATGCATTAAAAGGAGGGATTTCATGAGAAACACTATAAATACATATTGTACTTGTCTGAAAACGCACAGAACCTTGAAATAGAAGGTTTCTCACCAAAAAACACATTGGTGAAAACCCTATCTTAAGGCTCTGAGTGTTTGCACACATGTACAAACAGGCATGTTTAAACTATAACGTTTTTAGTGAAATCATGTTTCTCTCGAGGAGAAAACGCGTTTAAAGCCATAAAAAGATCTCACTGTGTTTTGGCATTGACCAAGCTACCAACAAACCTAAAAAATGATCAGAACTGGAGAAATTACATATTGACATTGGGTGAAATCATGTAACTCTTAAGGACGTGTTGCAGACTTGTTGAATAGATTCATTTTTCTTGTTTTGTTTGTTTTTGATGAAATTGTGCTTTTCTCGTCGAGAAAAGGCGTTTAACGCGATAAAAAGGTTTAGTGCGTTATGAATACGGGCTAGCTTACCAAAAGTACAAATGTGAACTAAATAAGGCCGGGAGTCGTTTTTATTGCTTAAAACACGATTTCTCGACCAGAATATGCTTTTTCAAAAAAGCCATGTTCCCATGGCGAGAGACTCGTTTTCTGTGAGAAAATGCATTAAAAGGAGGGATTTCATCAGAAACACTATAAATACATATTGTACTTGTCTGAAAACGCACAGAACCTTGAAATAGAAGGTTTCTCACCAAAAAACACATTGGTGAAAACCCTATCTTAAGGCTCTGAGTGTTTGCACACATGTACAAACAGGCATGTTTAAACTATAACGTTTTTAGTGAAATCATGTTTCTCTCGAGGAGAAAACGCGTTTAAAGCCATAAAAAGATCTCACTGTGTTTTGGCATTGACCAAGCTACCAACAACCTAAAAAATGATCAGAACTGGAGAAATTACATATTGACATTGGGTGAAATCATGTAACTCTTAAGGACGTGTTGCAGACTTGTTGAATAGATTCATTTTTCTTGTTTTGTTTGTTTTTGATGAAATTGCTTTTCTCGTCGAGAAATGGCGTTTAACGCGATAAAAAGGTTTAGTGCGTTATGAATACGGGCTAGCTTACCAAAAGTACAAATGTGAACTAAATAAGGCCGGGAGTCGTTTTTATTGCTTAAAACACGATTTCTCGACCAGAATATGCTTTTTCAAAAAAGCCATGTTCCCATGGCGAGAGACTCGTTTTCTGTGAGAAAATGCATTAAAAGGAGGGATTTCATCAGAAACACTATAAATACATATTGTACTTGTCTGAAAACGCACAGAACCTTGAAATAGAAGGTTTCTCACCAAAAAACACATTGGTGAAACCCCTATCTTAAGGCTCTGAGTGTTTGCACACATGTACAAACAGGCATGTTTAAACTATAACGTTTTTAGTGAAATCATGTTTCTCTCGAGGAGAAAACGCGTTTAAAGCCATAAAAAGATCTCACTGTGTTTTGGCATTGACCAAGCTACCAACAAACCTAAAAAATGATCAGAACTGGAGAAATTACACATTGACATTGGGTGAAATCATGTAACTCTTAAGGACGTGTTGCAGACTTGTTGAATAGATTCATTTTTCTTGTTTTGTTTGTTTTTGATGAAATTGTGCTTTTCTCGTCGAGAAAAGGCGTTTAACGCGATAAAAAGGTTTAGTGCGTTATGAATACGGGCTAGCTTACCAAAAGTACAAATGTGAACTAAATAAGGCCGGGAGTCGTTTTTATTGCTTAAAACACGATTTCTCGACCAGAATATGCTTTTTCAAAAAAGCCATGTTCCCATGGCGAGAGACTCGTTTTCTGTGAGAAAATGCATTAAAAGGAGGGATTTCATCAGAAACACTATAAATACATATTGTACTTGTCTGAAAACGCACAGAACCTTGAAATAGAAGGTTTCTCACCAAAAAACACATTGGTGAAACCCCTATCTTAAGGCTCTGAGTGTTTGCACACATGTACAACAGGCATGGTTAAACTATAACGTTTTTAGTGAAATCATGTTTCTCTCGAGGAGAAAACGCGTTTAAAGCCATAAAAAGATCTCACTGTGTTTTGGCATTGACCAAGCTACCAACAACCTAAAAAATGATCAGAACTGGAGAAATTACACATTGACATTGGGTGAAATCATGTAACTCTTAAGGACGTGTTGCAGACTTGTTGAATAGATTCATTTTTCTTGTTTTGTTTGTTTTTGATGAAATTGCTTTTCTCGTCGAGAAATGGCGTTTAACGCGATAAAAAGGTTTAGTGCGTTACGAATACGGGCTAGCTTACCAAAAGTACAAATGTGAACTAAATAAGGCCGGGAGTCGTTTTTATTGCTTAAAACACGATTTCTCGACCAGAATATGCTTTTTCAAAAAAGCCATGTTCCCATGGCGAGAGACTCGTTTTCTGTGAGAAAATGCATTAAAAGGAGGGATTTCATGAGAAACACTATAAATACATATTGTACTTGTCTGAAAACGCACAGAACCTTGAAATAGAAGGTTTCTCACCAAAAAACACATTGGTGAAAACCCTATCTTAAGGCTCTGAGTGTTTGCACACATGTACAAACAGGCATGTTTAAACTATAACGTTTTTAGTGAAATCATGTTTCTCTCGAGGAGAAAACGCGTTTAAAGCCATAAAAAGATCTCACTGTGTTTTGGCATTGACCAAGCTACCAACAACCTAAAAAATGATCAGAACTGGAGAAATTACATATTGACATTGGGTGAAATCATGTAACTCTTAAGGACGTGTTGCAGACTTGTTGAATAGATTCATTTTTCTTGTTTTGTTTGTTTTTGATGAAATTGCTTTTCTCGTCGAGAAAAGGCGTTGAACGCGATAAAAAGGTTTAGTGCGTTATGAATACGGGCTAGCTTACCAAAAGTACAAATGTGAACTAAATAAGGCCGGGAGTCGTTTTTATTGCTTAAAACACGATTTCTCGACCAGAATATGCTTTTTCAAAAAAGCCATGTTCCCATGGCGAGAGACTCGTTTTCTGTGAGAAAATGCATTAAAAGGAGGGATTTCATCAGAAACACTATAAATACATATTGTACTTGTCTGAAAACGCACAGAACCTTGAAATAGAAGGTTTCTCACCAAAAAACACATTGGTGAAAACCCTATCTTAAGGCTCTGAGTGTTTGCACACATGTACAAACAGGCATGTTTAAACTATAACGTTTTTAGTGAAATCATGTTTCTCTCGAGGAGAAAACGCGTTTAAAGCCATAAAAAGATCTCACTGTGTTTTGGCATTGACCAAGCTACCAACAACCTAAAAAATGATCAGAACTGGAGAAATTACATATTGACATTGGGTGAAATCATGTAACTCTTAAGGACGTGTTGCAGACTTGTTGAATAGATTCATTTTTCTTGTTTTGTTTGTTTTTGATGAAATTGCTTTTCTCGTCGAGAAATGGCGTTTAACGCGATAAAAAGGTTTAGTGCGTTATGAATACGGGCTAGCTTACCAAAAGTACAAATGTGAACTAAATAAGGCCGGGAGTCGTTTTTATTGCTTAAAACACGATTTCTCGACCAGAATATGCTTTTTCAAAAAAGCCATGTTCCCATGGCGAGAGACTCGTTTTCTGTGAGAAAATGCATTAAAAGGAGGGATTTCATCAGAAACACTATAAATACATATTGTACTTGTCTGAAAACGCACAGAACCTTGAAATAGAAGGTTTCTCACCAAAAAACACATTGGTGAAACCCCTATCTTAAGGCTCTGAGTGTTTGCACACATGTACAAACAGGCATGTTTAAACTATAACGTTTTTAGTGAAATCATGTTTCTCTCGAGGAGAAAACGCGTTTAAAGCCATAAAAAGATCTCACTGTGTTTTGGCATTGACCAAGCTACCAACAAACCTAAAAAATGATCAGAACTGGAGAAATTACACATTGACATTGGGTGAAATCATGTAACTCTTAAGGACGTGTTGCAGACTTGTTGAATAGATTCATTTTTCTTGTTTTGTTTGTTTTTGATGAACTTGTGCTTTTCTCGTCGAGAAAAGGCGTTTAACGCGATAAAAAGGTTTAGTGCGTTATGAATACGGGCTAGCTTACCAAAAGTACAAATGTGAACTAAATAAGGCCGGGAGTCGTTTTTATTGCTTAAAACACGATTTCTCGACCAGAATATGCTTTTTCAAAAAAGCCATGTTCCCATGGCGAGAGACTCGTTTTCTGTGAGAAAATGCATTAAAAGGAGGGATTTCATCAGAAACACTATAAATACATATTTTACTTGTCTGAAAACGCACAGAACCTTGAAATAGAAGGTTTCTCACCAAAAAACACATTGGTGAAACCCCTATCTTAAGGCTCTGAGTGTTTGCACACATGTACAACAGGCATGGTTAAACTATAACGTTTTTAGTGAAATCATGTTTCTCTCGAGGAGAAAACGCGTTTAAAGCCATAAAAAGATCTCACTGTGTTTTGGCATTGACCAAGCTACCAACAAACCTAAAAAATGATCAGAACTGGAGAAATTACACATTGACATTGGGTGAAATCATGTAACTCTTAAGGACGTGTTGCAGACTTGTTGAATAGATTCATTTTTCTTGTTTTGTTTGTTTTTGATGAAATTGTGCTTTTCTCGTCGAGAAAAGGCGTTTAACGCGATAAAAAGGTTTAGTGCGTTATGAATACGGGCTAGCTTACCAAAAGTACAAATGTGAACTAAATAAGGCCGGGAGTCGTTTTTATTGCTTAAAACACGATTTCTCGACCAGAATATGCTTTTTCAAAAAAGCCATGTTCCCATGGCGAGAGACTCGTTTTCTGTGAGAAAATGCATTAAAAGGAGGGATTTCATGAGAAACACTATAAATACATATTGTACTTGTCTGAAAACGCACAGAACCTTGAAATAGAAGGTTTCTCACCAAAAAACACATTGGTGAAAACCCTATCTTAAGGCTCTGAGTGTTTGCACACATGTACAAACAGGCATGTTTAAACTATAACGTTTTTAGTGAAATCATGTTTCTCTCGAGGAGAAAACGCGTTTAAAGCCATAAAAAGATCTCACTGTGTTTTGGCATTGACCAAGCTACCAACAACCTAAAAAATGATCAGAACTGGAGAAATTACACATTGACATTGGGTGAAATCATGTAACTCTTAAGGACGTGTTGCAGACTTGTTGAATAGATTCATTTTTCTTGTTTTGTTTGTTTTTGATGAAATTGCTTTTCTCGTCGAGAAAAGGCGTTTAACGCGATAAAAAGGTTTAGTGCGTTACGAATACGGGCTAGCTTACCAAAAGTACAAATGTGAACTAAATAAGGCCGGGAGTCGTTTTTATTGCTTAAAACACGATTTCTCGACCAGAATATGCTTTTTCAAAAAAGCCATGTTCCCATGGCGAGAGACTCGTTTTCTGTGAGAAAATGCATTAAAAGGAGGGATTTCATCAGAAACACTATAAATACATATTGTACTTGTCTGAGAACGCACAGAACCTTGAAATAGAAGGTTTCTCACCAAAAAACACATTGGTGAAAACCCTATCTTAAGGCTCTGAGTGTTTGCACACATGTACAAACAGGCATGTTTAAACTATAACGTTTTTAGTGAAATCATGTTTCTCTCGAGGAGAAAACGCGTTTAAAGCCATAAAAAGATCTCACTGTGTTTTGGCATTGACCAAGCTACCAACAACCTAAAAAATGATCAGAACTGGAGAAATTACATATTGACATTGGGTGAAATCATGTAACTCTTAAGGACGTGTTGCAGACTTGTTGAATAGATTCATTTTTCTTGTTTTGTTTGTTTTTGATGAAATTGTGCTTTTCTCGTCGAGAAAAGGCGTTTAACGCGATAAAAAGGTTTAGTGCGTTATGAATACGGGCTAGCTTACCAAAAGTACAAATGTGAACTAAATAAGGCCGGGAGTCGTTTTTATTGCTTAAAACACGATTTCTCGACCAGAATATGCTTTTTCAAAAAAGCCATGTTCCCATGGCGAGAGACTCGTTTTCTGTGAGAAAATGCATTAAAAGGAGGGATTTCATGAGAAACACTATAAATACATATTGTACTTGTCTGAAAACGCACAGAACCTTGAAATAGAAGGTTTCTCACCAAAAAACACATTGGTGAAAACCCTATCTTAAGGCTCTGAGTGTTTGCACACATGTACAAACAGGCATGTTTAAACTATAACGTTTTTAGTGAAATCATGTTTCTCTCGAGGAGAAAACGCGTTTAAAGCCATAAAAAGATCTCACTGTGTTTTGGCATTGACCAAGCTACCAACAACCTAAAAAATGATCAGAACTGGAGAAATTACACATTGACATTGGTTGAAATCATGTAACTCTTAAGGACGTGTTGCAGACTTGTTGAATAGATTCATTTTTCTTGTTTTGTTTGTTTTTGATGAAATTGCTTTTCTCGTCGAGAAAAGGCGTTTAACGCGATAAAAAGGTTTAGTGCGTTACGAATACGGGCTAGCTTACCAAAAGTACAAATGTGAACTAAATAAGGCCGGGAGTCGTTTTTATTGCTTAAAACACGATTTCTCGACCAGAATATGCTTTTTCAAAAAAGCCATGTTCCCATGGCGAGAGACTCGTTTTCTGTGAGAAAATGCATTAAAAGGAGGGATTTCATCAGAAACACTATAAATACATATTGTACTTGTCTGAAAACGCACAGAACCTTGAAATAGAAGGTTTCTCACCAAAAAACACATTGGTGAAAACCCTATCTTAAGGCTCTGAGTGTTTGCACACATGTACAAACAGGCATGTTTAAACTATAACGTTTTTAGTGAAATCATGTTTCTCTCGAGGAGAAAACGCGTTTAAAGCCATAAAAAGATCTCACTGTGTTTTGGCATTGACCAAGCTACCAACAACCTAAAAAATGATCAGAACTGGAGAAATTACATATTGACATTGGGTGAAATCATGTAACTCTTAAGGACGTGTTGCAGACTTGTTGAATAGATTCATTTTTCTTGTTTTGTTTGTTTTTGATGAAATTGCTTTTCTCGTCGAGAAAAGGCGTTTAACGCGATAAAAAGGTTTAGTGCGTTATGAATACGGGCTAGCTTACCAAAAGTACAAATGTGAACTAAATAAGGCCGGGAGTCGTTTTTATTGCTTAAAACACGATTTCTCGACCAGAATATGCTTTTTCAAAAAAGCCATGTTCCCATGGCGAGAGACTCGTTTTCTGTGAGAAAATGCATTAAAAGGAGGGATTTCATCAGAAACACTATAAATACATATTGTACTTGTCTGAAAACGCACAGAACCTTGAAATAGAAGGTTTCTCACCAAAAAACACATTGGTGAAACCCCTATCTTAAGGCTCTGAGTGTTTGCACACATGTACAAACAGGCATGTTTAAACTATAACGTTTTTAGTGAAATCATGTTTCTCTCGAGGAGAAAACGCGTTTAAAGCCATAAAAAGATCTCACTGTGTTTTGGCATTGACCAAGCTACCAACAAACCTAAAAAATGATCAGAACTGGAGAAATTACACATTGACATTGGGTGAAATCATGTAACTCTTAAGGACGTGTTGCAGACTTGTTGAATAGATTCATTTTTCTTGTTTTGTTTGTTTTTGATGAAATTGTGCTTTTCTCGTCGAGAAAAGGCGTTTAACGCGATAAAAAGGTTTAGTGCGTTATGAATACGGGCTAGCTTACCAAAAGTACAAATGTGAACTAAATAAGGCCGGGAGTCGTTTTTATTGCTTAAAACACGATTTCTCGACCAGAATATGCTTTTTCAAAAAAGCCATGTTCCCATGGCGAGAGACTCGTTTTCTGTGAGAAAATGCATTAAAAGGAGGGATTTCATCAGAAACACTATAAATACATATTGTACTTGTCTGAAAACGCACAGAACCTTGAAATAGAAGGTTTCTCACCAAAAAACACATTGGTGAAACCCCTATCTTAAGGCTCTGAGTGTTTGCACACATGTACAACAGGCATGGTTAAACTATGACGTTTTTAGTGAAATCATGTTTCTCTCGAGGAGAAAACGCGTTTAAAGCCATAAAAAGATCTCACTGTGTTTTGGCATTGACCAAGCTACCAACAACCTAAAAAATGATCAGAACTGGAGAAATTACACATTGACATTGGGTGAAATCATGTAACTCTTAAGGACGTGTTGCAGACTTGTTGAATAGATTCATTTTTCTTGTTTTGTTTGTTTTTGATGAAATTGCTTTTCTCGTCGAGAAAAGGCGTTTACGCGATAAAAAGGTTTAGTGCGTTACGAATACGGGCTAGCTTACCAAAAGTACAAATGTAAACTAAATAAGGCCGGGAGTCGTTTTTATTGCTTAAAACACGATTTCTCGACCAGAATATGCTTTTTCAAAAAAGCCATGTTCCCATGGCGAGAGACTCGTTTTCTGTGAGAAAATGCATTAAAAGGAGGGATTTCATGAGAAACACTATAAATACATATTGTACTTGTCTGAAAACGCACAGAACCTTGAAATAGAAGGTTTCTCACCAAAAAACACATTGGTGAAAACCCTATCTTAAGGCTCTGAGTGTTTGCACACATGTACAAACAGGCATGTTTAAACTATAACGTTTTTAGTGAAATCATGTTTCTCTCGAGGAGAAAACGCGTTTAAAGCCATAAAAAGATCTCACTGTGTTTTGGCATTGACCAAGCTACCAACATCCTAAAAAATGATCAGAACTGGAGAAATTACACATTGACATTGGGTGAAATCATGTAACTCTTAAGGACGTGTTGCAGACTTGTTGAATAGATTCATTTTTCTTGTTTTGTTTGTTTTTGATGAAATTGCTTTTCTCGTCGAGAAAAGGCGTTTAACGCGATAAAAAGGTTTAGTGCGTTACGAATACGGGCTAGCTTACCAAAAGTACAAATGTGAACTAAATAAGGCCGGGAGTCGTTTTTATTGCTTAAAACACGATTTCTCGACCAGAATATGCTTTTTCAAAAAAGCCATGTTCCCATGGCGAGAGACTCGTTTTCTGTGAGAAAATGCATTAAAAGGAGGGATTTCCTCAGAAACACTATAAATACATATTGTACTTGTCTGAAAACGCACAGAACCTTGAAATAGAAGGTTTCTCACCAAAAAACACATTGGTGAAAACCCTATCTTAAGGCTCTGAGTGTTTGCACACATGTACAAACAGGCATGTTTAAACTATAACGTTTTTAGTGAAATCATGTTTCTCTCGAGGAGAAAACGCGTTTAAAGCCATAAAAAGATCTCACTGTGTTTTGGCATTGACCAAGCTACCAACAACCTAAAAAATGATCAGAACTGGAGAAATTACATATTGACATTGGGTGAAATCATGTAACTCTTAAGGACGTGTTGCAGACTTGTTGAATAGATTCATTTTTCTTGTTTTGTTTGTTTTTGATGAAATTGTGCTTTTCTCGTCGAGAAATGGCGTTTAACGCGATAAAAAGGTTTAGTGCGTTATGAATACGGGCTAGCTTACCAAAAGTACAAATGTGAACTAAATAAGGCCGGGAGTCGTTTTTATTGCTTAAAACACGATTTCTCGACCAGAATATGCTTTTTCAAAAAAGCCATGTTCCCATGGCGAGAGACTCGTTTTCTGTGAGAAAATGCATTAAAAGGAGGGATTTCATGAGAAACACTATAAATACATATTGTACTTGTCTGAAAACGCACAGAACCTTGAAATAGAAGGTTTCTCACCAAAAAACACATTGGTGAAAACCCTATCTTAAGGCTCTGAGTGTTTGCACACATGTACAAACAGGCATGTTTAAACTATAACGTTTTTAGTGAAATCATGTTTCTCTCGAGGAGAAAACGCGTTTAAAGCCATAAAAAGATCTCACTGTGTTTTGGCATTGACCAAGCTACCAACAACCTAAAAAATGATCAGAACTGGAGAAATTACACATTGACATTGGTTGAAATCATGTAACTATTAAGGACGTGTTGCAGACTTGTTGAATAGATTCATTTTTCTTGTTTTGTTTGTTTTTGATGAAATTGCTTTTCTCGTCGAGAAAAGGCGTTTAACGCGATAAAAAGGTTTAGTGCGTTACGAATACGGGCTAGCTTACCAAAAGTACAAATGTGAACTAAATAAGGCCGGGAGTCGTTTTTATTGCTTAAAACACGATTTCTCGACCAGAATATGCTTTTTCAAAAAAGCCATGTTCCCATGGCGAGAGACTCGTTTTCTGTGAGAAAATGCATTAAAAGGAGGGATTTCCTCAGAAACACTATAAATACATATTGTACTTGTCTGAAAACGCACAGAACCTTGAAATAGAAGGTTTCTCACCAAAAAACACATTGGTGAAAACCCTATCTTAAGGCTCTGAGTGTTTGCACACATGTACAAACAGGCATGTTTAAACTATAACGTTTTTAGTGAAATCATGTTTCTCTCGTGGAGAATACGCGTTTAAAGCCATAAAAAGATCTCACTGTGTTTTGGCATTGACCAAGCTACCAACAACCTAAAAAATGATCAGAACTGGAGAAATTACATATTGACATTGGGTGAAATCATGTAACTCTTAAGGACGTGTTGCAGACTTGTTGAATAGATTCATTTTTCTTGTTTTGTTTGTTTTTGATGACATTGCTTTTCTCGTCGAGAAAAGGCGTTTAACGCGATAAAAAGGTTTAGTGCGTTATGAATACGGGCTAGCTTACCAAAAGTACAAATGTGAACTAAATAAGGCCGGGAGTCGTTTTTATTGCTTAAAACACGATTTCTCGACCAGAATATGCTTTTTCAAAAAAGCCATGTTCCCATGGCGAGAGACTCGTTTTCTGTGAGAAAATGCATTAAAAGGAGGGATTTCATGAGAAACACTATAAATACATATTGTACTTGTCTGAAAACGCACAGAACCTTGAAATAGAAGGTTTCTCACCAAAAAACACATTGGTGAAACCCCTATCTTAAGGCTCTGAGTGTTTGCACACATGTACAAACAGGCATGTTTAAACTATAACGTTTTTAGTGAAATCATGTTTCTCTCGAGGAGAAAACGCGTTTAAAGCCATAAAAAGATCTCACTGTGTTTTGGCATTGACCAAGCTACCAACAACCTAAAAAATGATCAGAACTGGAGAAATTACATATTGACATTGGGTGAAATCATGTAACTCTTAAGGACGTGTTGCAGACTTGTTGAATAGATTCATTTTTCTTGTTTTGTTTGTTTTTGATGAAATTGTGCTTTTCTCGTCGAGAAAAGGCGTTTAACGCGATAAAAAGGTTTAGTGCGTTATGAATACGGGCTAGCTTACCAAAAGTACAAATGTGAACTAAATAAGGCCGGGAGTCGTTTTTATTGCTTAAAACACGATTTCTCGACCAGAATATGCTTTTTCAAAAAAGCCATGTTCCCATGGCGAGAGACTCGTTTTCTGTGAGAAAATGCATTAAAAGGAGGGATTTCATGAGAAACACTATAAATACATATTGTACTTGTCTGAAAACGCACAGAACCTTGAAATAGAAGGTTTCTCACCAAAAAACACATTGGTGAAACCCCTATCTTAAGGCTCTGAGTGTTTGCACACATGTACAAACAGGCATGTTTAAACTATAACGTTTTTAGTGAAATCATGTTTCTCTCGAGGAGAAAACGCGTTTAAAGCCATAAAAAGATCTCACTGTGTTTTGGCATTGACCAAGCTACCAACAACCTAAAAAATGATCAGAACTGGAGAAATTACATATTGACATTGGGTGAAATCATGTAACTCTTAAGGACGTGTTGCAGACTTGTTGAATAGATTCATTTTTCTTGTTTTGTTTGTTTTTGATGAAATTGTGCTTTTCTCGTCGAGAAAAGGCGTTTAACGCGATAAAAAGGTTTAGTGCGTTATGAATACGGGCTAGCTTACCAAAAGTACAAATGTGAACTAAATAAGGCCGGGAGTCGTTTTTATTGCTTAAAACACGATTTCTCGACCAGAATATGCTTTTTCAAAAAAGCCATGTTCCCATGGCGAGAGACTCGTTTTCTGTGAGAAAATGCATTAAAAGGAGGGATTTCATCAGAAACACTATAAATACATATTGTACTTGTCTGAAAACGCACAGAACCTTGAAATAGAAGGTTTCTCACCAAAAAACACATTGGTGAAACCCCTATCTTAAGGCTCTGAGTGTTTGCACACATGTACAAACAGGCATGTTTAAACTATAACGTTTTTAGTGAAATCATGTTTCTCTCGAGGAGAAAACGCGTTTAAAGCCATAAAAAGATCTCACTGTGTTTTGGCATTGACCAAGCTACCAACAAACCTAAAAAATGATCAGAACTGGAGAATTTACACATTGACATTGGGTGAAATCATGTAACTCTTAAGGACGTGTTGCAGACTTGTTGAATAGATTCATTTTTCTTGTTTTGTTTGTTTTTGATGAAATTGTGCTTTTCTCGTCGACAAAGGGCGTTTAACGCGATAAAAAGGTTTAGTGCGTTATGAATACGGGCTAGCTTACCAAAAGTACAAATGTGAACTAAATAAGGCCGGGAGTCGTTTTTATTGCTTAAAACACGATTTCTCGACCAGAATATGCTTTTTCAAAAAAGCCATGTTCTCATGGCGAGAGACTCGTTTTCTGTGAGAAAATGCATTAAAAGGAGGGATTTCATCAGAAACACTATAAATACATATTGTACTTGTCTGAAAACGCACAGAACCTTGAAGTAGAGGGTTTCTCACCAAAAAACACATTGGTGAAACCCCTATCTTAAGGCTCTGAGTGTTTGCACACATGTACAACAGGCATGGTTAAACTATAACGTTTTTAGTGAAATCATGTTTCTCTCGAGGAGAAAACGCGTTTAAAGCCATAAAAAGATCTCACTGTGTTTTGGCCTTGACCAAGCTACCAACAACCTAAAAAATGATCAGAACTGGAGAAATTACACATTGACATTGGGTGAAATCATGTAACTCTTAAGGACGTGTTGCAGACTTGTTGAATAGATTCATTTTTCTTGTTTTGTTTGTTTTTGATGAAATTGTGCTTTTCTCGTCGAGAAAAGGCGTTTAACGCGATAAAAAGGTTTAGTGCGTTATGAATACGGGCTAGCTTACCAAAAGTACAAATGTGAACTAAATAAGGCCGGGAGTCGTTTTTATTGCTTAAAACACGATTTCTCGACCAGAATATGCTTTTTCAAAAAAGCCATGTTCCCATGGCGAGAGACTCGTTTTCTGTGAGAAAATGCATTAAAAGGAGGGATTTCATGAGAAACACTATAAATACATATTGTACTTGTCTGAAAACGCACAGAACCTTGAAATAGAAGGTTTCTCACCAAAAAACACATTGGTGAAAACCCTATCTTAAGGCTCTGAGTGTTTGCACACATGTACAAACAGGCATGTTTAAACTATAACGTTTTTAGTGAAATCATGTTTCTCTCGAGGAGAAAACGCGTTTAAAGCCATAAAAAGATCTCACTGTGTTTTGGCATTGACCAAGCTACCAACAACCTAAAAAATGATCAGAACTGGAGAAATTACATATTGACATTGGGTGAAATCATGTAACTCTTAAGGACGTGTTGCAGACTTGTTGAATAGATTCATTTTTCTTGTTTTGTTTGTTTTTGATGAAATTGCTTTTCTCGTCGAGAAAAGGCGTTTAACGCGATAAAAAGGTTTAGTGCGTTATGAATACGGGCTAGCTTACCAAAAGTACAAATGTGAACTAAATAAGGCCGGGAGTCGTTTTTATTGCTTAAAACACGATTTCTCGACCAGAATATGCTTTTTCAAAAAAGCCATGTTCCCATGGCGAGAGACTCGTTTTCTGTGAGAAAATGCATTAAAAGGAGGGATTTCATGAGAAACACTATAAATACATATTGTACTTGTCTGAAAACGCACAGAACCTTGAAATAGAAGGTTTCTCACCAAAAAACACATTGGTGAAACCCCTATCTTAAGGCTCTGAGTGTTTGCACACATGTACAAACAGGCATGTTTAAACTATAACGTTTTTAGTGAAATCATGTTTCTCTCGAGGAGAAAACGCGTTTAAAGCCATAAAAAGATCTCACTGTGTTTTGGCATTGACCAAGCTACCAACAACCTAAAAAATGATCAGAACTGGAGAAATTACACATTGACATTGGGTGAAATCATGTAACTCTTAAGGACGTGTTGCAGACTTGTTGAATAGATTCATTTTTCTTGTTTTGTTTGTTTTTGATGAAATTGCTTTTCTCGTCGAGAAAAGGCGTTTAACGCGATAAAAAGGTTTAGTGCGTTACGAATACGGGCTAGCTTACCAAAAGTACAAATGTGAACTAAATAAGGCCGGGAGTCGTTTTTATTGCTTAAAACACGATTTCTCGACCAGAATATGCTTTTTCAAAAAAGCCATGTTCCCATGGCGAGAGACTCGTTTTCTGTGAGAAAATGCATTAAAAGGAGGGATTTCATCAGAAACACTATAAATACATATTGTACTTGTCTGAAAACGCACAGAACCTTGAAATAGAAGGTTTCTCACCAAAAAACACATTGGTGAAAACCCTATCTTAAGGCTCTGAGTGTTTGCACACATGTACAAACAGGCATGTTTAAACTATAACGTTTTTAGTGAAATCATGTTTCTCTCGAGGAGAAAACGCGTTTAAAGCCATAAAAAGATCTCACTGTGTTTTGGCATTGACCAAGCTACCAACAAACCTAAAAAATGATCAGAACTGGAGAAATTACATATTGACATTGGGTGAAATCATGTAACTCTTAAGGACGTGTTGCAGACTTGTTGAATAGATTCATTTTTCTTGTTTTGTTTGTTTTTGATGAAATTGTGCTTTTCTCGTCGAGAAAAGGCGTTTAACGCGATAAAAAGGTTTAGTGCGTTATGAATACGGGCTAGCTTACCAAAAGTACAAATGTGAACTAAATAAGGCCGGGAGTCGTTTTTATTGCTTAAAACACGATTTCTCGACCAGAATATGCTTTTTCAAAAAAGCCATGTTCCCATGGCGAGAGACTCGTTTTCTGTGAGAAAATGCATTAAAAGGAGGGATTTCATCAGAAACACTATAAATACATATTGTACTTGTCTGAAAACGCACAGAACCTTGAAATAGAAGGTTTCTCACCAAAAAACACATTGGTGAAAACCCTATCTTAAGGCTCTGAGTGTTTGCACACATGTACAAACAGGCATGTTTAAACTATAACGTTTTTAGTGAAATCATGTTTCTCTCGAGGAGAAAACGCGTTTAAAGCCATAAAAAGATCTCACTGTGTTTTGGCATTGACCAAGCTACCAACAACCTAAAAAATGATCAGAACTGGAGAAATTACACATTGACATTGGGTGAAATCATGTAACTCTTAAGGACGTGTTGCAGACTTGTTGAATAGATTCATTTTTCTTGTTTTGTTTGTTTTTGATGAAATTGCTTTTCTCGTCGAGAAAAGGCGTTTAACGCGATAAAAAGGTTTAGTGCGTTACGAATACGGGCTAGCTTACCAAAAGTACAAATGTGAACTAAATAAGGCCGGGAGTCGTTTTTATTGCTTAAAACACGATTTCTCGACCAGAATATGCTTTTTCAAAAAAGCCATGTTCCCATGGCGAGAGACTCGTTTTCTGTGAGAAAATGCATTAAAAGGAGGGATTTCATCAGAAACACTATAAATACATATTGTACTTGTCTGAAAACGCACAGAACCTTGAAATAGAAGGTTTCTCACCAAAAAACACATTGGTGAAAACCCTATCTTAAGGCTCTGAGTGTTTGCACACATGTACAAACAGGCATGTTTAAACTATAACGTTTTTAGTGAAATCATGTTTCTCTCGAGGAGAAAACGCGTTTAAAGCCATAAAAAGATCTCACTGTGTTTTGGCATTGACCAAGCTACCAACAACCTAAAAAATGATCAGAACTGGAGAAATTACACATTGACATTGGGTGAAATCATGTAACTCTTAAGGACGTGTTGCAGACTTGTTGAATAGATTCATTTTTCTTGTTTTGTTTGTTTTTGATGAAATTGCTTTTCTCGTCGAGAAAAGGCGTTTAACGCGATAAAAAGGTTTAGTGCGTTACGAATACGGGCTAGCTTACCAAAAGTACAAATGTGAACTAAATAAGGCCGGGAGTCGTTTTTATTGCTTAAAACACGATTTCTCGACCAGAATATGCTTTTTCAAAAAAGCCATGTTCCCATGGCGAGAGACTCGTTTTCTGTGAGAAAATGCATTAAAAGGAGGGATTTCATCAGAAACACTATAAATACATATTGTACTTGTCTGAAAACGCACAGAACCTTGAAATAGAAGGTTTCTCACCAAAAAACACATTGGTGAAAACCCTATCTTAAGGCTCTGAGTGTTTGCACACATGTACAAACAGGCATGTTTAAACTATAACGTTTTTAGTGAAATCATGTTTCTCTCGAGGAGAAAACGCGTTTAAAGCCATAAAAAGATCTCACTGTGTTTTGGCATTGACCAAGCTACCAACAACCTAAAAAATGATCAGAACTGGAGAAATTACATATTGACATTGGGTGAAATCATGTAACTCTTAAGGACGTGTTGCAGACTTGTTGAATAGATTCATTTTTCTTGTTTTGTTTGTTTTTGATGAAATTGTGCTTTTCTCGTCGAGAAAAGGCGTTTAACGCGATAAAAAGGTTTAGTGCGTTATGAATACGGGCTAGCTTACCAAAAGTACAAATGTGAACTAAATAAGGCCGGGAGTCGTTTTTATTGCTTAAAACACGATTTCTCGACCAGAATATGCTTTTTCAAAAAAGCCATGTTCCCATGGCGAGAGACTCGTTTTCTGTGAGAAAATGCATTAAAAGGAGGGATTTCATGAGAAACACTATAAATACATATTGTACTTGTCTGAAAACGCACAGAACCTTGAAATAGAAGGTTTCTCACCAAAAAACACATTGGTGAAACCCCTATCTTAAGGCTCTGAGTGTTTGCACACATGTACAAACAGGCATGTTTAAACTATAACGTTTTTAGTGAAATCATGTTTCTCTCGAGGAGAAAACGCGTTTAAAGCCATAAAAAGATCTCACTGTGTTTTGGCATTGACCAAGCTACCAACAACCTAAAAAATGATCAGAACTGGAGAAATTACATATTGACATTGGGTGAAATCATGTAACTCTTAAGGACGTGTTGCAGACTTGTTGAATAGATTCATTTTTCTTGTTTTGTTTGTTTTTGATGAAATTGTGCTTTTCTCGTCGAGAAAAGGCGTTTAACGCGATAAAAAGGTTTAGTGCGTTATGAATACGGGCTAGCTTACCAAAAGTACAAATGTGAACTAAATAAGGCCGGGAGTCGTTTTTATTGCTTAAAACACGATTTCTCGACCAGAATATGCTTTTTCAAAAAAGCCATGTTCCCATGGCGAGAGACTCGTTTTCTGTGAGAAAATGCATTAAAAGGAGGGATTTCATCAGAAACACTATAAATACATATTGTACTTGTCTGAAAACGCACAGAACCTTGAAATAGAAGGTTTCTCACCAAAAAACACATTGGTGAAACCCCTATCTTAAGGCTCTGAGTGTTTGCACACATGTACAAACAGGCATGTTTAAACTATAACGTTTTTAGTGAAATCATGTTTCTCTCGAGGAGAAAACGCGTTTAAAGCCATAAAAAGATCTCACTGTGTTTTGGCATTGACCAAGCTACCAACAAACCTAAAAAATGATCAGAACTGGAGAATTTACACATTGACATTGGGTGAAATCATGTAACTCTTAAGGACGTGTTGCAGACTTGTTGAATAGATTCATTTTTCTTGTTTTGTTTGTTTTTGATGAAATTGTGCTTTTCTCGTCGACAAAGGGCGTTTAACGCGATAAAAAGGTTTAGTGCGTTATGAATACGGGCTAGCTTACCAAAAGTACAAATGTGAACTAAATAAGGCCGGGAGTCGTTTTTATTGCTTAAAACACGATTTCTCGACCAGAATATGCTTTTTCAAAAAAGCCATGTTCTCATGGCGAGAGACTCGTTTTCTGTGAGAAAATGCATTAAAAGGAGGGATTTCATCAGAAACACTATAAATACATATTGTACTTGTCTGAAAACGCACAGAACCTTGAAGTAGAGGGTTTCTCACCAAAAAACACATTGGTGAAACCCCTATCTTAAGGCTCTGAGTGTTTGCACACATGTACAACAGGCATGGTTAAACTATAACGTTTTTAGTGAAATCATGTTTCTCTCGAGGAGAAAACGCGTTTAAAGCCATAAAAAGATCTCACTGTGTTTTGGCCTTGACCAAGCTACCAACAACCTAAAAAATGATCAGAACTGGAGAAATTACACATTGACATTGGGTGAAATCATGTAACTCTTAAGGACGTGTTGCAGACTTGTTGAATAGATTCATTTTTCTTGTTTTGTTTGTTTTTGATGAAATTGTGCTTTTCTCGTCGAGAAAAGGCGTTTAACGCGATAAAAAGGTTTAGTGCGTTATGAATACGGGCTAGCTTACCAAAAGTACAAATGTGAACTAAATAAGGCCGGGAGTCGTTTTTATTGCTTAAAACACGATTTCTCGACCAGAATATGCTTTTTCAAAAAAGCCATGTTCCCATGGCGAGAGACTCGTTTTCTGTGAGAAAATGCATTAAAAGGAGGGATTTCATGAGAAACACTATAAATACATATTGTACTTGTCTGAAAACGCACAGAACCTTGAAATAGAAGGTTTCTCACCAAAAAACACATTGGTGAAACCCCTATCTTAAGGCTCTGAGTGTTTGCACACATGTACAACAGGCATGGTTAAACTATAACGTTTTTAGTGAAATCATGTTTCTCTCGAGGAGAAAACGCGTTTAAAGCCATAAAAAGATCTCACTGTGTTTTGGCATTGACCAAGCTACCAACAACCTAAAAAATGATCAGAACTGGAGAAATTACACATTGACATTCGGTGAAATCATGTAACTCTTAAGGACGTGTTGCAGACTTGTTGAATAGATTCATTTTTCTTGTTTTGTTTGTTTTTGATGAAATTGCTTTTCTCGTCGAGAAAAGGCGTTTAACGCGATAAAAGGGTATAGTGCGTTATGAATACGGGCTAGCTTACCAAAAGTACAAATGTGAACTAAATAAGGCCGGGAGTCGTTTTTATTGCTTAAAACACGATTTCTCGACCAGAATATGCTTTTTCAAAAAAGCCATGTTCCCATGGCGAGAGACTCGTTTTCTGTGAGAAAATGCATTAAAAGGAGGGATTTCATCAGAAACACTATAAATACATATTGTACTTGTCTGAAAACGCACAGAACCTTGAAATAGAAGGTTTCTCACCAAAAAACACATTGGTGAAACCCCTATCTTAAGGCTCTGAGTGTTTGCACACATGTACAAACAGGCATGTTTAAACTATAACGTTTTTAGTGAAATCATGTTTCTCTCGAGGAGAAAACGCGTTTAAAGCCATAAAAAGATCTCACTGTGTTTTGGCATTGACCAAGCTACCAACAAACCTAAAAAATGATCAGAACTGGAGAAATTACACATTGACATTGGGTGAAATCATGTAACTCTTAAGGACGTGTTGCAGACTTGTTGAATAGATTCATTTTTCTTGTTTTGTTTGTTTTTGATGAAATTGTGCTTTTCTCGTCGAGAAAAGGCGTTTAACGCGATAAAAAGGTTTAGTGCGTTATGAATACGGGCTAGCTTACCAAAAGTACAAATGTGAACTAAATAAGGCCGGGAGTCGTTTTTATTGCTTAAAACACGATTTCTCGACCAGAATATGCTTTTTCAAAAAAGCCATGTTCCCATGGCGAGAGACTCGTTTTCTGTGAGAAAATGCATTAAAAGGAGGGATTTCATCAGAAACACTATAAATACATATTGTACTTGTCTGAAAACGCACAGAACCTTGAAATAGAAGGTTTCTCACCAAAAAACACATTGGTGAAACCCCTATCTTAAGGCTCTGAGTGTTTGCACACATGTACAAACAGGCATGTTTAAACTATAACGTTTTTAGTGAAATCATGTTTCTCTCGAGGAGAAAACGCGTTTAAAGCCATAAAAA
This sequence comes from Lampris incognitus, assembly GCF_029633865.1. Classification (NCBI taxonomy): domain Eukaryota; kingdom Metazoa; phylum Chordata; class Actinopteri; order Lampriformes; family Lampridae; genus Lampris; species Lampris incognitus. The sequence goes on from NC_079228.1 coordinate 399,449, forward strand.
GATCTCACTGTGTTTTGGCATTGACCAAGCTACCAACAAACCTAAAAAATGATCAGAACTGGAGAAATTACATATTGACATTGGGTGAAATCATGTAACTCTTAAGGACGTGTTGCAGACTTGTTGAATAGATTCATTTTTCTTGTTTTGTTTGTTTTTGATGAAATTGTGCTTTTCTCGTCGAGAAAAGGCGTTTAACGCGATAAAAAGGTTTAGTGCGTTATGAATACGGGCTAGCTTACCAAAAGTACAAATGTGAACTAAATAAGGCCGGGAGTCGTTTTTATTGCTTAAAACACGATTTCTCGACCAGAATATGCTTTTTCAAAAAAGCCATGTTCCCATGGCGAGAGACTCGTTTTCTGTGAGAAAATGCATTAAAAGGAGGGATTTCATCAGAAACACTATAAATACATATTGTACTTGTCTGAAAACGCACAGAACCTTGAAATAGAAGGTTTCTCACCAAAAAATACATTGGTGAAAACCCTATCTTAAGGCTCTGAGTGTTTGCACACATGTACAAACAGGCATGTTTAAACTATAACGTTTTTAGTGAAATCATGTTTCTCTCGAGGAGAAAACGCGTTTAAAGCCATAAAAAGATCTCACTGTGTTTTGGCATTGACCAAGCTACCAACAACCTAAAAAATGATCAGAACTGGAGAAATTACACATTGACATTGGGTGAAATCATGTAACTCTTAAGGACGTGTTGCAGACTTGTTGAATAGATTCATTTTTCTTGTTTTGTTTGTTTTTGATGAAATTGCTTTTCTCGTCGAGAAAAGGCGTTTAACGCGATAAAAAGGTTTAGTGCGTTACGAATACGGGCTAGCTTACCAAAAGTACAAATGTGAACTAAATAAGGCCGGGAGTCGTTTTTATTGCTTAAAACACGATTTCTCGACCAGAATATGCTTTTTCAAAAAAGCCATGTTCCCATGGCGAGAGACTCGTTTTCTGTGAGAAAATGCATTAAAAGGAGGGATTTCATCAGAAACACTATAAATACATATTGTACTTGTCTGAAAACGCACAGAACCTTGAAATAGAAGGTTTCTCACCAAAAAACACATTGGTGAAAACCCTATCTTAAGGCTCTGAGTGTTTGCACACATGTACAAACAGGCATGTTTAAACTATAACGTTTTTAGTGAAATCATGTTTCTCTCGAGGAGAAAACGCGTTTAAAGCCATAAAAAGATCTCACTGTGTTTTGGCATTGACCAAGCTACCAACAACCTAAAAAATGATCAGAACTGGAGAAATTACATATTGACATTGGGTGAAATCATGTAACTCTTAAGGACGTGTTGCAGACTTGTTGAATAGATTCATTTTTCTTGTTTTGTTTTTTTTTGATGACATTGCTTTTCTCGTCGAGAAAAGGCGTTTAACGCGATAAAAAGGTTTAGTGCGTTATGAATACGGGCTAGCTTACCAAAAGTACAAATGTGAACTAAATAAGGCCGGGAGTCGTTTTTATTGCTTAAAACACGATTTCTCGACCAGAATATGCTTTTTCAAAAAAGCCATGTTCCCATGGCGAGAGACTCGTTTTCTGTGAGAAAATGCATTAAAAGGAGGGATTTCATCAGAAACACTATAAATACATATTGTACTTGTCTGAAAACGCACAGAACCTTGAAATAGAAGGTTTCTCACCAAAAAACACATTGGTGAAACCCCTATCTTAAGGCTCTGAGTGTTTGCACACATGTACAACAGGCATGGTTAAACTATAACGTTTTTAGTGAAATCATGTTTCTCTCGAGGAGAAAACGCGTTTAAAGCCATAAAAAGATCTCACTGTGTTTTGGCATTGACCAAGCTACCAACAAACCTAAAAAATGATCAGAACTGGAGAAATTACATATTGACATTGGGTGAAATCATGTAACTCTTAAGGACGTGTTGCAGACTTGTTGAATAGATTCATTTTTCTTGTTTTGTTTGTTTTTGATGAAATTGTGCTTTTCTCGTCGAGAAAAGGCGTTTAACGCGATAAAAAGGTTTAGTGCGTTATGAATACGGGCTAGCTTACCAAAAGTACAAATGTGAACTAAATAAGGCCGGGAGTCGTTTTTATTGCTTAAAACACGATTTCTCGACCAGAATATGCTTTTTCAAAAAAGCCATGTTCCCATGGCGAGAGACTCGTTTTCTGTGAGAAAATGCATTAAAAGGAGGGATTTCATCAGAAACACTATAAATACATATTGTACTTGTCTGAAAACGCACAGAACCTTGAAATAGAAGGTTTCTCACCAAAAAATACATTGGTGAAAACCCTATCTTAAGGCTCTGAGTGTTTGCACACATGTACAAACAGGCATGTTTAAACTATAACGTTTTTAGTGAAATCATGTTTCTCTCGAGGAGAAAACGCGTTTAAAGCCATAAAAAGATCTCACTGTGTTTTGGCATTGACCAAGCTACCAACAACCTAAAAAATGATCAGAACTGGAGAAATTACACATTGACATTGGGTGAAATCATGTAACTCTTAAGGACGTGTTGCAGACTTGTTGAATAGATTCATTTTTCTTTTTTTGTTTGTTTTTGATGAAATTGCTTTTCTCGTCGAGAAAAGGCGTTTAACGCGATAAAAAGGTTTAGTGCGTTACGAATACGGGCTAGCTTACCAAAAGTACAAATGTGAACTAAATAAGGCCGGGAGTCGTTTTTATTGCTTAAAACACGATTTCTCGACCAGAATATGCTTTTTCAAAAAAGCCATGTTCCCATGGCGAGAGACTCGTTTTCTGTGAGAAAATGCATTAAAAGGAGGGATTTCATCAGAAACACTATAAATACATATTGTACTTGTCTGAAAACGCACAGAACCTTGAAATAGAAGGTTTCTCACCAAAAAACACATTGGTGAAAACCCTATCTTAAGGCTCTGAGTGTTTGCACACATGTACAAACAGGCATGTTTAAACTATAACGTTTTTAGTGAAATCATGTTTCTCTCGAGGAGAAAACGCGTTTAAAGCCATAAAAAGATCTCACTGTGTTTTGGCATTGACCAAGCTACCAACAACCTAAAAAATGATCAGAACTGGAGAAATTACATATTGACATTGGGTGAAATCATGTAACTCTTAAGGACGTGTTGCAGACTTGTTGAATAGATTCATTTTTCTTGTTTTGTTTTTTTTTGATGACATTGCTTTTCTCGTCGAGAAAAGGCGTTTAACGCGATAAAAAGGTTTAGTGCGTTATGAATACGGGCTAGCTTACCAAAAGTACAAATGTGAACTAAATAAGGCCGGGAGTCGTTTTTATTGCTTAAAACACGATTTCTCGACCAGAATATGCTTTTTCAAAAAAGCCATGTTCCCATGGCGAGAGACTCGTTTTCTGTGAGAAAATGCATTAAAAGGAGGGATTTCATGAGAAACACTATAAATACATATTGTACTTGTCTGAAAACGCACAGAACCTTGAAATAGAAGGTTTCTCACCAAAAAACACATTGGTGAAACCCCTATCTTAAGGCTCTGAGTGTTTGCACACATGTACAACAGGCATGGTTAAACTATAACGTTTTTAGTGAAATCATGTTTCTCTCGAGGAGAAAACGCGTTTAAAGCCATAAAAAGATCTCACTGTGTTTTGGCATTGACCAAGCTACCAACAACCTAAAAAATGATCAGAACTGGAGAAATTACATATTGACATTGGGTGAAATCATGTAACTCTTAAGGACGTGTTGCAGACTTGTTGAATAGATTCATTTTTCTTGTTTTGTTTGTTTTTGATGAAATTGTGCTTTTCTCGTCGAGAAAAGGCGTTTAACGCGATAAAAAGGTTTAGTGCGTTATGAATACGGGCTAGCTTACCAAAAGTACAAATGTGAACTAAATAAGGCCGGGAGTCGTTTTTATTGCTTAAAACACGATTTCTCGACCAGAATATGCTTTTTCAAAAAAGCCATGTTCCCATGGCGAGAGACTCGTTTTCTGTGAGAAAATGCATTAAAAGGAGGGATTTCATGAGAAACACTATAAATACATATTGTACTTGTCTGAAAACGCACAGAACCTTGAAATAGAAGGTTTCTCACCAAAAAACACATTGGTGAAACCCCTATCTTAAGGCTCTGAGTGTTTGCACACATGTACAAACAGGCATGTTTAAACTATAACGTTTTTAGTGAAATCATGTTTCTCTCGAGGAGAAAACGCGTTTAAAGCCATAAAAAGATCTCACTGTGTTTTGGCATTGACCAAGCTACCAACAACCTAAAAAATGATCAGAACTGGAGAAATTACATATTGACATTGGGTGAAATCATGTAACTCTTAAGGACGTGTTGCAGACTTGTTGAATAGATTCATTTTTCTTGTTTTGTTTGTTTTTCATGAAATTGTGCTTTTCTCGTCGAGAAAAGGCGTTTAACGCGATAAAAAGGTTTAGTGCGTTATGAATACGGGCTAGCTTACCAAAAGTACAAATGTGAACTAAATAAGGCCGGGAGTCGTTTTTATTGCTTAAAACACGATTTCTCGACCAGAATATGCTTTTTCAAAAAAGCCATGTTCCCATGGCGAGAGACTCGTTTTCTGTGAGAAAATGCATTAAAAGGAGGGATTTCATCAGAAACACTATAAATACATATTGTACTTGTCTGAAAACGCACAGAACCTTGAAATAGAAGGTTTCTCACCAAAAAACACATTGGTGAAACCCCTATCTTAAGGCTCTGAGTGTTTGCACACATGTACAAACAGGCATGTTTAAACTATAACGTTTTTAGTGAAATCATGTTTCTCTCGAGGAGAAAACGCGTTTAAAGCCATAAAAAGATCTCACTGTGTTTTGGCATTGACCAAGCTACCAACAACCTAAAAAATGATCAGAACTGGAGAAATTACATATTGACATTGGGTGAAATCGTGTAACTCTTAAGGACGTGTTGCAGACTTGTTGAATAGATTCATTTTTCTTGTTTTGTTTGTTTTTGATGAAATTGTGCTTTTCTCGTCGAGAAAAGGCGTTTAACGCGATAAAAAGGTTTAGTGTGTTATGAATACGGGCTAGCTTACCAAAAGTACAAATGTGAACTAAATAAGGCCGGGAGTCGTTTTTATTGCTTAAAACACGATTTCTCGACCAGAATATGCTTTTTCAAAAAAGCCATGTTCTCATGGCGAGAGACTCGTTTTCTGTGAGAAAATGCATTAAAAGGAGGGATTTCATCAGAAACACTATAAATACATATTGTACTTGTCTGAAAACGCACAGAACCTTGAAGTAGAGGGTTTCTCACCAAAAAACACATTGGTGAAACCCCTATCTTAAGGCTCTGAGTGTTTGCACACATGTACAACAGGCATGGTTAAACTATAACGTTTTTAGTGAAATCATGTTTCTCTCGAGGAGAAAACGCGTTTAAAGCCATAAAAAGATCTCACTGTGTTTTGGCCTTGACCAAGCTACCAACAACCTAAAAAATGATCAGAACTGGAGAAATTACACATTGACATTGGGTGAAATCATGTAACTCTTAAGGACGTGTTGCAGACTTGTTGAATAGATTCATTTTTCTTGTTTTGTTTGTTTTTGATGAAATTGTGCTTTTCTCGTCGAGAAAAGGCGTTTAACGCGATAAAAAGGTTTAGTGCGTTATGAATACGGGCTAGCTTACCAAAAGTACAAATGTGAACTAAATAAGGCCGGGAGTCGTTTTTATTGCTTAAAACACGATTTCTCGACCAGAATATGCTTTTTCAAAAAAGCCATGTTCCCATGGCGAGAGACTCGTTTTCTGTGAGAAAATGCATTAAAAGGAGGGATTTCATCAGAAACACTATAAATACATATTGTACTTGTCTGAAAACGCACAGAACCTTGAAATAGAAGGTTTCTCACCAAAAAACACATTGGTGAAACCCCTATCTTAAGGCTCTGAGTGTTTGCACACATGTACAACAGGCATGGTTAAACTATAACGTTTTTAGTGAAATCATGTTTCTCTCGAGGAGAAAACGCGTTTAAAGCCATAAAAAGATCTCACTGTGTTTTGGCATTGACCAAGCTACCAACAACCTAAAAAATGATCAGAACTGGAGAAATTACACATTGACATTGGGTGAAATCATGTAACTCTTAAGGACGTGTTGCAGACTTGTTGAATAGATTCATTTTTCTTGTTTTGTTTGTTTTTGATGAAATTGCTTTTCTCGTCGAGAAAAGGCGTTTAACGCGATAAAAGGGTTTAGTGCGTTATGAATACGGGCTAGCTTACCAAAAGTACAAATGTGAACTAAATAAGGCCGGGAGTCGTTTTTATTGCTTAAAACACGATTTCTCGACCAGAATATGCTTTTTCAAAAAAGCCATGTTCCCATGGCGAGAGACTCGTTTTCTGTGAGAAAATGCATTAAAAGGAGGGATTTCATGAGAAACACTATAAATACATATTGTACTTGTCTGAAAACGCACAGAACCTTGAAATAGAAGGTTTCTCACCAAAAAACACATTGGTGAAACCCCTATCTTAAGGCTCTGAGTGTTTGCACACATGTACAAACAGGCATGTTTAAACTATAACGTTTTTAGTGAAATCATGTTTCTCTCGAGGAGAAAACGCGTTTAAAGCCATAAAAAGATCTCACTGTGTTTTGGCATTGACCAAGCTACCAACAAACCTAAAAAATGATCAGAACTGGAGAAATTACACATTGACATTGGGTGAAATCATGTAACTCTTAAGGACGTGTTGCAGACTTGTTGAATAGATTCATTTTTCTTGTTTTGTTTGTTTTTGATGAAATTGTGCTTTTCTCGTCGAGAAAAGGCGTTTAACGCGATAAAAAGGTTTAGTGCGTTATGAATACGGGCTAGCTTACCAAAAGTACAAATGTGAACTAAATAAGGCCGGGAGTCGTTTTTATTGCTTAAAACACGATTTCTCGACCAGAATATGCTTTTTCAAAAAAGCCATGTTCCCATGGCGAGAGACTCGTTTTCTGTGAGAAAATGCATTAAAAGGAGGGATTTCATCAGAAACACTATAAATACATATTGTACTTGTCTGAAAACGCACAGAACCTTGAAATAGAAGGTTTCTCACCAAAAAACACATTGGTGAAACCCCTATCTTAAGGCTCTGAGTGTTTGCACACATGTACAACAGGCATGGTTAAACTATAACGTTTTTAGTGAAATCATGTTTCTCTCGAGGAGAAAACGCGTTTAAAGCCATAAAAAGATCTCACTGTGTTTTGGCATTGACCAAGCTACCAACAACCTAAAAAATGATCAGAACTGGAGAAATTACACATTGACATTGGGTGAAATCATGTAACTCTTAAGGACGTGTTGCAGACTTGTTGAATAGATTCATTTTTCTTGTTTTGTTTGTTTTTGATGAAATTGCTTTTCTCGTCGAGAAAAGGCGTTTAACGCGATAAAAGGGTATAGTGCGTTATGAATACGGGCTAGCTTACCAAAAGTACAAATGTGAACTAAATAAGGCCGGGAGTCGTTTTTATTGCTTAAAACACGATTTCTCGACCAGAATATGCTTTTTCAAAAAAGCCATGTTCCCATGGCGAGAGACTCGTTTTCTGTGAGAAAATGCATTAAAAGGAGGGATTTCATGAGAAACACTATAAATACATATTGTACTTGTCTGAAAACGCACAGAACCTTGAAATAGAAGGTTTCTCACCAAAAAACACATTGGTGAAACCCCTATCTTAAGGCTCTGAGTGTTTGCACACATGTACAAACAGGCATGTTTAAACTATAACGTTTTTAGTGAAATCATGTTTCTCTCGAGGAGAAAACGCGTTTAAAGCCATAAAAAGATCTCACTGTGTTTTGGCATTGACCAAGCTACCAACAAACCTAAAAAATGATCAGAACTGGAGAAATTACACATTGACATTGGGTGAAATCATGTAACTCTTAAGGACGTGTTGCAGACTTGTTGAATAGATTAATTTTTCTTGTTTTGTTTGTTTTTGATGAAATTGTGCTTTTCTCGTCGAGAAAAGGCGTTTAACGCGATAAAAAGGTTTAGTGCGTTATGAATACGGGCTAGCTTACCAAAAGTACAAATGTGAACTAAATAAGGCCGGGAGTCGTTTTTATTGCTTAAAACACGATTTCTCGACCAGAATATGCTTTTTCAAAAAAGCCATGTTCCCATGGCGAGAGACTCGTTTTCTGTGAGAAAATGCATTAAAAGGAGGGATTTCATGAGAAACACTATAAATACATATTGTACTTGTCTGAAAACGCACAGAACCTTGAAATAGAAGGTTTCTCACCAAAAAACACATTGGTGAAACCCCTATCTTAAGGCTCTGAGTGTTTGCACACATGTACAAACAGGCATGTTTAAACTATAACGTTTTTAGTGAAATCATGTTTCTCTCGAGGAGAAAACGCGTTTAAAGCCATAAAAAGATCTCACTGTGTTTTGGCATTGACCAAGCTACCAACAACCTAAAAAATGATCAGAACTGGAGAAATTACATATTGACATTGGGTGAAATCATGTAACTCTTAAGGACGTGTTGCAGACTTGTTGAATAGATTCATTTTTCTTGTTTTGTTTGTTTTTGATGAAATTGTGCTTTTCTCGTCGAGAAAAGGCGTTTAACGCGATAAAAAGGTTTAGTGCGTTATGAATACGGGCTAGCTTACCAAAAGTACAAATGTGAACTAAATAAGGCCGGGAGTCGTTTTTATTGCTTAAAACACGATTTCTCGACCAGAATATGCTTTTTCAAAAAAGCCATGTTCCCATGGCGAGAGACTCGTTTTCTGTGAGAAAATGCATTAAAAGGAGGGATTTCATCAGAAACACTATAAATACATATTGTACTTGTCTGAAAACGCACAGAACCTTGAAGTAGAGGGTTTCTCACCAAAAAACACATTGGTGAAACCCCTATCTTAAGGCTCTGAGTGTTTGCACACATGTACAACAGGCATGGTTAAACTATAACGTTTTTAGTGAAATCATGTTTCTCTCGAGGAGAAAACGCGTTTAAAGCCATAAAAAGATCTCACTGTGTTTTGGCCTTGACCAAGCTACCAACAACCTAAAAAATGATCAGAACTGGAGAAATTACACATTGACATTGGGTGAAATCATGTAACTCTTAAGGACGTGTTGCAGACTTGTTGAATAGATTCATTTTTCTTGTTTTGTTTGTTTTTGATGAAATTGCTTTTCTCGTCGAGAAAAGGCGTTTAACGCGATAAAAAGGTTTAGTGCGTTACGAATACGGGCTAGCTTACCAAAAGTACAAATGTGAACTAAATAAGGCCGGGAGTCGTTTTTATTGCTTAAAACACGATTTCTCGACCAGAATATGCTTTTTCAAAAAAGCCATGTTCCCATGGCGAAAGACTCGTTTTCTGTGAGAAAATGCATTAAAAGGAGGGATTTCATCAGAAACACTATAAATACATATTGTACTTGTCTGAAAACGCACAGAACCTTGAAATAGAAGGTTTCTCACCAAAAAACACATTGGTGAAACCCCTATCTTAAGGCTCTGAGTGTTTGCACACATGTACAAACAGGCATGTTTAAACTATAACGTTTTTAGTGAAATCATGTTTCTCTCGAGGAGAAAACGCGTTTAAAGCCATAAAAAGATCTCACTGTGTTTTGGCCTTGACCAAGCTACCAACAACCTAAAAAATGATCAGAACTGGAGAAATTACACATTGACATTGGGTGAAATCATGTAACTCTTAAGGACGTGTTGCAGACTTGTTGAATAGATTCATTTTTCTTGTTTTGTTTGTTTTTGATGAAATTGCTTTTCTCGTCGAGAAAAGGCGTTTAACGCGATAAAAAGGTTTAGTGCGTTACGAATACGGGCTAGCTTACCAAAAGTACAAATGTGAACTAAATAAGGCCGGGAGTCGTTTTTATTGCTTAAAACACGATTTCTCGACCAGAATATGCTTTTTCAAAAAAGCCATGTTCCCATGGCGAGAGACTCGTTTTCTGTGAGAAAATGCATTAAAAGGAGGGATTTCATCAGAAACACTATAAATACATATTGTACTTGTGTGAAAACGCACAGAACCTTGAAGTAGAGGGTTTCTCACCAAAAAACACATTGGTGAAACCCCTATCTTAAGGCTCTGAGTGTTTGCACACATGTACAACAGGCATGGTTAAACTATAACGTTTTTAGTGAAATCATGTTTCTCTCGAGGAGAAAACGCGTTTAAAGCCATAAAAAGATCTCACTGTGTTTTGGCCTTGACCAAGCTACCAACAACCTAAAAAATGATCAGAACTGGAGAAATTACACATTGACATTGGGTGAAATCATGTAACTCTTAAGGACGTGTTGCAGACTTGTTGAATAGATTCATTTTTCTTGTTTTGTTTGTTTTTGATGAAATTGCTTTTCTCGTCGAGAAAAGGCGTTTAACGCGATAAAAAGGTTTAGTGCGTTACGAATACGGGCTAGCTTACCAAAAGTACAAATGTGAACTAAATAAGGCCGGGAGTCGTTTTTATTGATTAAAACACGATTTCTCGACCAGAATATGCTTTTTCAAAAAAGCCATGTTCCCATGGCGAGAGACTCGTTTTCTGTGAGAAAATGCATTAAAAGGAGGGATTTCATCAGAAACACTATAAATACATATTGTACTTGTCTGAAAACGCACAGAACCTTGAAATAGAAGGTTTCTCACCAAAAAACACATTGGTGAAACCCCTATCTTAAGGCTCTGAGTGTTTGCACACATGTACAAACAGGCATGTTTAAACTATAACGTTTTTAGTGAAATCATGTTTCTCTCGAGGAGAAAACGCGTTTAAAGCCATAAAAAGATCTCACTGTGTTTTGGCCTTGACCAAGCTACCAACAACCTAAAAAATGATCAGAACTGGAGAAATTACACATTGACATTGGGTGAAATCATGTAACTCTTAAGGACGTGTTGCAGACTTGTTGAATAGATTCATTTTTCTTGTTTTGTTTGTTTTTGATGAAATTGCTTTTCTCGTCGAGAAAAGGCGTTTAACGCGATAAAAAGGTTTAGTGCGTTACGAATACGGGCTAGCTTACCAAAAGTACAAATGTGAACTAAATAAGGCCGGGAGTCGTTTTTATTGCTTAAAACACGATTTCTCGACCAGAATATGCTTTTTCAAAAAAGCCATGTTCCCATGGCGAGAGACTCGTTTTCTGTGAGAAAATGCATTAAAAGGAGGGATTTCATCAGAAACACTATAAATACATATTGTACTTGTGTGAAAACGCACAGAACCTTGAAGTAGAGGGTTTCTCACCAAAAAACACATTGGTGAAACCCCTATCTTAAGGCTCTGAGTGTTTGCACACATGTACAACAGGCATGGTTAAACTATAACGTTTTTAGTGAAATCATGTTTCTCTCGAGGAGAAAACGCGTTTAAAGCCATAAAAAGATCTCACTGTGTTTTGGCCTTGACCAAGCTACCAACAACCTAAAAAATGATCAGAACTGGAGAAATTACATATTGACTTTTGGTGAAATCATGTAACTCTTAAGGACGTGTTGCAGACTTGTTGAATAGATTCATTTTTCTTGTTTTGTTTGTTTTTGATGATATTGCTTTTCTCGTCGAGAAAAGGCGTTTAACGCGATAAAAAGGTTTAGTGCGTTACGAATACGGGCTAGCTTACCAAAAGTACAAATGTGAACTAAATAAGGCCGGGAGTCGTTTTTATTGATTAAAACACGATTTCTCGACCAGAATATGCTTTTTCAAAAAAGCCATGTTCCCATGGCGAGAGACTCGTTTTCTGTGAGAAAATGCATTAAAAGGAGGGATTTCATCAGAAACACTATAAATACATATTGTACTTGTCTGAAAACGCACAGAACCTTGAAATAGAAGGTTTCTCACCAAAAAACACATTGGTGAAACCCCTATCTTAAGGCTCTGAGTGTTTGCACACATGTACAACAGGCATGGTTAAACTATAACGTTTTTAGTGAAATCATGTTTCTCTCGAGGAGAAAACGCGTTTAAAGCCATAAAAAGATCTCACTGTGTTTTGGCATTGACCAAGCTACCAACAACCTAAAAAATGATCAGAACTGGAGAAATTACACATTGACATTGGGTGAAATCATGTAACTCTTAAGGACGTGTTGCAGACTTGTTGAATAGATTCATTTTTCTTGTTTTGTTTGTTTTTGATGAAATTGCTTTTCTCGTCGAGAAAAGGCGTTTAACGCGATAAAAAGGTTTAGTGCGTTACGAATACGGGCTAGCTTACCAAAAGTACAAATGTGAACTAAATAAGGCCGGGAGTCGTTTTTATTGCTTAAAACACGATTTCTCGACCAGAATATGCTTTTTCAAAAAAGCCATGTTCCCATGGCGAGAGACTCGTTTTCTGTGAGAAAATGCATTAAAAGGAGGGATTTCATGAGAAACACTATAAATACATATTGTACTTGTCTGAAAACGCACAGAACCTTGAAATAGAAGGTTTCTCACCAAAAAACACATTGGTGAAAACCCTATCTTAAGGCTCTGAGTGTTTGCACACATGTACAAACAGGCATGTTTAAACTATAACGTTTTTAGTGAAATCATGTTTCTCTCGAGGAGAAAACGCGTTTAAAGCCATAAAAAGATCTCACTGTGTTTTGGCATTGACCAAGCTACCAACAACCTAAAAAATGATCAGAACTGGAGAAATTACATATTGACATTGGGTGAAATCATGTAACTCTTAAGGACGTGTTGCAGACTTGTTGAATAGATTCATTTTTCTTGTTTTGTTTGTTTTTGATGAAATTGTGCTTTTCTCGTCGAGAAAAGGCGTTTAACGCGATAAAAAGGTTTAGTGCGTTATGAATACGGGCTAGCTTACCAAAAGTACAAATGTGAACTAAATAAGGCCGGGAGTCGTTTTTATTGCTTAAAACACGATTTCTCGACCAGAATATGCTTTTTCAAAAAAGCCATGTTCCCATGGCGAGAGACTCGTTTTCTGTGAGAAAATGCATTAAAAGGAGGGATTTCATCAGAAACACTATAAATACATATTGTACTTGTCTGAAAACGCACAGAACCTTGAAATAGAAGGTTTCTCACCAAAAAACACATTGGTGAAACCCCTATCTTAAGGCTCTGAGTGTTTGCACACATGTACAAACAGGCATGTTTAAACTAGAACGTTTTTAGTGAAATCATGTTTCTCTCGAGGAGAAAACGCGTTTAAAGCCATAAAAAGATCTCACTGTGTTTTGGCCTTGACCAAGCTACCAACAACCTAAAAAATGATCAGAACTGGAGAAATTACACATTGACATTGGGTGAAATCATGTAACTCTTAAGGACGTGTTGCAGACTTGTTGAATAGATTCATTTTTCTTGTTTTGTTTGTTTTTGATGAAATTGTGCTTTTCTCGTCGAGAAAAGGCGTTTAACGCGATAAAAAGGTTTAGTGCGTTATGAATACGGGCTAGCTTACCAAAAGTACAAATGTGAACTAAATAAGGCCGGGAGTCGTTTTTATTGCTTAAAACACGATTTCTCGACCAGAATATGCTTTTTCAAAAAAGCCATGTTCCCATGGCGAGAGACTCGTTTTCTGTGAGAAAATGCATTAAAAGGAGGGATTTCATCAGAAACACTATAAATACATATTGTACTTGTCTGAAAACGCACAGAACCTTGAAGTAGAGGGTTTCTCACCAAAAAACACATTGGTGAAACCCCTATCTTAAGGCTCTGAGTGTTTGCACACATGTACAACAGGCATGGTTAAACTATAACGTTTTTAGTGAAATCATGTTTCTCTCGAGGAGAAAACGCGTTTAAAGCCATAAAAAGATCTCACTGTGTTTTGGCCTTGACCAAGCTACCAACAACCTAAAAAATGATCAGAACTGGAGAAATTACACATTGACATTGGGTGAAATCATGTAACTCTTAAGGACGTGTTGCAGACTTGTTGAATAGATTCATTTTTCTTGTTTTGTTTGTTTTTGATGAAATTGTGCTTTTCTCGTCGAGAAAAGGCGTTTAACGCGATAAAAGGGTTTAGTGCGTTATGAATACGGGCTAGCTTACCAAAAGTACAAATGTGAACTAAATAAGGCCGGGAGTCGTTTTTATTGCTTAAAACACGATTTCTCGACCAGAATATGCTTTTTCAAAAAAGCCATGTTCCCATGGCGAGAGACTCGTTTTCTGTGAGAAAATGCATTAAAAGGAGGGATTTCATCAGAAACACTATAAATACATATTGTACTTGTCTGAAAACGCACAGAACCTTGAAGTAGAGGGTTTCTCACCAAAAAACACATTGGTGAAACCCCTATCTTAAGGCTCTGAGTGTTTGCACACATGTACAACAGGCATGGTTAAACTATAACGTTTTTAGTGAAATCATGTTTCTCTCGAGGAGAAAACGCGTTTAAAGCCATAAAAAGATCTCACTGTGTTTTGGCCTTGACCAAGCTACCAACAACCTAAAAAATGATCAGAACTGGAGAAATTACACATTGACATTGGGTGAAATCATGTAACTCTTAAGGACGTGTTGCAAACTTGTTGAATAGATTCATTTTTCTTGTTTTGTTTGTTTTTGATGAAATTGTGCTTTTCTCGTCGAGAAAAGGCGTTTAACGCGATACAAAGGTTTAGTGCGTTACGAATACGGGCTAGCTTACCAAAAGTACAAATGTGAACTAAATAAGGCCGGGAGTCGTTTTTATTGATTAAAACACGATTTCTCGACCAGAATATGCTTTTTCAAAAAAGCCATGTTCCCATGGCGAGAGACTCGTTTTCTGTGAGAAAATGCATTAAAAGGAGGGATTTCATCAGAAACACTATAAATACATATTGTACTTGTCTGAAAACGCACAGAACCTTGAAGTAGAGGGTTTCTCACCAAAAAACACATTGGTGAAACCCCTATCTTAAGGCTCTGAGTGTTTGCACACATGTACAACAGGCATGGTTAAACTATAACGTTTTTAGTGAAATCATGTTTCTCTCGAGGAGAAAACGCGTTTAAAGCCATAAAAAGATCTCACTGTGTTTTGGCATTGACCAAGCTACCAACAACCTAAAAAATGATCAGAACTGGAGAAATTACACATTGACATTGGGTGAAATCATGTAACTCTTAAGGACGTGTTGCAGACTTGTTGAATAGATTCATTTTTCTTGTTTTGTTTGTTTTTGATGAAATTGTGCTTTTCTCGTCGAGAAAAGGCGTTTAACGCGATAAAAAGGTTTAGTGCGTTATGAATATGGGCTAGCTTACCAAAAGTACAAATGTGAACTAAATAAGGCCGGGAGTCGTTTTTATTGCTTAAAACACGATTTCTCGACCAGAATATGCTTTTTCAAAAAAGCCATGTTCCCATGGCGAGAGACTCGTTTTCTGTGAGAAAATGCATTAAAAGGAGGGATTTCATCAGAAACACTATAAATACATATTGTACTTGTCTGAAAACGCACAGAACCTTGAAGTAGAGGGTTTCTCACCAAAAAACACATTGGTGAAACCCCTATCTTAAGGCTCTGAGTGTTTGCACACATGTACAACAGGCATGGTTAAACTATAACGTTTTTAGTGAAATCATGTTTCTCTCGAGGAGAAAACGCGTTTAAAGCCATAAAAAGATCTCACTGTGTTTTGGCCTTGACCAAGCTACCAACAACCTAAAAAATGATCAGAACTGGAGAAATTACACATTGACATTGGGTGAAATCATGTAACTCTTAAGGACGTGTTGCAGACTTGTTGAATAGATTCATTTTTCTTGTTTTGTTTGTTTTTGATGAAATTGCTTTTCTCGTCGAGAAAAGGCGTTTAACGCGATAAAAAGTTTTAGTGCGTTATGAATACGGGCTAGCTTACCAAAAGTACAAATGTGAACTAAATAAGGCCGGGAAGTCGTTTTTATTGCTTAAAACACGATTTCTCGACCAGAATATGCTTTTTCAAAAAAGCCATGTTCCCATGGCGAGAGACTCGTTTTCTGTGAGAAAATGCATTAAAAGGAGGGATTTCATCAGAAACACTATAAATACATATTGTACTTGTCTGAAAACGCACAGAACCTTGAAATAGAAGGTTTCTCACCAAAAAACACATTGGTGAAACCCCTATCTTAAGGCTCTGAGTGTTTGCACACATGTACAAACAGGCATGTTTAAACTATAACGTTTTTAGTGAAATCATGTTTCTCTCGAGGAAAAAACGCGTTTAAAGCCATAAAAAGATCTCACTGTGTTTTGGCATTGACCAAGCTACCAACAACCTAAAAAATGATCAGAACTGGAGAAATTACACATTGACATTGGGTGAAATCATGTAACTCTTAAGGACGTGTTGCAGACTTGTTGAATAGATTCATTTTTCTTGTTTTGTTTGTTTTTGATGAAATTGTGCTTTTCTCGTCGAGAAAAGGCGTTTAACGCGATAAAAAGGTTTAGTGCGTTATGAATACGGGCTAGCTTACCAAAAGTACAAATGTGAACTAAATAAGGCCGGGAGTCGTTTTTATTGCTTAAAACACGATTTCTCGACCAGAATATGCTTTTTCAAAAAAGCCATGTTCCCATGGCGAGAGACTCGTTTTCTGTGAGAAAATGCATTAAAAGGAGGGATTTCATCAGAAACACTATAAATACATATTGTACTTGTCTGAAAACGCACAGAACCTTGAAGTAGAGGGTTTCTCACCAAAAAACACATTGGTGAAACCCCTATCTTAAGGCTCTGAGTGTTTGCACACATGTACAACAGGCATGGTTAAACTATAACGTTTTTAGTGAAATCATGTTTCTCTCGAGGAGAAAACGCGTTTAAAGCCATAAAAAGATCTCACTGTGTTTTGGCCTTGACCAAGCTACCAACAACCTAAAAAATGATCAGAACTGGAGAAATTACACATTGACATTGGGTGAAATCATGTAACTCTTAAGGACGTGTTGCAGACTTGTTGAATAGATTCATTTTTCTTGTTTTGTTTGTTTTTGATGAAATTGTGCTTTTCTCGTCGAGAAATGGCGTTTAACGCGATAAAAAGGTTTAGTGCGTTATGAATACGGGCTAGCTTACCAAAAGTACAAATGTGAACTAAATAAGGCCGGGAGTCGTTTTTATTGCTTAAAACACGATTTCTCGACCAGAATATGCTTTTTCAAAAAAGCCATGTTCCCATGGCGAGAGACTCGTTTTCTGTGAGAAAATGCATTAAAAGGAGGAATTTCATCAGAAACACTATAAATACATATTGTACTTGTCTGAAAACGCACAGAACCTTGAAGTAGAGGGTTTCTCACCAAAAAACACATTGGTGAAACCCCTATCTTAAGGCTCTGAGTGTTTGCACACATGTACAACAGGCATGGTTAAACTATAACGTTTTTAGTGAAATCATGTTTCTCTCGAGGAGAAAACGCGTTTAAAGCCATAAAAGGATCTCACTGTGTTTTGGCCTTGACCAAGCTACCAACAACCTAAAAAATGATCAGAACTGGAGAAATTACACATTGACATTGGGTGAAATCATGTAACTCTTAAGGACGTGTTGCAGACTTGTTGAATAGATTCATTTTTCTTGTTTTGTTTGTTTTTGATGAAATTGTGCTTTTCTAGTCGAGAAAAGGCGTTTAACGCGATAAAAAGGTTTAGTGCGTTATGAATACGGGCTAGCTTACCGAAAGTACAAATGTGACCTAAATAAGGCAGGGAGTCGTTTTTATTGCTTAAAACACGATTTCTCGACCAGAATATGCTTTTTCAAAAAAGCCATGTTCCCATGGCGAGAGACTCGTTTTCTGTGAGAAAATGCATTAAAAGGAGGGATTTCATCAGAAACACTATAAATACATATTGTACTTGTCTGAAAACGCACAGAACCTTGAAGTAGAGGGTTTCTCACCAAAAAACACATTGGTGAAACCCCTATCTTAAGGCTCTGAGTGTTTGCACACATGTACAAACAGGCATGTTTAAACTATAACGTTTTTAGTGAAATCATGTTTCTCTCGAGGAGAAAACGCGTTTAAAGCCATAAAAAGATCTCACTGTGTTTTGGCATTGACCAAGCTACCAACAACCTAAAAAATGATCAGAACTGGAGAAATTACACATTGACATTGGGTGAAATCATGTAACTCTTAAGGACGTGTTGCAGACTTGTTGAATAGATTCATTTTTCTTGTTTTGTTTGTTTTTGATGAAATTGTGCTTTTCTCGTCGAGAAAAGGCGTTTAACGCGATAAAAAGGTTTAGTGCGTTATGAATACGGGCTAGCTTACCAAAAGTACAAATGTGAACTAAATAAGGCCGGGAGTCGTTTTTATTGCTTAAAACACGATTTCTCGACCAGAATATGCTTTTTCAAAAAAGCCATGTTCCCATGGCGAGAGACTCGTTTTCTGTGAGAAAATGCATTAAAAGGAGGGATTTCATCAGAAACACTATAAATACATATTGTACTTGTCTGAAAACGCACAGAACCTTGAAGTAGAGGGTTTCTCACCAAAAAACACATTGGTGAAACCCCTATCTTAAGGCTCTGAGTGTTTGCACACATGTACAACAGGCATGGTTAAACTATAACGTTTTTAGTGAAATCATGTTTCTCTCGAGGAGAAAACGCGTTTAAAGCCATAAAAAGATCTCACTGTGTTTTGGCCTTGACCAAGCTACCAACAACCTAAAAAATGATCAGAACTGGAGAAATTACACATTGACATTGGGTGAAATCATGTAACTCTTAAGGACGTGTTGCAGACTTGTTGAATAGATTCATTTTTCTTGTTTTGTTTGTTTTTGATGAAATTGTGCTTTTCTCGTCGAGAAAAGGCGTTTAACGCGATAAAAAGGTTTAGTGCGTTATGAATACGGGCTAGCTTACCAAAAGTACAAATGTGAACTAAATAAGGCCGGGAGTCGTTTTTATTGCTTAAAACACGATTTCTCGACCAGAATATGCTTTTTCAAAAAAGCCATGTTCCCATGGCGAGAGACTCGTTTTCTGTGAGAAAATGCATTAAAAGGAGGGATTTCATCAGAAACACTATAAATACATATTGTACTTGTCTGAAAACGCACAGAACCTTGAAGTAGAGGGTTTCTCACCAAAAAACACATTGGTGAAACCCCTATCTTAAGGCTCTGAGTGTTTGCACACATGTACAACAGGCATGGTTAAACTATAACGTTTTTAGTGAAATCATGTTTCTCTCGAGGAGAAAACGCGTTTAAAGCCATAAAAAGATCTCACTGTGTTTTGGCCTTGACCAAGCTACCAACAACCTAAAAAATGATCAGAACTGGAGAAATTACACATTGACATTGGGTGAAATCATGTAACTCTTAAGGACGTGTTGCAGACTTGTTGAATAGATTCATTTTTCTTGTTTTGTTTGTTTTTGATGAAATTGCTTTTCTCGTCGAGAAAAGGCGTTTAACGCGATAAAAAGTTTTAGTGCGTTATGAATACGGGCTAGCTTACCAAAAGTACAAATGTGAACTAAATAAGGCCGGGAAGTCGTTTTTATTGCTTAAAACACGATTTCTCGACCAGAATATGCTTTTTCAAAAAAGCCATGTTCCCATGGCGAGAGACTCGTTTTCTGTGAGAAAATGCATTAAAAGGAGGGATTTCATCAGAAACACTATAAATACATATTGTACTTGTCTGAAAACGCACAGAACCTTGAAATAGAAGGTTTCTCACCAAAAAACACATTGGTGAAACCCCTATCTTAAGGCTCTGAGTGTTTGCACACATGTACAAACAGGCATGTTTAAACTATAACGTTTTTAGTGAAATCATGTTTCTCTCGAGGAAAAAACGCGTTTAAAGCCATAAAAAGATCTCACTGTGTTTTGGCATTGACCAAGCTACCAACAACCTAAAAAATGATCAGAACTGGAGAAATTACACATTGACATTGGGTGAAATCATGTAACTCTTAAGGACGTGTTGCAGACTTGTTGAATAGATTCATTTTTCTTGTTTTGTTTGTTTTTGATGAAATTGTGCTTTTCTCGTCGAGAAAAGGCGTTTAACGCGATAAAAAGGTTTAGTGCGTTATGAATACGGGCTAGCTTACCAAAAGTACAAATGTGAACTAAATAAGGCCGGGAGTCGTTTTTATTGCTTAAAACACGATTTCTCGACCAGAATATGCTTTTTCAAAAAAGCCATGTTCCCATGGCGAGAGACTCGTTTTCTGTGAGAAAATGCATTAAAAGGAGGGATTTCATCAGAAACACTATAAATACATATTGTACTTGTCTGAAAACGCACAGAACCTTGAAGTAGAGGGTTTCTCACCAAAAAACACATTGGTGAAACCCCTATCTTAAGGCTCTGAGTGTTTGCACACATGTACAACAGGCATGGTTAAACTATAACGTTTTTAGTGAAATCATGTTTCTCTCGAGGAGAAAACGCGTTTAAAGCCATAAAAAGATCTCACTGTGTTTTGGCCTTGACCAAGCTACCAACAACCTAAAAAATGATCAGAACTGGAGAAATTACACATTGACATTGGGTGAAATCATGTAACTCTTAAGGACGTGTTGCAGACTTGTTGAATAGATTCATTTTTCTTGTTTTGTTTGTTTTTGATGAAATTGTGCTTTTCTCGTCGAGAAATGGCGTTTAACGCGATAAAAAGGTTTAGTGCGTTATGAATACGGGCTAGCTTACCAAAAGTACAAATGTGAACTAAATAAGGCCGGGAGTCGTTTTTATTGCTTAAAACACGATTTCTCGACCAGAATATGCTTTTTCAAAAAAGCCATGTTCCCATGGCGAGAGACTCGTTTTCTGTGAGAAAATGCATTAAAAGGAGGAATTTCATCAGAAACACTATAAATACATATTGTACTTGTCTGAAAACGCACAGAACCTTGAAGTAGAGGGTTTCTCACCAAAAAACACATTGGTGAAACCCCTATCTTAAGGCTCTGAGTGTTTGCACACATGTACAACAGGCATGGTTAAACTATAACGTTTTTAGTGAAATCATGTTTCTCTCGAGGAGAAAACGCGTTTAAAGCCATAAAAGGATCTCACTGTGTTTTGGCCTTGACCAAGCTACCAACAACCTAAAAAATGATCAGAACTGGAGAAATTACACATTGACATTGGGTGAAATCATGTAACTCTTAAGGACGTGTTGCAGACTTGTTGAATAGATTCATTTTTCTTGTTTTGTTTGTTTTTGATGAAATTGTGCTTTTCTAGTCGAGAAAAGGCGTTTAACGCGATAAAAAGGTTTAGTGCGTTATGAATACGGGCTAGCTTACCGAAAGTACAAATGTGACCTAAATAAGGCAGGGAGTCGTTTTTATTGCTTAAAACACGATTTCTCGACCAGAATATGCTTTTTCAAAAAAGCCATGTTCCCATGGCGAGAGACTCGTTTTCTGTGAGAAAATGCATTAAAAGGAGGGATTTCATCAGAAACACTATAAATACATATTGTACTTGTCTGAAAACGCACAGAACCTTGAAGTAGAGGGTTTCTCACCAAAAAACACATTGGTGAAACCCCTATCTTAAGGCTCTGAGTGTTTGCACACATGTACAAACAGGCATGTTTAAACTATAACGTTTTTAGTGAAATCATGTTTCTCTCGAGGAGAAAACGCGTTTAAAGCCATAAAAAGATCTCACTGTGTTTTGGCATTGACCAAGCTACCAACAACCTAAAAAATGATCAGAACTGGAGAAATTACACATTGACATTGGGTGAAATCATGTAACTCTTAAGGACGTGTTGCAGACTTGTTGAATAGATTCATTTTTCTTGTTTTGTTTGTTTTTGATGAAATTGTGCTTTTCTCGTCGAGAAAAGGCGTTTAACGCGATAAAAAGGTTTAGTGCGTTATGAATACGGGCTAGCTTACCAAAAGTACAAATGTGAACTAAATAAGGCCGGGAGTCGTTTTTATTGCTTAAAACACGATTTCTCGACCAGAATATGCTTTTTCAAAAAAGCCATGTTCCCATGGCGAGAGACTCGTTTTCTGTGAGAAAATGCATTAAAAGGAGGGATTTCATCAGAAACACTATAAATACATATTGTACTTGTCTGAAAACGCACAGAACCTTGAAGTAGAGGGTTTCTCACCAAAAAACACATTGGTGAAACCCCTATCTTAAGGCTCTGAGTGTTTGCACACATGTACAACAGGCATGGTTAAACTATAACGTTTTTAGTGAAATCATGTTTCTCTCGAGGAGAAAACGCGTTTAAAGCCATAAAAAGATCTCACTGTGTTTTGGCCTTGACCAAGCTACCAACAACCTAAAAAATGATCAGAACTGGAGAAATTACACATTGACATTGGGTGAAATCATGTAACTCTTAAGGACGTGTTGCAGACTTGTTGAATAGATTCATTTTTCTTGTTTTGTTTGTTTTTGATGAAATTGTGCTTTTCTCGTCGAGAAAAGGCGTTTAACGCGATAAAAAGGTTTAGTGCGTTATGAATACGGGCTAGCTTACCAAAAGTACAAATGTGAACTAAATAAGGCCGGGAGTCGTTTTTATTGCTTAAAACACGATTTCTCGACCAGAATATGCTTTTTCAAAAAAGCCATGTTCCCATGGCGAGAGACTCGTTTTCTGTGAGAAAATGCATTAAAAGGAGGGATTTCATCAGAAACACTATAAATACATATTGTACTTGTCTGAAAACGCACAGAACCTTGAAATAGAAGGTTTCTCACCAAAAAACACATTGGTGAAACCCCTATCTTAAGGCTCTGAGTGTTTGCACACATGTACAAACAGGCATGTTTAAACTATAACGTTTTTAGTGAAATCATGTTTCTCTCGAGGAAAAAACGCGTTTAAAGCCATAAAAAGATCTCACTGTGTTTTGGCATTGACCAAGCTACCAACAACCTAAAAAATGATCAGAACTGGAGAAATTACACATTGACATTGGGTGAAATCATGTAACTCTTAAGGACGTGTTGCAGACTTGTTGAATAGATTCATTTTTCTTGTTTTGTTTGTTTTTGATGAAATTGTGCTTTTCTCGTCGAGAAAAGGCGTTTAACGCGATAAAAAGGTTTAGTGCGTTATGAATACGGGCTAGCTTACCAAAAGTACAAATGTGAACTAAATAAGGCCGGGAGTCGTTTTTATTGCTTAAAACACGATTTCTCGACCAGAATATGCTTTTTCAAAAAAGCCATGTTCCCATGGCGAGAGACTCGTTTTCTGTGAGAAAATGCATTAAAAGGAGGGATTTCATCAGAAACACTATAAATACATATTGTACTTGTCTGAAAACGCACAGAACCTTGAAATAGAAGGTTTCTCACCAAAAAACACATTGGTGAAACCCCTATCTTAAGGCTCTGAGTGTTTGCACACATGTACAAACAGGCATGTTTAAACTATAACGTTTTTAGTGAAATCATGTTTCTCTCGAGGAGAAAACGCGTTTAAAGCCATAAAAAGATCTCACTGTGTTTTGGCATTGACCAAGCTACCAACAACCTAAAAAATGATCAGAACTGGAGAAATTACACATTGACATTGGGTGAAATCATGTAACTCTTAAGGACGTGTTGCAGACTTGTTGAATAGATTCATTTTTCTTGTTTTGTTTGTTTTTGATGAAATTGTGCTTTTCTCGTCGAGAAAAGGCGTTTAACGCCATAAAAAGGTTTAGTGCGTTATGAATACGGGCTAGCTTACCAAAAGTACAAATGTGAACTAAATAAGGCCGGGAGTCGTTTTTATTGCTTAAAACACGATTTCTCGACCAGAATATGCTTTTTCAAAAAAGCCATGTTCCCATGGCGAGAGACTCGTTTTCTGTGAGAAAATGCATTAAAAGGAGGGATTTCATCAGAAACACTATAAATACATATTGTACTTGTCTGAAAACGCACAGAACCTTGAAGTAGAGGGTTTCTCACCAAAAAACACATTGGTGAAACCCCTATCTTAAGGCTCTGAGTGTTTGCATACATGTACAACAGGCATGGTTAAACTATAACGTTTTTAGTGAAATCATGTTTCTCTCGAGGAGAAAACGCGTTTAAAGCCATAAAAAGATCTCACTGTGTTTTGGCCTTGACCAAGCTACCAACAACCTAAAAAATGATCAGAACTGGAGAAATTACACATTGACATTGGGTGAAATCATGTAACTCTTAAGGACGTGTTGCAGACTTGTTGAATAGATTCATTTTTCTTGTTTTGTTTGTTTTTGATGAAATTGCTTTTCTCGTCGAGAAAAGGCGTTTAACGCGATAAAAAGGTTTAGTGCGTTATGAATACGGGCTAGCTTACCAAAAGTACAAATGTGAACTAAATAAGGCCGGGAAGTCGTTTTTATTGCTTAAAACACGATTTCTCGACCAGAATATGCTTTTTCAAAAAAGCCATGTTCCCATGGCGAGAGACTCGTTTTCTGTGAGAAAATGCATTAAAAGGAGGGATTTCATCAGAAACACTATAAATACATATTGTACTTGTCTGAAAACGCACAGAACCTTGAAATAGAAGGTTTCTCACCAAAAAACACATTGGTGAAACCCCTATCTTAAGGCTCTGAGTGTTTGCACACATGTAAAAACAGGCATGTTTAAACTATAACGTTTTTAGTGAAATCATGTTTCTCTCGAGGAAAAAACGCGTTTAAAGCCATAAAAAGATCTCACTGTGTTTTGGCATTGACCAAGCTACCAACAACCTAAAAAATGATCAGAACTGGAGAAATTACACATTGACATTGGGTGAAATCATGTAACTCTTAAGGACGTGTTGCAGACTTGTTGAATAGATTCATTTTTCTTGTTTTGTTTGTTTTTGATGAAATTGTGCTTTTCTCGTCGAGAAAAGGCGTTTAACGCGATAAAAAGGTTTAGTGCGTTATGAATACGGGCTAGCTTACCAAAAGTACAAATGTGAACTAAATAAGGCCGGGAGTCGTTTTTATTGCTTAAAACACGATTTCTCGACCATAATATGCTTTTTCAAAAAAGCCATGTTCCCATGGCGAGAGACTCGTTTTCTGTGAGAAAATGCATTAAAAGGAGGAATTTCATCAGAAACACTATAAATACATATTGTACTTGTCTGAAAACGCACAGAACCTTGAAGTAGAGGGTTTCTCACCAAAAAACACATTGGTGAAACCCCTATCTTAAGGCTCTGAGTGTTTGCACACATGTACAACAGGCATGGTTAAACTATAACGTTTTTAGTGAAATCATGTTTCTCTCGAGGAGAAAACGCGTTTAAAGCCATAAAATGATCTCACTGTGTTTTGGCCTTGACCAAGCTACCAACAACCTAAAAAATGATCAGAACTGGAGAAATTACACATTGAAATTGGGTGAAATCATGTAACTCTTAAGGACGTGTTGCAGACTTGTTGAATAGATTCATTTTTCTTGTTTTGTTTGTTTTTGATGAAATTGTGCTTTTCTAGTCGAGAAAAGGCGTTTAACGCGATAAAAAGGTTTAGTGCGTTATGAATACGGGCTAGCTTACCGAAAGTACAAATGTGACCTAAATAAGGCAGGGAGTCGTTTTTATTGCTTAAAACACGATTTCTCGACCAGAATATGCTTTTTCAAAAAAGCCATGTTCCCATGGCGAGAGACTCGTTTTCTGTGAGAAAATGCATTAAAAGGAGGGATTTCATCAGAAACACTATAAATACATATTGTACTTGTCTGAAAACGCACAGAACCTTGAAGTAGAGGGTTTCTCACCAAAAAACACATTGGTTAAACCCCTATCTTAAGGCTCTGAGTGTTTGCACACATGTACAAACAGGCATGTTTAAACTATAACGTTTTTAGTGAAATCATGTTTCTCTCGAGGAGAAAACGCGTTTAAAGCCATAAAAAGATCTCACTGTGTTTTGGCATTGACCAAGCTACCAACAACCTAAAAAATGATCAGAACTGGAGAAATTACACATTGACATTGGGTGAAATCATGTAACTCTTAAGGACGTGTTGCAGACTTGTTGAATAGATTCATTTTTCTTGTTTTGTTTGTTTTTGATGAAATTGTGCTTTTCTCGTCGAGAAAAGGCGTTTAACGCCATAAAAAGGTTTAGTGCGTTATGAATACGGGCTAGCTTACCAAAAGTACAAATGTGAACTAAATAAGGCCGGGAGTCGTTTTTATTGCTTAAAACACGATTTCTCGACCAGAATATGCTTTTTCAAAAAAGCCATGTTCCCATGGCGAGAGACTCGTTTTCTGTGAGAAAATGCATTAAAAGGAGGGATTTCATCAGAAACACTATAAATACATATTGTACTTGTCTGAAAACGCACAGAACCTTGAAGTAGAGGGTTTCTCACCAAAAAACACATTGGTGAAACCCCTATCTTAAGGCTCTGAGTGTTTGCATACATGTACAACAGGCATGGTTAAACTATAACGTTTTTAGTGAAATCATGTTTCTCTCGAGGAGAAAACGCGTTTAAATCCATAAAAAGATCTCACTGTGTTTTGGCCTTGACCAAGCTACCAACAACCTAAAAAATGATCAGAACTGGAGAAATTACACATTGACATTGGGTGAAATCATGTAACTCTTAAGGACGTGTTGCAGACTTGTTGAATAGATTCATTTTTCTTGTTTTGTTTGTTTTTGATGAAATTGTGCTTTTCTAGTCGAGAAAAGGCGTTTAACGCGATAAAAAGGTTTAGTGCGTTATGAATACGGGCTAGCTTACCAAAAGTACAAATGTGAACTAAATAAGGCCGGGAGTCGTTTTTTATTGCTTAAAACACGATTTCTCGACCAGAATATGCTTTTTCAAAAAAGCCATGTTCCCATGGCGAGAGACTCGTTTTCTGTGAGAAAATGCATTAAAAGGAGGGATTTCATCAGAAACACTATAAATACATATTGTACTTGTCTGAAAACGCACAGAACCTTGAAGTAGAGGGTTTCTCACCAAAAAACACATTGGTGAAACCCCTATCTTAAGGCTCCGAGTGTTTGCACACATGTACAACAGGCATGGTTAAACTATAACGTTTTTAGTGAAATCATGTTTCTCTCGAGGAGAAAACGCGTTTAAAGCCATAAAAAGATCTCACTGTGTTTTGGCCTTGACCAAGCTACCAACAACCTAAAAAATGATCAGAACTGGAGAAATTACACATTGACATTGGGTGAAATCATGTAACTCTTAAGGACGTGTTGCAGACTTGTTGAATAGATTTATTTTTCTTGTTTTGTTTGTTTTTGATGAAATTGTGCTTTTCTCGTCGAGAAAAGGCGTTTAACGCGATAAAAAGGTTTAGTGCGTTATGAATACGGGCTAGCTTACCAAAAGTACAAATGTGAACTAAATAAGGCCGGGAGTCGTTTTTATTGCTTAAAACACGATTTCTCGACCAGAATATGCTTTTTCAAAAAAGCCATGTTCCCATGGCGAGAGACTCGTTTTCTGTGAGAAAATGCATTAAAAGGAGGGATTTCATCAGAAACACTATAAATACATATTGTACTTGTCTGAAAACGCACAGAACCTTGAAGTAGAGGGTTTCTCACCAAAAAACACATTGGTGAAACCCCTATCTTAAGGCTCTGAGTGTTTGCACACATGTACAACAGGCATGGTTAAACTATAACGTTTTTAGTGAAATCATGTTTTTCTCGAGGAGAAAACGCGTTTAAAGCCATAAAAAGATCTCACTGTGTTTTGGCCTTGACCAAGCTACCAACAACCTAAAAAATGATCAGAACTGGAGAAATTACACATTGACATTGGGTGAAATCATGTAACTCTTAAGGACGTGTTGCAGACTTGTTGAATAGATTCATTTTTCTTGTTTTGTTTGTTTTTGATGAAATTGTGCTTTTCTCGTCGAGAAAAGGCGTTTAACGCGATAAAAAGGTTTAGTGCGTTATGAATACGGGCTAGCTTACCAAAAGTACAAATGTGAACTAAATAAGGCCGGGAGTCGTTTTTATTGCTTAAAACACGATTTCTCGACCAGAATATGCTTTTTCAAAAAAGCCATGTTCCCATGGCGAGAGACTCGTTTTCTGTGAGAAAATGCATTAAAAGGAGGGATTTCATCAGAAACACTATAAATACATATTGTACTTGTCTGAAAACGCACAGAACCTTGAAATAGAAGGTTTCTCACCAAAAAACACATTGGTGAAACCCCTATCTTAAGGCTCTGAGTGTTTGCACACATGTACAAACAGGCATGTTTAAACTATAACGTTTTTAGTGAAATCATGTTTCTCTCGAGGAGAAAACGCGTTTAAAGCCATAAAAAGATCTCACTGTGTTTTGGCATTGACCAAGCTACCAACAACCTAAAAAATGATCAGAACTGGAGAAATTACACATTGACATTGGGTGAAATCATGTAACTCTTAAGGACGTGTTGCAGACTTGTTGAATAGATTCATTTTTCTTGTTTTGTTTGTTTTTGATGAAATTGTGCTTTTCTCGTCGAGAAAAGGCGTTTAACGCGATAAAAAGGTTTAGTGCGTTATGAATACGGGCTAGCTTACCAAAAGTACAAATGTGAACTAAATAAGGCCGGGAGTCGTTTTTATTGCTTAAAACACGATTTCTCGACCAGAATATGCTTTTTCAAAAAAGCCATGTTCCCATGGCGAGAGACTCGTTTTCTGTGAGAAAATGCATTAAAAGGAGGGATTTCATCAGAAACACTATAAATACATATTGTACTTGTCTGAAAACGCACAGAACCTTGAAGTAGAGGGTTTCTCACCAAAAAACACATTGGTGAAACCCCTATCTTAAGGCTCTGAGTGTTTGCACACATGTACAACAGGCATGGTTAAACTATAACGTTTTTAGTGAAATCATGTTTCTCTCGAGGAGAAAACGCGTTTAAAGCCATAAAAAGATCTCACTGTGTTTTGGCCTTGACCAAGCTACCAACAACCTAAAAAATGATCAGAACTGGAGAAATTACACATTGACATTGGGTGAAATCATGTAACTCTTAAGGACGTGTTGCAGACTTGTTGAATAGATTCATTTTTCTTGTTTTGTTTGTTTTTGATGAAATTGTGCTTTTCTCGTCGAGAAAAGGCGTTTAACGCGATAAAAAGGTTTAGTGCGTTATGAATACGGGCTAGCTTACCAAAAGTACAAATGTGAACTAAATAAGGCCGGGAGTCGTTTTTATTGCTTAAAACACGATTTCTCGACCAGAATATGCTTTTTCAAAAAAGCCATGTTCCCATGGCGAGAGACTCGTTTTCTGTGAGAAAATGCATTAAAAGGAGGGATTTCATCAGAAACACTATAAATACATATTGTACTTGTCTGAGAACGCACAGAACCTTGAAATAGAAGGTTTCTCACCAAAAAACACATTGGTGAAACCCCTATCTTAAGGCTCTGAGTGTTTGCACACATGTACAAACAGGCATGTTTAAACTATAACGTTTTTAGTGAAATCATGTTTCTCTCGAGGAGAAAACGCGTTTAAAGCCATAAAAAGATCTCACTGTGTTTTGGCATTGACCAAGCTACCAACAACCTAAAAAATGATCAGAACTGGAGAAATTACATATTGACATTGGGTGAAATCATGTAACTCTTAAGGACGTGTTGCAGACTTGTTGAATAGATTCATTTTTCTTGTTTTGTTTGTTTTTGATGAAATTGTGCTTTTCTCGTCGAGAAAAGGCGTTTAACGCGAAAAAAAGGTTTAGTGCGTTATGAATACGGGCTAGCTTACCAAAAGTACAAATGTGAACTAAATAAGGCCGGGAGTCGTTTTTATTGCTTAAAACACGATTTCTCGACCAGAATATGCTTTTTCAAAAAAGCCATGTTCCCATGGCGAGAGACTCGTTTTCTGTGAGAAAATGCATTAAAAGGAGGGATTTCATGAGAAACACTATAAATACATATTGTACTTGTCTGAAAACGCACAGAACCTTGAAATAGAAGGTTTCTCACCAAAAAACACATTGGTGAAACCCCTATCTTAAGGCTCTTGAGTGTTTGCACACATGTACAACAGGCATGGTTAAACTATAACGTTTTTAGTGAAATCATGTTTCTCTCGAGGAGAAAACGCGTTTAAAGCCATAAAAAGATCTCACTGTGTTTTGGCATTGACCAAGCTACCAACAACCTAAAAAATGATCAGAACTGGAGAAATTACATATTGACATTGGGTGAAATCATGTAACTCTTAAGGACGTGTTGCAGACTTGTTGAATAGATTCATTTTTCTTGTTTTGTTTGTTTTTGATGAAATTGTGCTTTTCTCGTCGAGAAAAGGCGTTTAACGCGATAAAAAGGTTTAGTGCGTTATGAATACGGGCTAGCTTACCAAAAGTACAAATGTGAACTAAATAAGGCCGGGAGTCGTTTTTATTGCTTAAAACACGATTTCTCGACCAGAATATGCTTTTTCAAAAAAGCCATGTTCCCATGGCGAGAGACTCGTTTTCTGTGAGAAAATGCATTAAAAGGAGGGATTTCATCAGAAACACTATAAATACATATTGTACTTGTCTGAAAACGCACAGAACCTTGAAATAGAAGGTTTCTCACCAAAAAACACATTGGTGAAACCCCTATCTTAAGGCTCTGAGTGTTTGCACACATGTACAAACAGGCATGTTTAAACTATAACGTTTTTAGTGAAATCATGTTTCTCTCGAGGAGAAAACGCGTTTAAAGCCATAAAAAGATCTCACTGTGTTTTGGCATTGACCAAGCTACCAACAACCTAAAAAATGATCAGAACTGGAGAAATTACACATTGACATTGGGTGAAATCATGTAACTCTTAAGGACGTGTTGCAGACTTGTTGAATAGATTCATTTTTCTTGTTTTGTTTGTTTTTGATGAAATTGTGCTTTTCTCGTCGAGAAAAGGCGTTTAACGCGATAAAAAGGTTTAGTGCGTTATGAATACGGGCTAGCTTACCAAAAGTACAAATGTGAACTAAATAAGGCCGGGAGTCGTTTTTATTGCTTAAAACACGATTTCTCGACCAGAATATGCTTTTTCAAAAAAGCCATGTTCCCATGGCGAGAGACTCGTCATTTTTATTGCTTAAAACACGATTTCTCGACCAGAATATGCTTTTTCAAAAAAGCCATGTTCCCATGGCGAGAGACTCGTTTTCTGTGAGAAAATGCTTTAAAAGGAGGGATTTCATCAGAAACACTATAAATACATATTGTACTTGTCTGAAAACGCACAGAACCTTGAAATAGAGGGTTTCTCACCAAAAAACACATTGGTGAAACCCCTATCTTAAGGCTCTGAGTGTTTGCACACATGTACAACAGGCATGGTTAAACTATAACGTTTTTAGTGAAATCATGTTTCTCTCGAGGAGAAAACGCGTTTAAAGCCATAAAAAGATCTCACTGTGTTTTGGCATTGACCAAGCTACCAACATCCCTAAAAAATGATCAGAACTGGAGAAATTACACATTGACATTGGGTGAAATCATGTAACTCTTAAGGACGTGTTGCAGACTTGTTGAATAGATTCATTTTTCTTGTTTTGTTTGTTTTTGATGAAATTGTGCTTTTCTCGTCGAGAAAAGGCGTTTAACGCGATAAAAAGGTTTAGTGCGTTATGAATACGGGCTAGCTTACCAAAAGTACAAATGTGAACTAAATAAGGCCGGGAGTCGTTTTTATTGCTTAAAACACGATTTCTCGACCAGAATATGCTTTTTCAAAAAAGCCATGTTCCCATGGCGAGAGACTCGTTTTCTGTGAGAAAATGCATTAAAAGGAGGGATTTCATCAGAAACACTATAAATACATATTGTACTTGTCTGAAAACGCACAGAACCTTGAAGTAGAGGGTTTCTCACCAAAAAACACATTGGTGAAACCCCTATCTTAAGGCTCTGAGTGTTTGCACACATGTACAACAGGCATGGTTAAACTATAACGTTTTTAGTGAAATCATGTTTCTCTCGAGGAGAAAACGCGTTTAAAGCCATAAAAAGATCTCACTGTGTTTTGGCCTTGACCAAGCTACCAACAACCTAAAAAATGATCAGAACTGGAGAAATTACACATTGACATTGGGTGAAATCATGTAACTCTTAAGGACGTGTTGCAGACTTGTTGAATAGATTCATTTTTCTTGTTTTGTTTGTTTTTGATGAAATTGTGCTTTTCTCGTCGAGAAATGGCGTTTAACGCGATAAAAAGGTTTAGTGCGTTATGAATACGGGCTAGCTTACCAAAAGTACAAATGTGAACTAAATAAGGCCGGGAGTCGTTTTTATTGCTTAAAACACGATTTCTCGACCAGAATATGCTTTTTCAAAAAAGCCATGTTCCCATGGCGAGAGACTCGTTTTCTGTGAGAAAATGCATTAAAAGGAGGAATTTCATCAGAAACACTATAAATACATATTGTACTTGTCTGAAAACGCACAGAACCTTGAAGTAGAGGGTTTCTCACCAAAAAACACATTGGTGAAACCCCTATCTTAAGGCTCTGAGTGTTTGCACACATGTACAACAGGCATGGTTAAACTATAACGTTTTTAGTGAAATCATGTTTCTCTCGAGGAGAAAACGCGTTTAAAGCCATAAAAGGATCTCACTGTGTTTTGGCCTTGACCAAGCTACCAACAACCTAAAAAATGATCAGAACTGGAGAAATTACACATTGACATTGGGTGAAATCATGTAACTCTTAAGGACGTGTTGCAGACTTGTTGAATAGATTCATTTTTCTTGTTTTGTTTGTTTTTGATGAAATTGTGCTTTTCTAGTCGAGAAAAGGCGTTTAACGCGATAAAAAGGTTTAGTGCGTTATGAATACGGGCTAGCTTACCGAAAGTACAAATGTGACCTAAATAAGGCAGGGAGTCGTTTTTATTGCTTAAAACACGATTTCTCGACCAGAATATGCTTTTTCAAAAAAGCCATGTTCCCATGGCGAGAGACTCGTTTTCTGTGAGAAAATGCATTAAAAGGAGGGATTTCATCAGAAACACTATAAATACATATTGTACTTGTCTGAAAACGCACAGAACCTTGAAGTAGAGGGTTTCTCACCAAAAAACACATTGGTGAAACCCCTATCTTAAGGCTCTGAGTGTTTGCACACATGTACAAACAGGCATGTTTAAACTATAACGTTTTTAGTGAAATCATGTTTCTCTCGAGGAGAAAACGCGTTTAAAGCCATAAAAAGATCTCACTGTGTTTTGGCATTGACCAAGCTACCAACAACCTAAAAAATGATCAGAACTGGAGAAATTACACATTGACATTGGGTGAAATCATGTAACTCTTAAGGACGTGTTGCAGACTTGTTGAATAGATTCATTTTTCTTGTTTTGTTTGTTTTTGATGAAATTGTGCTTTTCTCGTCGAGAAAAGGCGTTTAACGCGATAAAAAGGTTTAGTGCGTTATGAATACGGGCTAGCTTACCAAAAGTACAAATGTGAACTAAATAAGGCCGGGAGTCGTTTTTATTGCTTAAAACACGATTTCTCGACCAGAATATGCTTTTTCAAAAAAGCCATGTTCCCATGGCGAGAGACTCGTTTTCTGTGAGAAAATGCATTAAAAGGAGGGATTTCATCAGAAACACTATAAATACATATTGTACTTGTCTGAAAACGCACAGAACCTTGAAGTAGAGGGTTTCTCACCAAAAAACACATTGGTGAAACCCCTATCTTAAGGCTCTGAGTGTTTGCACACATGTACAACAGGCATGGTTAAACTATAACGTTTTTAGTGAAATCATGTTTCTCTCGAGGAGAAAACGCGTTTAAAGCCATAAAAAGATCTCACTGTGTTTTGGCCTTGACCAAGCTACCAACAACCTAAAAAATGATCAGAACTGGAGAAATTACACATTGACATTGGGTGAAATCATGTAACTCTTAAGGACGTGTTGCAGACTTGTTGAATAGATTCATTTTTCTTGTTTTGTTTGTTTTTGATGAAATTGTGCTTTTCTCGTCGAGAAAAGGCGTTTAACGCGATAAAAAGGTTTAGTGCGTTATGAATACGGGCTAGCTTACCAAAAGTACAAATGTGAACTAAATAAGGCCGGGAGTCGTTTTTATTGCTTAAAACACGATTTCTCGACCAGAATATGCTTTTTCAAAAAAGCCATGTTCCCATGGCGAGAGACTCGTTTTCTGTGAGAAAATGCATTAAAAGGAGGGATTTCATCAGAAACACTATAAATACATATTGTACTTGTCTGAAAACGCACAGAACCTTGAAATAGAAGGTTTCTCACCAAAAAACACATTGGTGAAACCCCTATCTTAAGGCTCTGAGTGTTTGCACACATGTACAAACAGGCATGTTTAAACTATAACGTTTTTAGTGAAATCATGTTTCTCTCGAGGAGAAAACGCGTTTAAAGCCATAAAAAGATCTCACTGTGTTTTGGCATTGACCAAGCTACCAACAACCTAAAAAATGATCAGAACTGGAGAAATTACACATTGACATTGGGTGAAATCATGTAACTCTTAAGGACGTGTTGCAGACTTGTTGAATAGATTCATTTTTCTTGTTTTGTTTGTTTTTGATGAAATTGTGCTTTTCTCGTCGAGAAAAGGCGTTTAACGCCATAAAAAGGTTTAGTGCGTTATGAATACGGGCTAGCTTACCAAAAGTACAAATGTGAACTAAATAAGGCCGGGAGTCGTTTTTATTGCTTAAAACACGATTTCTCGACCAGAATATGCTTTTTCAAAAAAGCCATGTTCCCATGGCGAGAGACTCGTTTTCTGTGAGAAAATGCATTAAAAGGAGGGATTTCATCAGAAACACTATAAATACATATTGTACTTGTCTGAAAACGCACAGAACCTTGAAGTAGAGGGTTTCTCACCAAAAAACACATTGGTGAAACCCCTATCTTAAGGCTCTGAGTGTTTGCATACATGTACAACAGGCATGGTTAAACTATAACGTTTTTAGTGAAATCATGTTTCTCTCGAGGAGAAAACGCGTTTAAAGCCATAAAAAGATCTCACTGTGTTTTGGCCTTGACCAAGCTACCAACAACCTAAAAAATGATCAGAACTGGAGAAATTACACATTGACATTGGGTGAAATCATGTAACTCTTAAGGACGTGTTGCAGACTTGTTGAATAGATTCATTTTTCTTGTTTTGTTTGTTTTTGATGAAATTGCTTTTCTCGTCGAGAAAAGGCGTTTAACGCGATAAAAAGGTTTAGTGCGTTATGAATACGGGCTAGCTTACCAAAAGTACAAATGTGAACTAAATAAGGCCGGGAAGTCGTTTTTATTGCTTAAAACACGATTTCTCGACCAGAATATGCTTTTTCAAAAAAGCCATGTTCCCATGGCGAGAGACTCGTTTTCTGTGAGAAAATGCATTAAAAGGAGGGATTTCATCAGAAACACTATAAATACATATTGTACTTGTCTGAAAACGCACAGAACCTTGAAATAGAAGGTTTCTCACCAAAAAACACATTGGTGAAACCCCTATCTTAAGGCTCTGAGTGTTTGCACACATGTACAAACAGGCATGTTTAAACTATAACGTTTTTAGTGAAATCATGTTTCTCTCGAGGAAAAAACGCGTTTAAAGCCATAAAAAGATCTCACTGTGTTTTGGCATTGACCAAGCTACCAACAACCTAAAAAATGATCAGAACTGGAGAAATTACACATTGACATTGGGTGAAATCATGTAACTCTTAAGGACGTGTTGCAGACTTGTTGAATAGATTCATTTTTCTTGTTTTGTTTGTTTTTGATGAAATTGTGCTTTTCTCGTCGAGAAAAGGCGTTTAACGCGATAAAAAGGTTTAGTGCGTTATGAATACGGGCTAGCTTACCAAAAGTACAAATGTGAACTAAATAAGGCCGGGAGTCGTTTTTATTGCTTAAAACACGATTTCTCGACCATAATATGCTTTTTCAAAAAAGCCATGTTCCCATGGCGAGAGACTCGTTTTCTGTGAGAAAATGCATTAAAAGGAGGAATTTCATCAGAAACACTATAAATACATATTGTACTTGTCTGAAAACGCACAGAACCTTGAAGTAGAGGGTTTCTCACCAAAAAACACATTGGTGAAACCCCTATCTTAAGGCTCTGAGTGTTTGCACACATGTACAACAGGCATGGTTAAACTATAACGTTTTTAGTGAAATCATGTTTCTCTCGAGGAGAAAACGCGTTTAAAGCCATAAAAGGATCTCACTGTGTTTTGGCCTTGACCAAGCTACCAACAACCTAAAAAATGATCAGAACTGGAGAAATTACACATTGAAATTGGGTGAAATCATGTAACTCTTAAGGACGTGTTGCAGACTTGTTGAATAGATTCATTTTTCTTGTTTTGTTTGTTTTTGATGAAATTGTGCTTTTCTAGTCGAGAAAAGGCGTTTAACGCGATAAAAAGGTTTAGTGCGTTATGAATACGGGCTAGCTTACCGAAAGTACAAATGTGACCTAAATAAGGCAGGGAGTCGTTTTTATTGCTTAAAACACGATTTCTCGACCAGAATATGCTTTTTCAAAAAAGCCATGTTCCCATGGCGAGAGACTCGTTTTCTGTGAGAAAATGCATTAAAAGGAGGGATTTCATCAGAAACACTATAAATACATATTGTACTTGTCTGAAAACGCACAGAACCTTGAAGTAGAGGGTTTCTCACCAAAAAACACATTGGTGAAACCCCTATCTTAAGGCTCTGAGTGTTTGCACACATGTACAAACAGGCATGTTTAAACTATAACGTTTTTAGTGAAATCATGTTTCTCTCGAGGAGAAAACGCGTTTAAAGCCATAAAAAGATCTCACTGTGTTTTGGCATTGACCAAGCTACCAACAACCTAAAAAATGATCAGAACTGGAGAAATTACACATTGACATTGGGTGAAATCATGTAACTCTTAAGGACGTGTTGCAGACTTGTTGAATAGATTCATTTTTCTTGTTTTGTTTGTTTTTGATGAAATTGTGCTTTTCTCGTCGAGAAAAGGCGTTTAACGCCATAAAAAGGTTTAGTGCGTTATGAATACGGGCTAGCTTACCAAAAGTACAAATGTGAACTAAATAAGGCCGGGAGTCGTTTTTATTGCTTAAAACACGATTTCTCGACCAGAATATGCTTTTTCAAAAAAGCCATGTTCCCATGGCGAGAGACTCGTTTTCTGTGAGAAAATGCATTAAAAGGAGGGATTTCATCAGAAACACTATAAATACATATTGTACTTGTCTGAAAACGCACAGAACCTTGAAGTAGAGGGTTTCTCACCAAAAAACACATTGGTGAAACCCCTATCTTAAGGCTCTGAGTGTTTGCATACATGTACAACAGGCATGGTTAAACTATAACGTTTTTAGTGAAATCATGTTTCTCTCGAGGAGAAAACGCGTTTAAAGCCATAAAAAGATCTCACTGTGTTTTGGCCTTGACCAAGCTACCAACAACCTAAAAAATGATCAGAACTGGAGAAATTACACATTGACATTGGGTGAAATCATGTAACTCTTAAGGACGTGTTGCAGACTTGTTGAATAGATTCATTTTTCTTGTTTTGTTTGTTTTTGATGAAATTGTGCTTTTCTAGTCGAGAAAAGGCGTTTAACGCGATAAAAAGGTTTAGTGCGTTATGAATACGGGCTAGCTTACCAAAAGTACAAATGTGAACTAAATAAGGCCGGGAGTCGTTTTTTATTGCTTAAAACACGATTTCTCGACCAGAATATGCTTTTTCAAAAAAGCCATGTTCCCATGGCGAGAGACTCGTTTTCTGTGAGAAAATGCATTAAAAGGAGGGATTTCATCAGAAACACTATAAATACATATTGTACTTGTCTGAAAACGCACAGAACCTTGAAGTAGAGGGTTTCTCACCAAAAAACACATTGGTGAAACCCCTATCTTAAGGCTCCGAGTGTTTGCACACATGTACAACAGGCATGGTTAAACTATAACGTTTTTAGTGAAATCATGTTTCTCTCGAGGAGAAAACGCGTTTAAAGCCATAAAAAGATCTCACTGTGTTTTGGCCTTGACCAAGCTACCAACAACCTAAAAAATGATCAGAACTGGAGAAATTACACATTGACATTGGGTGAAATCATGTAACTCTTAAGGACGTGTTGCAGACTTGTTGAATAGATTTATTTTTCTTGTTTTGTTTGTTTTTGATGAAATTGTGCTTTTCTCGTCGAGAAAAGGTGTTTAACGCGATAAAAAGGTTTAGTGCGTTATGAATACGGGCTAGCTTACCAAAAGTACAAATGTGAACTAAATAAGGCCGGGAGTCGTTTTTATTGCTTAAAACACGATTTCTCGACCAGAATATGCTTTTTCAAAAAAGCCATGTTCCCATGGCGAGAGACTCGTTTTCTGTGAGAAAATGCATTAAAAGGAGGGATTTCATCAGAAACACTATAAATACATATTGTACTTGTCTGAAAACGCACAGAACCTTGAAGTAGAGGGTTTCTCACCAAAAAACACATTGGTGAAACCCCTATCTTAAGGCTCTGAGTGTTTGCACAC
The DNA here is from genome assembly GCF_029633865.1 of Lampris incognitus. Taxonomy (NCBI): domain Eukaryota; kingdom Metazoa; phylum Chordata; class Actinopteri; order Lampriformes; family Lampridae; genus Lampris; species Lampris incognitus. Next base: position 437,981 of record NC_079228.1, read on the forward strand.
ATGTACAACAGGCATGGTTAAACTATAACGTTTTTAGTGAAATCATGTTTTTCTCGAGGAGAAAACGCGTTTAAAGCCATAAAAAGATCTCACTGTGTTTTGGCCTTGACCAAGCTACCAACAACCTAAAAAATGATCAGAACTGGAGAAATTACACATTGACATTGGGTGAAATCATGTAACTCTTAAGGACGTGTTGCAGACTTGTTGAATAGATTCATTTTTCTTGTTTTGTTTGTTTTTGATGAAATTGTGCTTTTCTCGTCGAGAAAAGGCGTTTAACGCGATAAAAAGGTTTAGTGCGTTATGAATACGGGCTAGCTTACCAAAAGTACAAATGTGAACTAAATAAGGCCGGGAGTCGTTTTTATTGCTTAAAACACGATTTCTCGACCAGAATATGCTTTTTCAAAAAAGCCATGTTCCCATGGCGAGAGACTCGTTTTCTGTGAGAAAATGCATTAAAAGGAGGGATTTCATCAGAAACACTATAAATACATATTGTACTTGTCTGAAAACGCACAGAACCTTGAAATAGAAGGTTTCTCACCAAAAAACACATTGGTGAAACCCCTATCTTAAGGCTCTGAGTGTTTGCACACATGTACAAACAGGCATGTTTAAACTATAACGTTTTTAGTGAAATCATGTTTCTCTCGAGGAGAAAACGCGTTTAAAGCCATAAAAAGATCTCACTGTGTTTTGGCATTGACCAAGCTACCAACAACCTAAAAAATGATCAGAACTGGAGAAATTACACATTGACATTGGGTGAAATCATGTAACTCTTAAGGACGTGTTGCAGACTTGTTGAATAGATTCATTTTTCTTGTTTTGTTTGTTTTTGATGAAATTGTGCTTTTCTCGTCGAGAAAAGGCGTTTAACGCGATAAAAAGGTTTAGTGCGTTATGAATACGGGCTAGCTTACCAAAAGTACAAATGTGAACTAAATAAGGCCGGGAGTCGTTTTTATTGCTTAAAACACGATTTCTCGACCAGAATATGCTTTTTCAAAAAAGCCATGTTCCCATGGCGAGAGACTCGTTTTCTGTGAGAAAATGCATTAAAAGGAGGGATTTCATCAGAAACACTATAAATACATATTGTACTTGTCTGAAAACGCACAGAACCTTGAAGTAGAGGGTTTCTCACCAAAAAACACATTGGTGAAACCCCTATCTTAAGGCTCTGAGTGTTTGCACACATGTACAACAGGCATGGTTAAACTATAACGTTTTTAGTGAAATCATGTTTCTCTCGAGGAGAAAACGCGTTTAAAGCCATAAAAAGATCTCACTGTGTTTTGGCCTTGACCAAGCTACCAACAACCTAAAAAATGATCAGAACTGGAGAAATTACACATTGACATTGGGTGAAATCATGTAACTCTTAAGGACGTGTTGCAGACTTGTTGAATAGATTCATTTTTCTTGTTTTGTTTGTTTTTGATGAAATTGTGCTTTTCTCGTCGAGAAAAGGCGTTTAACGCGATAAAAAGGTTTAGTGCGTTATGAATACGGGCTAGCTTACCAAAAGTACAAATGTGAACTAAATAAGGCCGGGAGTCGTTTTTATTGCTTAAAACACGATTTCTCGACCAGAATATGCTTTTTCAAAAAAGCCATGTTCCCATGGCGAGAGACTCGTTTTCTGTGAGAAAATGCATTAAAAGGAGGGATTTCATGAGAAACACTATAAATACATATTGTACTTGTCTGAGAACGCACAGAACCTTGAAATAGAAGGTTTCTCACCAAAAAACACATTGGTGAAACCCCTATCTTAAGGCTCTGAGTGTTTGCACACATGTACAAACAGGCATGTTTAAACTATAACGTTTTTAGTGAAATCATGTTTCTCTCGAGGAGAAAACGCGTTTAAAGCCATAAAAAGATCTCACTGTGTTTTGGCATTGACCAAGCTACCAACAACCTAAAAAATGATCAGAACTGGAGAAATTACATATTGACATTGGGTGAAATCATGTAACTCTTAAGGACGTGTTGCAGACTTGTTGAATAGATTCATTTTTCTTGTTTTGTTTGTTTTTGATGAAATTGTGCTTTTCTCGTCGAGAAAAGGCGTTTAACGCGAAAAAAAGGTTTAGTGCGTTATGAATACGGGCTAGCTTACCAAAAGTACAAATGTGAACTAAATAAGGCCGGGAGTCGTTTTTATTGCTTAAAACACGATTTCTCGACCAGAATATGCTTTTTCAAAAAAGCCATGTTCCCATGGCGAGAGACTCGTTTTCTGTGAGAAAATGCATTAAAAGGAGGGATTTCATGAGAAACACTATAAATACATATTGTACTTGTCTGAAAACGCACAGAACCTTGAAATAGAAGGTTTCTCACCAAAAAACACATTGGTGAAACCCCTATCTTAAGGCTCTTGAGTGTTTGCACACATGTACAACAGGCATGGTTAAACTATAACGTTTTTAGTGAAATCATGTTTCTCTCGAGGAGAAAACGCGTTTAAAGCCATAAAAAGATCTCACTGTGTTTTGGCATTGACCAAGCTACCAACAACCTAAAAAATGATCAGAACTGGAGAAATTACATATTGACATTGGGTGAAATCATGTAACTCTTAAGGACGTGTTGCAGACTTGTTGAATAGATTCATTTTTCTTGTTTTGTTTGTTTTTGATGAAATTGTGCTTTTCTCGTCGAGAAAAGGCGTTTAACGCGATAAAAAGGTTTAGTGCGTTATGAATACGGGCTAGCTTACCAAAAGTACAAATGTGAACTAAATAAGGCCGGGAGTCGTTTTTATTGCTTAAAACACGATTTCTCGACCAGAATATGCTTTTTCAAAAAAGCCATGTTCCCATGGCGAGAGACTCGTTTTCTGTGAGAAAATGCATTAAAAGGAGGGATTTCATCAGAAACACTATAAATACATATTGTACTTGTCTGAAAACGCACAGAACCTTGAAATAGAAGGTTTCTCACCAAAAAACACATTGGTGAAACCCCTATCTTAAGGCTCTGAGTGTTTGCACACATGTACAAACAGGCATGTTTAAACTATAACGTTTTTAGTGAAATCATGTTTCTCTCGAGGAGAAAACGCGTTTAAAGCCATAAAAAGATCTCACTGTGTTTTGGCATTGACCAAGCTACCAACAACCTAAAAAATGATCAGAACTGGAGAAATTACACATTGACATTGGGTGAAATCATGTAACTCTTAAGGACGTGTTGCAGACTTGTTGAATAGATTCATTTTTCTTGTTTTGTTTGTTTTTGATGAAATTGTGCTTTTCTCGTCGAGAAAAGGCGTTTAACGCGATAAAAAGGTTTAGTGCGTTATGAATACGGGCTAGCTTACCAAAAGTACAAATGTGAACTAAATAAGGCCGGGAGTCGTTTTTATTGCTTAAAACACGATTTCTCGACCAGAATATGCTTTTTCAAAAAAGCCATGTTCCCATGGCGAGAGACTCGTCATTTTTATTGCTTAAAACACGATTTCTCGACCAGAATATGCTTTTTCAAAAAAGCCATGTTCCCATGGCGAGAGACTCGTTTTCTGTGAGAAAATGCTTTAAAAGGAGGGATTTCATCAGAAACACTATAAATACATATTGTACTTGTCTGAAAACGCACAGAACCTTGAAATAGAGGGTTTCTCACCAAAAAACACATTGGTGAAACCCCTATCTTAAGGCTCTGAGTGTTTGCACACATGTACAACAGGCATGGTTAAACTATAACGTTTTTAGTGAAATCATGTTTCTCTCGAGGAGAAAACGCGTTTAAAGCCATAAAAAGATCTCACTGTGTTTTGGCCTTGACCAAGCTACCAACAACCTAAAAAATGATCAGAACTGGAGAAATTACACATTGACATTGGGTGAAATCATGTAACTCTTAAGGACGTGTTGCAGACTTGTTGAATAGATTCATTTTTCTTGTTTTGTTTGTTTTTGATGAAATTGTGCTTTTCTAGTCGAGAAAAGGCGTTTAACGCGATAAAAAGGTTTAGTGCGTTATGAATACGGGCTAGCTTACCAAAAGTACAAATGTGAACTAAATAAGGCCGGGAGTCGTTTTTATTGCTTAAAACACGATTTCTCGACCAGAATATGCTTTTTCAAAAAAGCCATGTTCCCATGGCGAGAGACTCGTTTTCTGTGAGAAAATGCATTAAAAGGAGGGATTTCCTCAGAAACACTATAAATACATATTGTACTTGTCTGAAAACGCACAGAACCTTGAAATAGAAGGTTTCTCACCAAACAACACATTGGTGAAACCCCTATCTTAAGGCTCTGAGTGTTTGCACACATGTACAAACAGGCATGTTTAAACTATAACGTTATTAGTGAAATCATGTTTCTCTCGAGGAGAAAACGCGTTTAAAGCCATAAAAAGATCTCACTGTGTTTTGGCATTGACCAAGCTACCAACAACCTAAAAAATGATCAGAACTGGAGAAATTACACATTGACATTGGGTGAAATCATGTAACTCTTAAGGACGTGTTGCAGACTTGTTGAATAGATTCATTTTTCTTGTTTTGTTTGTTTTTGATGAAATTGTGCTTTTCTCGTCGAGAAAAGGCGTTTAACGCGAAAAAAAGGTTTAGTGCGTTATGAATACGGGCTAGCTTACCAAAAGTACAAATGTGAACTAAATAAGGCCGGGAGTCGTTTTTATTGCTTAAAACACGATTTCTCGACCAGAATATGCTTTTTCAAAAAAGCCATGTTCCCATGGCGAGAGACTCGTTTTCTGTGAGAAAATGCATTAAAAGGAGGGATTTCATCAGAAACACTATAAATACATATTGTACTTGTCTGAAAACGCACAGAACCTTGAAATAGAAGGTTTCTCACCAAAAAACACATTGGTGAAACCCCTATCTTAAGGCTCTGAGTGTTTGCACACATGTACAAACAGGCATGTTTAAACTATAACGTTTTTAGTGAAATCATGTTTCTCTCGAGGAGAAAACGCGTTTAAAGCCATAAAAAGATCTCACTGTGTTTTGGCATTGACCAAGCTACCAACAACCTAAAAAATGATCAGAACTGGAGAAATTACACATTGACATTGGGTGAAATCATGTAACTCTTAAGGACGTGTTGCAGACTTGTTGAATAGATTCATTTTTCTTGTTTTGTTTGTTTTTGATGAAATTGTGCTTTTCTCGTCGAGAAAAGGCGTTTAACGCCATAAAAAGGTTTAGTGCGTTATGAATACGGGCTAGCTTACCAAAAGTACAAATGTGAACTAAATAAGGCCGGGAGTCGTTTTTATTGCTTAAAACACGATTTCTCGACCAGAATATGCTTTTTCAAAAAAGCCATGTTCCCATGGCGAGAGACTCGTCGTTTTTATTGCTTAAAACACGATTTCTCGACCAGAATATGCTTTTTCAAAAAAGCCATGTTCCCATGGCGAGAGACTCGTTTTCTGTGAGAAAATGCTTTAAAAGGAGGGATTTCATCAGAAACACTATAAATACATATTGTACTTGTCTGAAAACGCACAGAACCTTGAAATAGAGGGTTTCTCACCAAAAAACACATTGGTGAAACCCCTATCTTAAGGCTCTGAGTGTTTGCACACATGTACAACAGGCATGGTTAAACTATAACGTTTTTAGTGAAATCATGTTTCTCTCGAGGAGAAAACGCGTTTAAAGCCATAAAAAGATCTCACTGTGTTTTGGCCTTGACCAAGCTACCAACAACCTAAAAAATGATCAGATCTGGAGAAATTACACATTGACATTGGGTGAAATCATGTAACTCTTAAGGACGTGTTGCAGACTTGTTGAATAGATTCATTTTTCTTGTTTTGTTTGTTTTTGATGAAATTGTGCTTTTCTAGTCGAGAAAAGGCGTTTAACGCGATAAAAAGGTTTAGTGCGTTATGAATACGGGCTAGCTTACCAAAAGTACAAATGTGAACTAAATAAGGCCGGGAGTCGTTTTTATTGCTTAAAACACGATTTCTCGACCAGAATATGCTTTTTCAAAAAAGCCATGTTCCCATGGCAAGAGACTCGTTTTCTGTGAGAAAATGCATTAAAAGGAGGGATTTCCTCAGAAACACTATAAATACATATTGTACTTGTCTGAAAACGCACAGAACCTTGAAATAGAAGGTTTCTCACCAAACAACACATTGGTGAAACCCCTATCTTAAGGCTCTGAGTGTTTGCACACATGTACAAACAGGCATGTTTAAACTATAACGTTATTAGTGAAATCATGTTTCTCTCGAGGAGAAAACGCGTTTAAAGCCATAAAAAGATCTCACTGTGTTTTGGCATTGACCAAGCTACCAACAACCTAAAAAATGATCAGAACTGGAGAAATTACATATTGACATTTGGTTAAATCATGTAACTCTTAAGGACGTGTTGCAGACTTGTTGAATAGATTCATTTTTCTTGTTTTGTTTGTTTTTGATGAAATTGTGCTTTTCTCGTCGAGAAAAGGCGTTTAACGCAATAAAAAGGTTTAGTGCGTTATGAATACGGGCTAGCTTACCAAAAGTACAAATGTGAACTAATTAAGGCCGGGAGTCGTTTTTATTGCTTAAAACACGATTTCTCGACCAGAATATGCTTTTTCAAAAAAGCCATGTTCCCATGGCGAGAGACTCGTTTTCTGTGAGAAAATGCTTTAAAAGGAGGGATTTCATCAGAAACACTATAAATACATATTGTACTTGTCTGAAAACGCACAGAACCTTGAAATAGAGGGTTTCTCACCAAAAAACACATTGGTGAAACCCCTATCTTAAGGCTCTGAGTGTTTGCACACATGTACAACAGGCATGGTTAAACTATAACGTTTTTAGTGAAATCATGTTTCTCTCGAGGAGAAAACGCGTTTAAAGCCATAAAAAGATCTCACTGTGTTTTGGCCTTGACCAAGCTACCAACAACCTAAAAAATGATCAGAACTGGAGAAATTACACATTGACATTGGGTGAAATCATGTATCTCTTAAGGACGTGTTGCAGACTTGTTGAATAGATTCATTTTTCTTGTTTTGTTTGTTTTTGATGAAATTGTGCTTTTCTAGTCGAGAAAAGGCGTTTAACGCGATAAAAAGGTTTAGTGCGTTATGAATACGGGCTAGCTTACCAAAAGTACAAATGTGAACTAAATAAGGCCGGGAGTCGTTTTTATTGCTTAAAACACGATTTCTCGACCAGAATATGCTTTTTCAAAAAAGCCATGTTCCCATGGCGAGAGACTCGTTTTCTGTGAGAAAATGCATTAAAAGGAGGGATTTCATCAGAAACACTATAAATACATATTGTACTTGTCTGAAAACGCACAGAACCTTGAAATAGAAGGTTTCTCACCAAACAACACATTGGTGAAACCCCTATCTTAAGGCTCTGAGTGTTTGCACACATGTACAAACAGGCATGTTTAAACTATAACGTTATTAGTGAAATCATGTTTCTCTCGAGGAGAAAACGCGTTTAAAGCCATAAAAAGATCTCACTGTGTTTTGGCATTGACCAAGCTACCAACAACCTAAAAAATGATCAGAACTGGAGAAATTACATATTGACATTTGGTTAAATCATGTAACTCTTAAGGACGTGTTGCAGACTTGTTGAATAGATTCATTTTTCTTGTTTTGTTTGTTTTTGATGAAATTGTGCTTTTCTCGTCGAGAAAAGGCGTTTAACGCAATAAAAAGGTTTAGTGCGTTATGAATACGGGCTAGCTTACCAAAAGTACAAATGTGAACTAATTAAGGCCGGGAGTCGTTTTTATTGCTTAAAACACGATTTCTCGACCAGAATATGCTTTTTCAAAAAAGCCATGTTCCCATGGCGAGAGACTCGTTTTCTGTGAGAAAATGTATTAAAAGGAGGGATTTCATGAGAAACACTATAAATACATATTGTACTTGTCTGAAAACGCACAGAACCTTGAAATAGAAGGTTTCTCACCAAAAAACACATTGGTGAAACCCCTATCTTAAGGCTCTGAGTGTTTGCACACATGTACAAACAGGCATGTTTAAACTATAACGTTTTTAGTGAAATCATGTTTCTCTCGAGGAGAAAACGCGTTTAAAGCCATAAAAAGATCTCACTGTGTTTTGGCATTGACCAAGCTACCAACAACCTAAAAAATGATCAGAACTGGAGAAATTACATATTGACATTGGGTGAAATCATGTAACTCTTAAGGACGTGTTGCAGACTTGTTGAATAGATTCATTTTTCTTGTTTTGTTTGTTTTTGATGAAATTGCATTTCTCGTCGAGAAAAGGCGTTTAACGCGATAAAAAGGTTTAGTGCGTTATGAATACGGGCTAGCTTACCGAAAGTACAAATGTGACCTAAATAAGGCAGGGAGTCGTTTTTATTGCTTAAAACACGATTTCTCGACCAGAATATGCTTTTTCAAAAAAGCCATGTTCCCATGGCGAGAGACTCGTTTTCTGTGAGAAAATGCATTAAAAGGAGGGATTTCATGAGAAACACTATAAATACATATTGTACTTGTCTGAAAACGCACAGAACCTTGAAATAGAAGGTTTCTCACCAAAAAACACATTGGTGAAACCCCTATCTTAAGGCTCTGAGTGTTTGCACACATGTACAACAGGCATGGTTAAACTATAACGTTTTTAGTGAAATCATGTTTCTCTCGAGGAGAAAACGCGTTTAAAGCCATAAAAAGATCTCACTGTGTTTTGGCATTGACCAAGCTACCAACAACCTAAAAAATGATCAGAACTGGAGAAATTACACATTGACATTGGGTGAAATCATGTAACTCTTAAGGACGTGTTGCAGACTTGTGGAATAGATTCATTTTTCTTGTTTGGTTTGTTTTTGATGAAATTGTGCTTTTCTCGTCGAGAAAAGGCGTTTAACGCGATAAAAAGGTTTAGTGCGTTATGAATACGGGCTAGCTTACCAAAAGTACAAATGTGAACTAAATAAGGCCGGGAGTCGTTTTTATTGCTTAAAACACGATTTCTCGACCAGAATATGCTTTTTCAAAAAAGCCATGTTCCCATGGCGAGAGACTCGTTTTCTGTGAGAAAATGCATTAAAAGGAGGAATTTCATCAGAAACACTATAAATACATATTGTACTTGTCTGAAAACGCACAGAACCTTGAAATAGAAGGTTTCTCACCAAAAAACACATTGGTGAAACTCCTATCTTAAGGCTCTGAGTGTTTGCACACATGTACAACAGGCATGTTTAAACTATAACGTTTTTAGTGAAATCATGTTTCTCTCGAGGAGAAAACGCGTTTAAAGCCATAAAAAGATCTCACTGTGTTTTGGCATTGACCAAGCTACCAACAACCTAAAAAATGATCAGAACTGGAGAAATTACATATTGACATTGGGTGAAATCATGTAACTCTTAAGGACGTGTTGCAGACTTGTTGAATAGATTCATTTTTCTTGTTTTGTTTGTTTTTGATGAAATTGCTTTTCTCGTCGAGAAAAGGCGTTTAACGCGATAAAAAGGTTTAGTGCGTTATGAATACGGGCTAGCTTACCAAAAGTACAAATGTGAACTAAATAAGGCCGGGAGTCGTTTTTATTGCTTAAAACACGATTTCTCGACCAGAATATGCTTTTTCAAAAAAGCCATGTTCCCATGGCGAGAGACTCGTTTTCTGTGAGAAAATGCATTAAAAGGAGGGATTTCATGAGAAACACTATAAATACATATTGTACTTGTCTGAAAACGCACAGAACCTTGAAATAGAAGGTTTCTCACCAAAAAACACATTGGTGAAACTCCTATCTTAAGGCTCTGAGTGTTTGCACACATGTACAACAGGCATGGTTAAACTATAACGTTTTTAGTGAAATCATGTTTCTCTCGAGGAGAAAACGCGTTTAAAGCCATAAAAAGATCTCACTGTGTTTTGGCATTGACCAAGCTACCAACAACCTAAAAAATGATCAGAACTGGAGAAATTACATATTGACATTGGGTGAAATCATGTAACTCTTAAGGACGTGTTGCAGACTTGTTGAATAGATTCATTTTTCTTGTTTTGTTTGTTTTTGATGAAATTGCTTTTCTCGTCGAGAAAAGGCGTTTAACGCGATAAAAAGGTTTAGTGCGTTATGAATACGGGCTAGCTTACCAAAAGTACAAATGTGAACTAAATAAGGCCGGGAGTCGTTTTTATTGCTTAAAACACGATTTCTCGACCAGAATATGCTTTTTCAAAAAAGCCATGTTCCCATGGCGAGAGACTCGTTTTCTGTGAGAAAATGCATTAAAAGGAGGGATTTCATCAGAAACACTATAAATACATATTGTACTTGTCTGAAAACGCACAGAACCTTGAAATAGAAGGTTTCTCAACAAAAAACACATTGGTGAAACCCCTATCTTAAGGCTCTGAGTGTTTGCACACATGTACAAACAGGCATGTTTAAACTATAACGTTTTTAGTGAAATCATGTTTCTCTCGAGGAAAAAACGCGTTTAAAGCCATAAAAAGATCTCACTGTGTTTTGGCATTGACCAAGCTACCAACAACCTAAAAAATGATCAGAACTGGAGAAATTACACATTGACATTGGGTGAAATCATGTAACTCTTAAGGACGTGTTGCAGACTTGTTGAATAGATTCATTTTTCTTGTTTTGTTTGTTTTTGATGAAATTGTGCTTTTCTCGTCGAGAAATGGCGTTTAACGCGATAAAAAGGTTTAGTGCGTTATGAATACGGGCTAGCTTACCAAAAGTACAAATATGAACTAAATAAGGCCGGGAGTCGTTTTTATTGCTTAAAACACGATTTCTCGACCAGAATATGCTTTTTCAAAAAAGCCATGTTCCCATGGCGAGAGACTCGTTTTCTGTGAGAAAATGCAATAAAAGGAGGGATTTCATGAGAAACACTATAAATACATATTGTACTTGTCTGAAAACGCACAGAACCTTGAAATAGAAGGTTTCTCACCAAAAAACACATTGGTGAAACCCCTATCTTAAGGCTCTGAGTGTTTGCACACATGTACAAACAGGCATGTTTAAACTATAACGTTTTTAGTGAAATCATGTTTCTCTCGAGGAGAAAACGCGTTTAAAGCCATAAAAAGATCTCACTGTGTTTTGGCATTGACCAAGCTACCAACAACCTAAAAAATGATCAGAACTGGAGAAATTACACATTGACATTGGGTGAAATCATGTAACTCTTAAGGACGTGTTGCAGACTTGTTGAATAGATTCATTTTTCTTGTTTTGTTTGTTTTTGATGAAATTGTGCTTTTCTCGTCGAGAAAAGGCGTTTAACGCAATAAAAAGGTTTAGTGCGTTATGAATACGGGCTAGCTTACCAAAAGTACAAATGTGAACTAAATATGGCCGGGAGTCGTTTTTATTGCTTAAAACACGATTTCTCGACCAGAATATGCTTTTTCAAAAAAGCCATGTTCCCATGGCGAGAGACTCGTTTTCTGTGAGAAAATGCATTAAAAGGAGGGATTTCATGAGAAACACTATAAATACATATTGTACTTGTCTGAAAACGCACAGAACCTTGAAATAGAAGGTTTCTCACCAAAAAACACATTGGTGAAACCCCTATCTTAAGGCTCTGAGTGTTTGCACACATGTACAAACAGGCATGTTTAAACTATAACGTTTTTAGTGAAATCATGTTTCTCTCGAGGAGAAAACGCGTTTAAAGCCATAAAAAGATCTCACTGTGTTTTGGCATTGACCAAGCTACCAACAACCTAAAAAATGATCAGAACTGGAGAAATTACATATTGACATTGGGTGAAATCATGTAACTCTTAAGGACGTGTTGCAGACTTGTTGAATAGATTCATTTTTCTTGTTTTGTTTGTTTTTGATGAAATTGCTTTTCTCGTCGAGAAAAGGCGTTTAACGTGATAAAAAGGTTTAGTGCGTTATGAATACGGGCTAGCTTACCAAAAGTACAAATGTGAACTAAATAAGGCCGGGAGTCGTTTTTATTGCTTAAAACACGATTTCTCGACCAGAATATGCTTTTTCAAAAAAGCCATGTTCCCATGGCGAGAGACTCGTTTTCTGTGAGAAAATGCATTAAAAGGAGGGATTTCATCAGAAACACTATAAATACATATTGTACTTGTCTGAAAACGCACAGAACCTTGAAATAGAAGGTTTCTCACCAAAAAACACATTAGTGAAACCCCTATCTTAAGGCTCTGAGTGTTTGCACACATGTACAACAGGCATGGTTAAACTATAACGTTTTTAGTGAAATCATGTTTCTCTCGAGGAGAAAACGCGTTTAAAGCCATAAAAAAATCTCACTGTGTTTTGGCATTGACCAAGCTACCAACAACCTAAAAAATGATCAGAACTGGAGAAATTACATATTGACATTGGGTGAAATCATGTAACTCTTAAGGACGTGTTGCAGACTTGTTGAATAGATTCATTTTTCTTGTTTTGTTTGTTTTTGATGAAATTGCTTTTCTCGTCGACAAAAGGCGTTTAACGCGATAAAAAGGTTTAGTGCGTTATGAATACGGGCTAGCTTACCAAAAGTACAAATGTGAACTAAATAAGGCCGGGAGTCGTTTTTATTGCTTAAAACACGATTTCTCGACCAGAATATGCTTTTTCAAAAAAGCCATGTTCCCATGGCGAGAGACTCGTTTTCTGTGAGAAAATGCATTAAAAGGAGGGATTTCATCAGAAACACTATAAATACATATTGTACTTGTCTGAAAACGCACAGAACCTTGAAATAGAAGGTTTCTCACCAAAAAACACATTAGTGAAACCCCTATCTTAAGGCTCTGAGTGTTTGCACACATGTACAACAGGCATGGTTAAACTATAACGTTTTTAGTGAAATCATGTTTCTCTCGAGGAGAAAACGCGTTTAAAGCCATAAAAAAATCTCACTGTGTTTTGGCATTGACCAAGCTACCAACAACCTAAAAAATGATCAGAACTGGAGAAATTACACATTGACATTGGGTGAAATCATGTAACTCTTAAGGACGTGTTGCAGACTTGTTGAATAGATTCATTTTTCTTGTTTTGTTTGTTTTTGATGAAATTGCTTTTCTCGTCGAGAAAAGGCGTTTAACGCGATAAAAAGGTTTAGTGCGTTATGAATACGGGCTAGCTTACCAAAAGTACAAATGTGAACTAAATAAGGCCGGGAGTCGTTTTTATTGCTTAAAACACGATTTCTCGACCAGAATATGCTTTTTCAAAAAAGCCATGTTCCCATGGCGAGAGACTCGTTTTCTGTGAGAAAATGCATTAAAAGGAGGGATTTCATCAGAAACACTATAAATACATATTGTACTTGTCTGAAAACGCACAGAACCTTGAAATAGAAGGTTTCTCACCAAAAAACACATTGGTGAAACCCCTATCTTAAGGCTCTGAGTGTTTGCACACATGTACAAACAGGCATGTTTAAACTATAACGTTTTTAGTGAAATCATGTTTCTCTCGAGGAAAAAACGCGTTTAAAGCCATAAAAAGATCTCACTGTGTTTTGGCATTGACCAAGCTACCAACAACCTAAAAAATGATCAGAACTGGAGAAATTACACATTGACATTGGGTGAAATCATGTAACTCTTAAGGACGTGTTGCAGACTTGTTGAATAGATTCATTTTTCTTGTTTTGTTTGTTTTTGATGAAATTGTGCTTTTCTCGTCGAGAAATGGCGTTTAACGCGATAAAAAGGTTTAGTGCGTTATGAATACGGGCTAGCTTACCAAAAGTACAAATATGAACTAAATAAGGCCGGGAGTCGTTTTTATTGCTTAAAACACGATTTCTCGACCAGAATATGCTTTTTCAAAAAAGCCATGTTCCCATGGCGAGAGACTCGTTTTCTGTGAGAAAATGCATTAAAAGGAGGGATTTCATCAGAAACACTATAAATACATATTGTACTTGTCTGAAAACGCACAGAACCTTGAAATAGAGGGTTTCTCACCAAAAAACACATTGGTGAAACCCCTATCTTAAGGCTCTGAGTGTTTGCACACATGTACAACAGGCATGGTTAAACTATAACGTTTTTAGTGAAATCATGTTTCTCTCGAGGAGAAAACGCGTTTAAAGCCATAAAAAGATCTCACTGTGTTTTGGCATTGACCAAGCTACCAACAACCTAAAAAATGATCAGAACTGGAGAAATTACACATTGACATTGGGTGAAATCATGTAACTCTTAAGGACGTGTTGCAGACTTGTTAAATAGATTCATTTTTCTTGTTTTGTTTGTTTTTGATGAAATTGTGCTTTTCTCGTCGAGAAAAGGCGTTTAACGCGATAAAAAGGTTTAGTGCGTTATGAATACGGGCTAGCTTACCAAAAGTACAAATGTGAACTAAATAAGGCCGGGAGTCGTTTTTATTGCTTAAAACACGATTTCTCGACCAGAATATGCTTTTTCAAAAAAGCCATGTTCCCATGGCGAGAGACTCGTTTTCTGTGAGAAAATGCAATAAAAGGAGGGATTTCATGAGAAACACTATAAATACATATTGTACTTGTCTGAAAACGCACAGAACCTTGAAATAGAAGGTTTCTCACCAAAAAACACATTGGTGAAACCCCTATCTTAAGGCTCTGAGTGTTTGCACACATGTACAAACAGGCATGTTTAAACTATAACGTTTTTAGTGAAATCATGTTTCTCTCGAGGAGAAAACGCGTTTAAAGCCATAAAAAGATCTCACTGTGTTTTGGCATTGACCAAGCTACCAACAACCTAAAAAATGATCAGAACTGGAGAAATTACATATTGACATTGGGTGAAATCATGTAACTCTTAAGGACGTGTTGCAGACTTGTTGAATAGATTCATTTTTCTTGTTTTGTTTGTTTTTGATGAAATTGCTTTTCTCGTCGAGAAAAGGCGTTTAACGTGATAAAAAGGTTTAGTGCGTTATGAATACGGGCTAGCTTACCAAAAGTACAAATGTGAACTAAATAAGGCCGGGAGTCGTTTTTATTGCTTAAAACACGATTTCTCGACCAGAATATGCTTTTTCAAAAAAGCCATGTTCCCATGGCGAGAGACTCGTTTTCTGTGAGAAAATGCATTAAAAGGAGGGATTTCATCAGAAACACTATAAATACATATTGTACTTGTCTGAAAACGCACAGAACCTTGAAATAGAAGGTTTCTCAACAAAAAACACATTAGTGAAACCCCTATCTTAAGGCTCTGAGTGTTTGCACACATGTACAACAGGCATGGTTAAACTATAACGTTTTTAGTGAAATCATGTTTCTCTCGAGGAGAAAACGCGTTTAAAGCCATAAAAAAATCTCACTGTGTTTTGGCATTGACCAAGCTACCAACAACCTAAAAAATGATCAGAACTGGAGAAATTACATATTGACATTGGGTGAAATCATGTAACTCTTAAGGACGTGTTGCAGACTTGTTGAATAGATTCATTTTTCTTGTTTTGTTTGTTTTTGATGAAATTGCTTTTCTCGTCGAGAAAAGGCGTTTAACGCGATAAAAAGGTTTAGTGCGTTATGAATACGGGCTAGCTTACCAAAAGTACAAATGTGAACTAAATAAGGCCGGGAGTAGTTTTTATTGCTTAAAACACGATTTCTCGACCAGAATATGCTTTTTCAAAAAAGCCATGTTCCCATGGCGAGAGACTCGTTTTCTGTGAGAAAATGCATTAAAAGGAGGGATTTCATCAGAAACACTATAAATACATATTGTACTTGTCTGAAAACGCACAGAACCTTGAAATAGAAGGTTTCTCACCAAAAAACACATTAGTGAAACCCCTATCTTAAGGCTCTGAGTGTTTGCACACATGTACAACAGGCATGGTTAAACTATAACGTTTTTAGTGAAATCATGTTTCTCTCGAGGAGAAAACGCGTTTAAAGCCATAAAAAAATCTCACTGTGTTTTGGCATTGACCAAGCTACCAACAACCTAAAAAATGATCAGAACTGGAGAAATTACATATTGACATTGGGTGAAATCATGTAACTCTTAAGGACGTGTTGCAGACTTGTTGAATAGATTCATTTTTCTTGTTTTGTTTGTTTTTGATGAAATTGCTTTTCTCGTCGAGAAAAGGCGTTTAACGCGATAAAAAGGTTTAGTGCGTTATGAATACGGGCTAGCTTACCAAAAGTACAAATGTGAACTAAATAAGGCCGGGAGTAGTTTTTATTGCTTAAAACACGATTTCTCGACCAGAATATGCTTTTTCAAAAAAGCCATGTTCCCATGGCGAGAGACTCGTTTTCTGTGAGAAAATGCATTAAAAGGAGGGATTTCATCAGAAACACTATAAATACATATTGTACTTGTCTGAAAACGCACAGAACCTTGAAATAGAAGGTTTCTCACCAAAAAACACATTAGTGAAACCCCTATCTTAAGGCTCTGAGTGTTTGCACACATGTACAACAGGCATGGTTAAACTATAACGTTTTTAGTGAAATCATGTTTCTCTCGAGGAGAAAACGCGTTTAAAGCCATAAAAAAATCTCACTGTGTTTTGGCATTGACCAAGCTACCAACAACCTAAAAAATGATCAGAACTGGAGAAATTACATATTGACATTGGGTGAAATCATGTAACTCTTAAGGACGTGTTGCAGACTTGTTGAATAGATTCATTTTTCTTGTTTTGTTTGTTTTTGATGAAATTGCTTTTCTCGTCGAGAAAAGGCGTTTAACGCGATAAAAAGGTTTAGTGCGTTATGAATACGGGCTAGCTTACCAAAAGTACAAATGTGAACTAAATAAGGCCGGGAGTCGTTTTTATTGCTTAAAACACGATTTCTCGACCAGAATATGCTTTTTCAAAAAAGCCATGTTCCCATGGCGAGAGACTCGTTTTCTGTGAGAAAATGCATTAAAAGGAGGGATTTCATCAGAAACACTATAAATACATATTGTACTTGTCTGAAAACGCACAGAACCTTGAAATAGAAGGTTTCTCACCAAAAAACACATTGGTGAAACCCCTATCTTAAGGCTCTGAGTGTTTGCACACATGTACAAACAGGCATGTTTAAACTATAACGTTTTTAGTGAAATCATGTTTCTCTCGAGGAAAAAACGCGTTTAAAGCCATAAAAAGATCTCACTGTGTTTTGGCATTGACCAAGCTACCAACAACCTAAAAAATGATCAGAACTGGAGAAATTACACATTGACATTGGGTGAAATCATGTAACTCTTAAGGAAGTGTTGCAGACTTGTTGAATAGATTCATTTTTCTTGTTTTGTTTGTTTTTGATGAAATTGCTTTTCTCGTCGAGAAAAGGCGTTTAACGCGATAAAAGGTTTAGTGCGTTATGAATACGGGCTAGCTTACCAAAAGTACAAATGTGAACTAAATAAGGCCGGGAGTCGTTTTTATTGCTTAAAACACGATTTCTCGACCAGAATATGCTTTTTCAAAAAAGCCATGTTCCCATGGCGAGAGACTCGTTTTCTGTGAGAAAATGCATTAAAAGGAGGGATTTCATCAGAAACACTATAAATACATATTGTACTTGTCTGAAAACGCACAGAACCTTGAAATAGAGGGTTTCTCACCAAAAAACACATTGGTGAAACCCCTATCTTAAGGCTCTGAGTGTTTGCACACATGTACAACAGGCATGGTTAAACTATAACGTTTTTAGTGAAATCATGTTTCTCTCGAGGAGAAAACGCGTTTAAAGCCATAAAAAGATCTCACTGTGTTTTGGCATTGACCAAGCTACCAACAACCTAAAAAATGATCAGAACTGGAGAAATTACACATTGACATTGGGTGAAATCATGTAACTCTTAAGGACGTGTTGCAGACTTGTTAAATAGATTCATTTTTCTTGTTTTGTTTGTTTTTGATGAAATTGTGCTTTTCTCGTCGAGAAAAGGCGTTTAACGCGATAAAAAGGTTTAGTGCGTTATGAATACGGGCTAGCTTACCAAAAGTACAAATGTGAACTAAATAAGGCCGGGAGTCGTTTTTATTGCTTAAAACACGATTTCTCGACCAGAATATGCTTTTTCAAAAAAGCCATGTTCCCATGGCGAGAGACTCGTTTTCTGTGAGAAAATGCATTAAAAGGAGGGATTTCATCAGAAACACTATAAATACATATTGTACTTGTCTGAAAACGCACAGAACCTTGAAATAGAAGGTTTCTCACCAAAAAACACATTGGTGAAACCCCTATCTTAAGGCTCTGAGTGTTTGCACACATGTACAAACAGGCATGTTTAAACTATAACGTTTTTAGTGAAATCATGTTTCTCTCGAGGAGAAAACGCGTTTAAAGCCATAAAAAGATCTCACTGTGTTTTGGCCTTGACCAAGCTACCAACAACCTAAAAAATGATCAGAACTGGAGAAATTACACATTGACATTGGGTGAAATCATGTAACTCTTAAGGACGTGTTGCAGACTTGTTGAATAGATTCATTTTTCTTGTTTTGTTTGTTTTTGATGAAATTGTGCTTTTCTCGTCGAGAAAAGGCGTTTAACGCAATAAAAAGGTTTAGTGCGTTATGAATACGGGCTAGCTTACCAAAAGTACAAATGTGAACTAAATATGGCCGGGAGTCGTTTTTATTGCTTAAAACACGATTTCTCGACCAGAATATGCTTTTTCAAAAAAGCCATGTTCCCATGGCGAGAGACTCGTTTTCTGTGAGAAAATGCATTAAAAGGAGGGATTTCATGAGAAACACTATAAATACATATTGTACTTGTCTGAAAACGCACAGAACCTTGAAATAGAAGGTTTCTCACCAAAAAACACATTGGTGAAACCCCTATCTTAAGGCTCTGAGTGTTTGCACACATGTACAAACAGGCATGTTTAAACTATAACGTTTTTAGTGAAATCATGTTTCTCTCGAGGAGAAAACGCGTTTAAAGCCATAAAAAGATCTCACTGTGTTTTGGCATTGACCAAGCTACCAACAACCTAAAAAATGATCAGAACTGGAGAAATTACATATTGACATTGGGTGAAATCATGTAACTCTTAAGGACGTGTTGCAGACTTGTTGAATAGATCCATTTTTCTTGTTTTGTTTGTTTTTGATGAAATTGCTTTTCTCGTCGAGAAAAGGCGTTTAACGCGATAAAAAGGTTTAGTG
Organism: Lampris incognitus; assembly: GCF_029633865.1. NCBI lineage: Eukaryota > Metazoa > Chordata > Actinopteri > Lampriformes > Lampridae > Lampris > Lampris incognitus. The sequence goes on from NC_079228.1 coordinate 457,099, forward strand.
CGTTATGAATACGGGCTAGCTTACCAAAAGTACAAATGTGAACTAAATAAGGCCGGGAGTCGTTTTTATTGCTTAAAACACGATTTCTCGACCAGAATATGCTTTTTCAAAAAAGCCATGTTCCCATGGCGAGAGACTCGTTTTCTGTGAGAAAATGCATTAAAAGGAGGGATTTCATCAGAAACACTATAAATACATATTGTACTTGTCTGAAAACGCACAGAACCTTGAAATAGAAGGTTTCTCACCAAAAAACACATTAGTGAAACCCCTATCTTAAGGCTCTGAGTGTTTGCACACATGTACAAACAGGCATGTTTAAACTATAACGTTTTTAGTGAAATCATGTTTCTCTCGAGGAGAAAACGCGTTTAAAGCCATAAAAAGATCTCACTGTGTTTTGGCATTGACCAAGCTACCAACAACCTAAAAAATGATCAGAACTGGAGAAATTACATATTGACATTGGGTGAAATCATGTAACTCTTAAGGACGTGTTGCAGACTTGTTGAATAGATTCATTTTTCTTGTTTTGTTTGTTTTTGATGAAATTGCTTTTCTCGTCGAGAAAAGGCGTTTAACGCGATAAAAAGGTTTAGTGCGTTATGAATACGGGCTAGCTTACCAAAAGTACAAATGTGAACTAAATAAGGCCGGGAGTCGTTTTTATTGCTTAAAACACGATTTCTCGACCAGAATATGCTTTTTCAAAAAAGCCATGTTCCCATGGCGAGAGACTCGTTTTCTGTGAGAAAATGCATTAAAAGGAGGGATTTCATCAGAAACACTATAAATACATATTGTACTTGTCTGAAAACGCACAGAACCTTGAAATAGAAGGTTTCTCACCAAAAAACACATTAGTGAAACCCCTATCTTAAGGCTCTGAGTGTTTGCACACATGTACAACAGGCATGGTTAAACTATAACGTTTTTAGTGAAATCATGTTTCTCTCGAGGAGAAAACGCGTTTAAAGCCATAAAAAAATCTCACTGTGTTTTGGCATTGACCAAGCTACCAACAACCTAAAAAATGATCAGAACTGGAGAAATTACACATTGACATTGGGTGAAATCATGTAACTCTTAAGGACGTGTTGCAGACTTGTTAAATAGATTCATTTTTCTTGTTTTGTTTGTTTTTGATGAAATTGTGCTTTTCTCGTCGAGAAAAGGCGTTTAACGCGATAAAAAGGTTTAGTGCGTTATGAATACGGGCTAGCTTACCAAAAGTACAAATGTGAACTAAATAAGGCCGGGAGTCGTTTTTATTGCTTAAAACACGATTTCTCGACCAGAATATGCTTTTTCAAAAAAGCCATGTTCCCATGGCGAGAGACTCGTTTTCTGTGAGAAAATGCATTAAAAGGAGGGATTTCCTCAGAAACACTATAAATACATATTGTACTTGTCTGAAAACGCACAGAACCTTGAAATAGAAGGTTTCTCACCAAACAACACATTGGTGAAACCCCTATCTTAAGGCTCTGAGTGTTTGCACACATATACAAACAGGCATGTTTAAACTATAACGTTTTTAGTGAAATCATGTTTCTCTCGAGGAGAAAACGCGTTTAAAGCCATAAAAAGATCTCACTGTGTTTTGGCATTGACCAAGCTACCAACAACCTAAAAAATGATCAGAACTGGAGAAATTACATATTGACATTGGGTGAAATCATGTAACTCTTAAGGACGTGTTGCAGACTTGTTGAATAGATTCATTTTTCTTGTTTTGTTTGTTTTTGATGAAATTGCTTTTCTCGTCGAGAAAAGGCGTTTAACGCGATAAAAAGGTTTAGTGCGTTATGAATACGGGCTAGCTTACCAAAAGTACAAATGTGAACTAAATAAGGCCGGGAGTCGTTTTTATTGCTTAAAACACGATTTCTCGACCAGAATATGCTTTTTCAAAAAAGCCATGTTCCCATGGCGAGAGACTCGTTTTCTGTGAGAAAATGCATTAAAAGGAGGGATTTCATCAGAAACACTATAAATACATATTGTACTTGTCTGAAAACGCACAGAACCTTGAAATAGAAGGTTTCTCACCAAAAAACACATTAGTGAAACCCCTATCTTAAGGCTCTGAGTGTTTGCACACATGTACAACAGGCATGGTTAAACTATAACGTTTTTAGTGAAATCATGTTTCTCTCGAGGAGAAAACGCGTTTAAAGCCATAAAAAAATCTCACTGTGTTTTGGCATTGACCAAGCTACCAACAACCTAAAAAATGATCAGAACTGGAGAAATTACACATTGACATTGGGTGAAATCATGTAACTCTTAAGGACGTGTTGCAGACTTGTTAAATAGATTCATTTTTCTTGTTTTGTTTGTTTTTGATGAAATTGTGCTTTTCTCGTCGAGAAAAGGCGTTTAACGCGATAAAAAGGTTTAGTGCGTTATGAATACGGGCTAGCTTACCAAAAGTACAAATGTGAACTAAATAAGGCCGGGAGTCGTTTTTATTGCTTAAAACACGATTTCTCGACCAGAATATGCTTTTTCAAAAAAGCCATGTTCCCATGGCGAGAGACTCGTTTTCTGTGAGAAAATGCATTAAAAGGAGGGATTTCCTCAGAAACACTATAAATACATATTGTACTTGTCTGAAAACGCACAGAACCTTGAAATAGAAGGTTTCTCACCAAACAACACATTGGTGAAACCCCTATCTTAAGGCTCTGAGTGTTTGCACACATATACAAACAGGCATGTTTAAACTATAACGTTTTTAGTGAAATCATGTTTCTCTCGAGGAGAAAACGCGTTTAAAGCCATAAAAAGATCTCACTGTGTTTTGGCATTGACCAAGCTACCAACAACCTAAAAAATGATCAGAACTGGAGAAATTACATATTGACATTGGGTGAAATCATGTAACTCTTAAGGACGTGTTGCAGACTTGTTGAATAGATTCATTTTTCTTGTTTTGTTTGTTTTTGATGAAATTGCTTTTCTCGTCGAGAAAAGGCGTTTAACGCGATAAAAAGGTTTAGTGCGTTATGAATACGGGCTAGCTTACCAAAAGTACAAATGTGAACTAAATAAGGCCGGGAGTCGTTTTTATTGCTTAAAACACGATTTCTCGACCAGAATATGCTTTTTCAAAAAAGCCATGTTCCCATGGCGAGAGACTCGTTTTCTGTGAGAAAATGCATTAAAAGGAGGGATTTCATCAGAAACACTATAAATACATATTGTACTTGTCTGAAAACGCACAGAACCTTGAAATAGAAGGTTTCTCACCAAAAAACACATTAGTGAAACCCCTATCTTAAGGCTCTGAGTGTTTGCACACATGTACAACAGGCATGGTTAAACTATAACGTTTTTAGTGAAATCATGTTTCTCTCGAGGAGAAAACGCGTTTAAAGCCATAAAAAGATCTCACTGTGTTTTGGCATTGACCAAGCTACCAACAACCTAAAAAATGATCAGAACTGGAGAAATTACACATTGACATTGGGTGAAATCATGTAACTCTTAAGGACGTGTTGCAGACTAGTTAAATAGATTCATTTTTCTTGTTTTGTTTGTTTTTGATGAAATTGTGCTTTTCTCGTCGAGAAAAGGCGTTTAACGCGATAAAAAGGCTTAGTGCGTTATGAATACGGGCTAGCTTACCAAAAGTACAAATGTGAACTAAATAAGGCCGGGAGTCGTTTTTATTGCTTAAAACACGATTTCTCGACCAGAATATGCTTTTTCAAAAAAGCCATGTTCCCATGGCGAGAGACTCGTTTTCTGTGAGAAAATGCATTAAAAGGAGGAATTTCATCAGAAACACTATAAATACATATTGTACTTGTCTGAAAACGCACAGAACCTTGAAATAGAAGGTTTCTCACCAAAAAACACATTGGTGAAACTCCTATCTTAAGGCTCTGAGTGTTTGCACACATGTACAACAGGCATGTTTAAACTATAACGTTTTTAGTGAAATCATGTTTCTCTCGAGGAAAAAACGCGTTTAAAGCCATAAAAAGATCTCACTGTGTTTTGGCATTGACCAAGCTACCAACAACCTAAAAAATGATCAGAACTGGAGAAATTACACATTAACATTGGGTGAAATCATGTAACTCTTAAGGACGTGTTGCAGACTTGTTGAATAGATTCATTTTTCTTGTTTTGTTTGTTTTTGATGAAATTGCTTTTCTCGTCGAGAAAAGGCGTTTAACGCGATAAAAAGGTTTAGTGCGTTATGAATACGGGCTAGCTTACCAAAAGTACAAATGTGAACTAAATAAGGCCGGGAGTCGTTTTTATTGCTTAAAACACGATTTCTCGACCAGAATATGCTTTTTCAAAAAAGCCATGTTCCCATGGCGAGAGACTCGTTTTCTGTGAGAAAATGCATTAAAAGGAGGGATTTCATGAGAAACACTATAAATACATATTGTACTTGTCTGAAAACGCACAGAACCTTGAAATAGAAGGTTTCTCACCAAAAAACACATTGGTGAAACCCCTATCTTAAGGCTCTGAGTGTTTGCACACATGTACAAACAGGCATGTTTAAACTATAACGTTTTTAGTGAAATCATGTTTCTCTCGAGGAAAAAACGCGCTTAAAGCCATAAAAAGATCTCACTGTGTTTTGGCATTGACCAAGCTACCAACAACCTAAAAAATGATCAGAACTGGAGAAATTACACATTGACATTGGGTGAAATCATGTAACTCTTAAGGACGTGTTGCAGACTTGTTGAATAGATTCATTTTTCTTGTTTTGTTTGTTTTTGATGAAATTGTGCTTTTGTCGTCGAGAAAAGGCGTTTAACGCGATAAAAAGGTTTAGTGCGTTATGAATACGGGCTAGCTTACCAAAAGTACAAATATGAACTAAATAAGGCCGGGAGTCGTTTTTATTGCTTAAAACACGATTTCTCGACCAGAATATGCTTTTTCAAAAAAGCCATGTTCCCATGGCGAGAGACTCGTTTTCTGTGAGAAAATGCATTAAAAGGAGGGATTTCATCAGAAACACTATAAATACATATTGTACTTGTCTGAAAACGCACAGAACCTTGAAATAGAGGGTTTCTCACCAAAAAACACATTGGTGAAACCCCTATCTTAAGGCTCTGAGTGTTTGCACACATGTACAAACAGGCATGTTTAAACTATAACGTTTTTAGTGAAATCATGTTTCTCTCGAGGAGAAAACGCGTTTAAAGCCATAAAAAGATCTCACTGTGTTTTGGCATTGACCAAGCTACCAACAACCTAAAAAATGATCAGAACTGGAGAAATTACACATTGACATTGGGTGAAATCATGTAACTCTTAAGGACGTGTTGCAGACTTGTTGAATAGATTCATTTTTCTTGTTTTGTTTGTTTTTGATGAAATTGTGCTTTTCTCGTCGAGAAAAGGCGTTTAACGCGATAAAAAGGGTTAGTGCGTTATGAATACGGGCTAGCTTACCAAAAGTACAAATGTGAACCAAATAAGGCCGGGAGTCGTTTTTATTGCTTAAAACACGATTTCTCGACCAGAATATGCTTTTTCAAAAAAGCCATGTTCCCATGGCGAGAGACTCGTTTTCTGTGAGAAAATGCATTAAAAGGAGGGATTTCATCAGAAACACTATAAATACATATTGTACTTGTCTGAAAACGCACAGAACCTTGAAATAGAAGGTTTCTCACCAAAAAACACATTGGTGAAACCCCTATCTTAAGGCTCTGAGTGTTTGCACACATGTACAAACAGGCATGTTTAAACTATAACGTTTTTAGTGAAATCATGTTTCTCTCGAGGAGAAAACGCGTTTAAAGCCATAAAAAGATCTCACTGTGTTTTGGCATTGACCAAGCTACCAACAACCTAAAAAATGATCAGAACTGGAGAAATTACATATTGACATTGGGTGAAATCATGTAACTCTTAAGGACGTGTTGCAGACTTGTTGAATAGATTCATTTTTCTTGTTTTGTTTGTTTTTGATGAAATTGCTTTTCTCGTCGAGAAAAGGCGTTTAACGCGATAAAAAGGTTTAGTGCGTTATGAATACGGGCTAGCTTACCAAAAGTACAAATGTGAACTAAATAAGGCCGGGAGTCGTTTTTATTGCTTAAAACACGATTTCTCGACCAGAATATGCTTTTTCAAAAAAGCCATGTTCCCATGGCGAGAGACTCGTTTTCTGTGAGAAAATGCATTAAAAGGAGGGATTTCATCAGAAACACTATAAATACATATTGTACTTGTCTGAAAACGCACAGAACCTTGAAATAGAAGGTTTCTCACCAAAAAACACATTAGTGAAACCCCTATCTTAAGGCTCTGAGTGTTTGCACACATGTACAACAGGCATGGTTAAACTATAACGTTTTTAGTGAAATCATGTTTCTCTCGAGGAGAAAACGCGTTTAAAGCCATAAAAAAATCTCACTGTGTTTTGGCATAAACCAAGCTACCAACAACCTAAAAAATGATCAGAACTGGAGAAATTACACATTGACATTGGGTGAAATCATGTAACTCTTAAGGACGTGTTGCAGACTTGTTAAATAGATTCATTTTTCTTGTTTTGTTTGTTTTTGATGAAATTGTGCTTTTCTCGTCGAGAAAAGGCGTTTAACGCGATAAAAAGGTTTAGTGCGTTATGAATACGGGCTAGCTTACCAAAAGTACAAATGTGAACTAAATAAGGCCGGGAGTCGTTTTTATTGCTTAAAACACGATTTCTCGACCAGAATATGCTTTTTCAAAAAAGCCATGTTCCCATGGCGAGAGACTCGTTTTCTGTGAGAAAATGCATTAAAAGGAGGGATTTCCTCAGAAACACTATAAATACATATTGTACTTGTCTGAAAACGCACAGAACCTTGAAATAGAAGGTTTCTCACCAAACAACACATTGGTGAAACCCCTATCTTAAGGCTCTGAGTGTTTGCACACATGTACAAACAGGCATGTTTAAACTATAACGTTTTTAGTGAAATCATGTTTCTCTCGAGGAGAAAACGCGTTTAAAGCCATAAAAAGATCTCACTGTGTTTTGGCATTGACCAAGCTACCAACAACCTAAAAAATGATCAGAACTGGAGAAATTACATATTGACATTGGGTGAAATCATGTAACTCTTAAGGACGTGTTGCAGACTTGTTGAATAGATTCATTTTTCTTGTTTTGTTTGTTTTTGATGAAATTGCTTTTCTCGTCGAGAAAAGGCGTTTAACGCGATAAAAAGGTTTAGTGCGTTATGAATACGGGCTAGCTTATCAAAAGTACAAATGTGAACTAAATAAGGCCGGGAGTCGTTTTTATTGCTTAAAACACGATTTCTCGACCAGAATATGCTTTTTCAAAAAAGCCATGTTCCCATGGCGAGAGACTCGTTTTCTGTGAGAAAATGCATTAAAAGGAGGGATTTCATCAGAAACACTATAAATACATATTGTACTTGTCTGAAAACGCACAGAACCTTGAAATAGAAGGTTTCTCACCAAAAAACACATTAGTGAAACCCCTATCTTAAGGCTCTGAGTGTTTGCACACATGTACAACAGGCATGGTTAAACTATAACGTTTTTAGTGAAATCATGTTTCTCTCGAGGAGAAAACGCGTTTAAAGCCATAAAAAAATCTCACTGTGTTTTGGCATTGACCAAGCTACCAACAACCTAAAAAATGATCAGAACTGGAGAAATTACACATTGACATTGGGTGAAATCATGTAACTCTTAAGGACGTGTTGCAGACTTGTTAAATAGATTCATTTTTCTTGTTTTGTTTGTTTTTGATGAAATTGTGCTTTTCTCGTCGAGAAAAGGCGTTTAACGCGATAAAAAGGTTTAGTGCGTTATGAATACGGGCTAGCTTACCAAAAGTACAAATGTGAACTAAATAAGGCCGGGAGTCGTTTTTATTGCTTAAAACACGATTTCTCGACCAGAATATGCTTTTTCAAAAAAGCCATGTTCCCATGGCGAGAGACTCGTTTTCTGTGAGAAAATGCATTAAAAGGAGGAATTTCATCAGAAACACTATAAATACATATTGTACTTGTCTGAAAACGCACAGAACCTTGAAATAGAAGGTTTCTCACCAAAAAACACATTGGTGAAACTCCTATCTTAAGGCTCTGAGTGTTTGCACACATGTACAACAGGCATGTTTAAACTATAACGTTTTTAGTGAAATCATGTTTCTCTCGAGGAAAAAACGCGTTTAAAGCCATAAAAAGATCTCACTGTGTTTTGGCATTGACCAAGCTACCAACAACCTAAAAAATGATCAGAACTGGAGAAATTACACATTAACATTGGGTGAAATCATGTAACTCTTAAGGACGTGTTGCAGACTTGTTGAATAGATTCATTTTTCTTGTTTTGTTTGTTTTTGATGAAATTGCTTTTCTCGTCGAGAAAAGGCGTTTAACGCGATAAAAAGGTTTAGTGCGTTATGAATACGGGCTAGCTTACCAAAAGTACAAATGTGAACTAAATAAGGCCGGGAGTCGTTTTTATTGCTTAAAACACGATTTCTCGACCAGAATATGCTTTTTCAAAAAAGCCATGTTCCCATGGCGAGAGACTCGTTTTCTGTGAGAAAATGCATTAAAAGGAGGGATTTCATGAGAAACACTATAAATACATATTGTACTTGTCTGAAAACGCACAGAACCTTGAAATAGAAGGTTTCTCACCAAAAAACACATTGGTGAAACCCCTATCTTAAGGCTCTGAGTGTTTGCACACATGTACAAACAGGCATGTTTAAACTATAACGTTTTTAGTGAAATCATGTTTCTCTCGAGGAAAAAACGCGCTTAAAGCCATAAAAAGATCTCACTGTGTTTTGGCATTGACCAAGCTACCAACAACCTAAAAAATGATCAGAACTGGAGAAATTACACATTGACATTGGGTGAAATCATGTAACTCTTAAGGACGTGTTGCAGACTTGTTGAATAGATTCATTTTTCTTGTTTTGTTTGTTTTTGATGAAATTGTGCTTTTCCCGTCGAGAAAAGGCGTTTAACGCGATAAAAAGGTTTAGTGCGTTATGAATACGGGCTAGCTTACCAAAAGTACAAATATGAACTAAATAAGGCCGGGAGTCGTTTTTATTGCTTAAAACACGATTTCTCGACCAGAATATGCTTTTTCAAAAAAGCCATGTTCCCATGGCGAGAGACTCGTTTTCTGTGAGAAAATGCATTAAAAGGAGGGATTTCATCAGAAACACTATAAATACATATTGTACTTGTCTGAAAACGCACAGAACCTTGAAATAGAAGGTTTCTCACCAAAAAACACATTGGTGAAACCCCTATCTTAAGGCTCTGAGTGTTTGCACACATGTACAAACAGGCATGTTTAAACTATAACGTTTTTAGTGAAATCATGTTTCTCTCGAGGAGAAAACGCGTTTAAAGCCATAAAAAGATCTCACTGTGTTTTGGCATTGACCAAGCTACCAACAACCTAAAAAATGATCAGAACTGGAGAAATTACACATTGACATTGGGTGAAATCATGTAACTCTTAAGGACGTGTTGCAGACTTGTTGAATAGATTCATTTTTCTTGTTTTGTTTGTTTTTGATGAAATTGTGCTTTTCTCGTCGAGAAAAGGCGTTTAACGCGATAAAAAGGGTTAGTGCGTTATGAATACGGGCTAGCTTACCAAAAGTACAAATGTGAACCAAATAAGGCCGGGAGTCGTTTTTATTGCTTAAAACACGATTTCTCGACCAGAATATGCTTTTTCAAAAAAGCCATGTTCCCATGGCGAGAGACTCGTTTTCTGTGAGAAAATGCATTAAAAGGAGGGATTTCATCAGAAACACTATAAATACATATTGTACTTGTCTGAAAACGCACAGAACCTTGAAATAGAAGGTTTCTCACCAAAAAACACATTGGTGAAACCCCTATCTTGAGGCTCTGAGTGTTTGCACACATGTACAAACAGGCATGTTTAAACTATAACGTTTTTAGTGAAATCATGTTTCTCTCGAGGAGAAAACGCGTTTAAAGCCATAAAAAGATCTCACTGTGTTTTGGCATTGACCAAGCTACCAACAACCTAAAAAATGATCAGAACTGGAGAAATTACATATTGACATTGGGTGAAATCATGTAACTCTTAAGGACGTGTTGCAGACTTGTTGAATAGATTCATTTTTCTTGTTTTGTTTGTTTTTGATGAAATTGTGCTTTTCTCGTCGAGAAAAGGCGTTTAACGCGATAAAAAGGTTTAGTGCGTTATGAATACGGGCTAGCTTACCAAAAGTACAAATGTGAACCAAATAAGGCCGGGAGTCGTTTTTATTGCTTAAAACACGATTTCTCGACCAGAATATGCTTTTTCAAAAAAGCCATGTTCCCATGGCGAGAGACTCGTTTTCTGTGAGAAAATGCATTAAAAGGAGGGATTTCATGAGAAACACTATAAATACATATTGTACTTGTCTGAAAACGCACAGAACCTTGAAATAGAAGGTTTCTCACCAAAAAACACATTAGTGAAACCCCTATCTTAAGGCTCTGAGTGTTTGCACACATGTACAACAGGCATGGTTAAACTATAACGTTTTTAGTGAAATCATGTTTCTCTCGAGGAGAAAACGCGTTTAAAGCCATAAAAAAATCTCACTGTGTTTTGGCATTGACCAAGCTACCAACAACCTAAAAAATGATCAGAACTGGAGAAATTACACATTGACATTGGCTGAAATCATGTAACTCTTAAGGACGTGTTGCAGACTTGTTAAATAGATTCATTTTTCTTGTTTTGTTTGTTTTTGATGAAATTGTGCTTTTCTCGTCGAGAAAAGGCGTTTAACGCGATAAAAAGGTTTAGTGCGTTATGAATACGGGCTAGCTTACCAAAAGTACAAATGTGAACTAAATAAGGCCGGGAGTCGTTTTTATTGCTTAAAACACGATTTCTCGACCAGAATATGCTTTTTCAAAAAAGCCATGTTCCCATGGCGAGAGACTCGTTTTCTGTGAGAAAATGCATTAAAAGGAGGAATTTCATCAGAAACACTATAAATACATATTGTACTTGTCTGAAAACGCACAGAACCTTGAAATAGAAGGTTTCTCACCAAAAAACACATTGGTGAAACTCCTATCTTAAGGCTCTGAGTGTTTGCACACATGTACAACAGGCATGTTTAAACTATAACGTTTTTAGTGAAATCATGTTTCTCTCGAGGAAAAAACGCGTTTAAAGCCATAAAAAGATCTCACTGTGTTTTGGCATTGACCAAGCTACCAACAACCTAAAAAATGATCAGAACTGGAGAAATTACACATTAACATTGGGTGAAATCATGTAACTCTTAAGGACGTGTTGCAGACTTGTTGAATAGATTCATTTTTCTTGTTTTGTTTGTTTTTGATGAAATTGCTTTTCTCGTCGAGAAAAGGCGTTTAACGCGATAAAAAGGTTTAGTGCGTTATGAATACGGGCTAGCTTACCAAAAGTACAAATGTGAACTAAATAAGGCCGGGAGTCGTTTTTATTGCTTAAAACACGATTTCTCGACCAGAATATGCTTTTTCAAAAAAGCCATGTTCCCATGGCGAGAGACTCGTTTTCTGTGAGAAAATGCATTAAAAGGAGGGATTTCATGAGAAACACTATAAATACATATTGTACTTGTCTGAAAACGCACAGAACCTTGAAATAGAAGGTTTCTCACCAAAAAACACATTGGTGAAACCCCTATCTTAAGGCTCTGAGTGTTTGCACACATGTACAAACAGGCATGTTTAAACTATAACGTTTTTAGTGAAATCATGTTTCTCTCGAGGAAAAAACGCGCTTAAAGCCATAAAAAGATCTCACTGTGTTTTGGCATTGACCAAGCTACCAACAACCTAAAAAATGATCAGAACTGGAGAAATTACACATTGACATTGGGTGAAATCATGTAACTCTTAAGGACGTGTTGCAGACTTGTTGAATAGATTCATTTTTCTTGTTTTGTTTGTTTTTGATGAAATTGTGCTTTTCTCGTCGAGAAAAGGCGTTTAACGCGATAAAAAGGTTTAGTGCGTTATGAATACGGGCTAGCTTACCAAAAGTACAAATATGAACTAAATAAGGCCGGGAGTCGTTTTTATTGCTTAAAACACGATTTCTCGACCAGAATATGCTTTTTCAAAAAAGCCATGTTCCCATGGCGAGAGACTCGTTTTCTGTGAGAAAATGCATTAAAAGGAGGGATTTCATCAGAAACACTATAAATACATATTGTACTTGTCTGAAAACGCACAGAACCTTGAAATAGAGGGTTTCTCACCAAAAAACACATTGGTGAAACCCCTATCTTAAGGCTCTGAGTGTTTGCACACATGTACAAACAGGCATGTTTAAACTATAACGTTTTTAGTGAAATCATGTTTCTCTCGAGGAGAAAACGCGTTTAAAGCCATAAAAAGATCTCACTGTGTTTTGGCATTGACCAAGCTACCAACAACCTAAAAAATGATCAGAACTGGAGAAATTACACATTGACATTGGGTGAAATCATGTAACTCTTAAGGACGTGTTGCAGACTTGTTGAATAGATTCATTTTTCTTGTTTTGTTTGTTTTTGATGAAATTGTGCTTTTCTCGTCGAGAATAGGCGTTTAACGCGATAAAAAGGGTTAGTGCGTTATGAATACGGGCTAGCTTACCAAAAGTACAAATGTGAACCAAATAAGGCCGGGAGTCGTTTTTATTGCTTAAAACACGATTTCTCGACCAGAATATGCTTTTTCAAAAAAGCCATGTTCCCATGGCGAGAGACTCGTTTTCTGTGAGAAAATGCATTAAAAGGAGGGATTTCATCAGAAACACTATAAATACATATTGTACTTGTCTGAAAACGCACAGAACCTTGAAATAGAAGGTTTCTCACCAAAAAACACATTGGTGAAACCCCTATCTTAAGGCTCTGAGTGTTTGCACACATGTACAAACAGGCATGTTTAAACTATAACGTTTTTAGTGAAATCATGTTTCTCTCGAGGAGAAAACGCGTTTAAAGCCATAAAAAGATTTCACTGTGTTTTGACATTGGACCAAGCTACCAACAACCTAAAAAATGATCAGAACTGGAGAAATTACATATTGACATTGGGTGAAATCATGTAACTCTTAAGGACGTGTTGCAGACTTGTTGAATAGATTCATTTTTCTTGTTTTGTTTGTTTTTGATGAAATTGCTTTTCTCGTCGAGAAAAGGCGTTTAATGCGATAAAAAGGTTTAGCGCGTTATGAATACGGGCTAGCTTACCAAAAGTACAAATGTGAACTAAATAAGGCCGGTAGTCGTTTTTATTGCTTAAAACACGATTTCTCGACCAGAATATGCTTTTTCAAAAAAGCCATGTTCCCATGGCGAGAGACTCGTTTTCTGTGAGAAAATGCATTAAAAGGAGGGATTTCATCAGAAACACTATAAATACATATTGTACTTGTCTGAAAACGCACAGAACCTTGAAATAGAAGGTTTCTCACCAAAAAACACATTGGTGAAACCCCTATCTTAAGGCTCTGAGTGTTTGCACACATGTACAAACAGGCATGTTTAAACTATAACGTTTTTAGTGAAATCATGTTTCTCTCGAGGAGAAAACGCGTTTAAAGCCATAAAAAGATCTCACTGTGTTTTGGCATTGACCAAGCTACCAACAACCTAAAAAATGATCAGAACTGGAGAAATTACATATTGACATTGGGTGAAATCATGTAACTCTTAAGGACGTGTTGCAGACTTGTTAAATAGATTCATTTTTCTTGTTTTGTTTGTTTTTGATGAAATTGTGCTTTTCTCGTCGAGAAAAGGCGTTTAACGCGATAAAAAGGTTTAGTGCGTTATGAATACGGGCTAGCTTACCAAAAGTACAAATGTGAACTAAATAAGGCCGGAAGTCGTTTTTATTGCTTAAAACACGATTTCTCGACCAGAATATGCTTTTTCAAAAAAGCCATGTTCCCATGGCGAGAGACTCGTTTTCTGTGAGAAAATGCATTAAAAGGAGGGATTTCATCAGAAACACTATAAATACATATTGTACTTGTCTGAAAACGCACAGAACCTTGAAATAGAAGGTTTCTCACCAAAAAACACATTGGTGAAACTCCTATCTTAAGGCTCTGAGTGTTTGCACACATGTACAACAGGCATGTTTAAACTATAACGTTTTTAGTGAAATCATGTTTCTCTCGAGGAGAAAACGCGTTTAAAGCCATAAAAAGATCTCACCTTGTTTTGGCATTGACCAAGCTACCAACAACCTAAAAAATGATCAGAACTGGAGAAATTACATATTGACATTGGGTGAAATCATGTAACTCTTAAGGACGTGTTGCAGACTTGTTGAATAGATTCATTTTTCTTGTTTTGTTTGTTTTTGATGAAATTGTGCTTTTCTCGTCGAGAAAAGGCGTTTAACGCGATAAAAAGGTTTAGTGCGTTATGAATACGGGCTAGCTTACCAAAAGTACAAATGTGAACTAAATAAGGCCGGAAGTCGTTTTTATTGCTTAAAACACGATTTCTCGACCAGAATATGCTTTTTCAAAAAAGCCATGTTCCCATGGCGAGAGACTCGTTTTCTGTGAGAAAATGCATTAAAAGGAGGGATTTCATCAGAAACACTATAAATACATATTGTACTTGTCTGAAAACGCACAGAACCTTGAAATAGAAGGTTTCTCACCAAAAAACACATTGGTGAAACTCCTATCTTAAGGCTCTGAGTGTTTGCACACATGTACAACAGGCATGTTTAAACTATAACGTTTTTAGTGAAATCATGTTTCTCTCGAGGAGAAAACGCGTTTAAAGCCATAAAAAAGATCTCACTGTGTTTTGGCATTGACCAAGCTACCAACAACCTAAAAAATGATCAGAACTGGAGAAATTACATATTGACATTGGGTGAAATCATGTAACTCTTAAGGACGTGTTGCAGACTTGTTGAATAGATTCATTTTTCTTGTTTTGTTTGTTTTTGATGAAATTGCTTTTCTCGTCGAGAAAAGCCGTTTAACGCGATAAAAAGGTTTAGTGCGTTATGAATACGGGCTAGCTTACCAAAAGTACAAATGTGAACCAAATAAGGCCGGGAGTTGTTTTTATTGCTTAAAACACGATTTCTCGACCAGAATATGCTTTTTCAAAAAAGCCATGTTCCCATGGCGAGAGACTCGTTTTCTTTGAGAAAATGCATTAAAAGGAGGGATTTCATCAGAAACACTATAAATACATATTGTACTTGTCTGAAAACGCACAGAACCTTGAAATAGAAGGTTTCTCACCAAAAAACACATTGGTGAAACCCCTATCTTAAGGCTCTGAGTGTTTGCACACATGTACAAACAGGCATGTTTAAACTATAACGTTTTTAGTGAAATCATGTTTCTCTCGAGGAGAAAACGCGTTTAAAGCCATAAAAAGATCTCACTGTGTTTTGGCATTGACCAAGCTACCAACAACCTAAAAAATGATCAGAACTGGAGAAATTACATATTGACATTGGGTGAAATCATGTAACTCTTAAGGACGTGTTGCAGACTTGTTGAATAGATTCATTTTTCTTGTTTTGTTTGTTTTTGATGAAATTGCTTTTCTCGTCGAGAAAAGGCGTTTAATGCGATAAAAAGGTTTAGCGCGTTATGAATACGGGCTAGCTTACCAAATGTACAAATGTGAACTAAATAAGGCCGGGAGTCGTTTTTATTGCTTAAAACACGATTTCTCGACCAGAATATGCTTTTTCAAAAAAGCCATGTTCCCATGGCGAGAGACTCGTTTTCTGTGAGAAAATGCATTAAAAGGAGGGATTTCATCAGAAACACTATAAATACATATTGTACTTGTCTGAAAACGCACAGAACCTTGAAATAGAAGGTTTCTCACCAAAAAACACATTGGTGAAACCCCTATCTTAAGGCTCTGAGTGTTTGCACACATGTACAAACAGGCATGTTTAAACTATAACGTTTTTAGTGAAATCATGTTTCTCTCGAGGAGAAAACGCGTTTAAAGCCATAAAAAGATCTCACTGTGTTTTGGCATTGACCAAGCTACCAACAACCTAAAAAATGATCAGAACTGGAGAAATTACATATTGACATTGGGTGAAATCATGTAACTCTTAAGGACGTGTTGCAGACTTGTTGAATAGATTCATTTTTCTTGTTTTGTTTGTTTTTGATGAAATTGCTTTTCTCGTCGAGAAAAGGCGTTTAACGCGATAAAAAGGTTTAGTGCGTTATGAATACGGGCTAGCTTACCAAAAGTACAAATGTGAACCAAATAAGGCCGGGAGTTGTTTTTATTGCTTAAAACACGATTTCTCGACCAGAATATGCTTTTTCAAAAAAGCCATGTTCCCATGGCGAGAGACTCGTTTTCTTTGAGAAAATGCATTAAAAGGAGGGATTTCATGAGAAACACTATAAATACATATTGTACTTGTCTGAAAACGCACAGAACCTTGAAATAGAAGGTTTCTCACCAAAAAACACATTGGTGAAACCCCTATCTTAAGGCTCTGAGTGTTTGCACACATGTACAAACAGGCATGTTTAAACTATAACGTTTTTAGTGAAATCATGTTTCTCTCGAGGAGAAAACGCGTTTAAAGCCATAAAAAGATCTCACTGTGTTTTGGCATTGACCAAGCTACCAACAACCTAAAAAATGATCAGAACTGGAGAAATTACATATTGACATTGGGTGAAATCATGTAACTCTTAAGGACGTGTTGCAGACTTGTTGAATAGATTCATTTTTCTTGTTTTGTTTGTTTTTGATGAAATCGCTTTTCTCGTCGAGAAAAGGCGTTTAATGCGATAAAAAGGTTTAGCGCGTTATGAATACGGGCTAGCTTACCAAAAGTAAAAATGTGAACTAAATAAGGCCGGGAGTCGTTTTTATTGCTTAAAACACGATTTCTCGACCAGAATATGCTTTTTCAAAAAAGCCATGTTCCCATGGCGAGAGACTCGTTTTCTGTGAGAAAATGCATTAAAAGGAGGGATTTCATCAGAAACACTATAAATACATATTGTACTTGTCTGAAAACGCACAGAACCTTGAAATAGAAGGTTTCTCACCAAAAAACACATTGGTGAAACCCCTATCTTAAGGCTCTGAGTGTTTGCACACATGTACAAACAGGCATGTTTAAACTATAACGTTTTTAGTGAAATCATGTTTCTCTCGAGGAGAAAACGCGTTTAAAGCCATAAAAAGATCTCACTGTGTTTTGGCATTGACCAAGCTACCAACAACCTAAAAAATGATCAGAACTGGAGAAATTACACATTGACATTGGGTGAAATCATGTAACTCTTAAGGACGTGTTGCAGACTTGTTGAATAGATTCATTTTTCTTGTTTTGTTTGTTTTTGATGAAATTGTGCTTTTCTCGTCGAGAAAAGGCGTTTAACGCGATAAAAAGGTTTAGTGCGTTATGAATACGGGCTAGCTTACCAAAAGTACAAATGTGAACCAAATAAGGCCGGGAGTCGTTTTTATTGCTTAAAACACGATTTCTCGACCAGAATATGCTTTTTCAAAAAAGCCATGTTCCCATGGCGAGAGACTCGTTTTCTGTGAGAAAATGCATTAAAAGGAGGGATTTCATGAGAAACACTATAAATACATATTGTACTTGTCTGAAAACGCACAGAACCTTGAAATAGAAGGTTTCTCACCAAAAAACACATTGGTGAAACCCCTATCTAAAGGCTCTGAGTGTTTGCACACATGTACAAACAGGCATGTTTAAACTATAACGTTTTTAGTGAAATCATGTTTCTCTCGAGGAGAAAACGCGTTTAAAGCCATAAAAAGATCTCACTGTGTTTTGGCATTGACCAAGCTACCAACAACCTAAAAAATGATCAGAACTGGAGAAATTACATATTGACATTGGGTGAAATCATGTAACTCTTAAGGACGTGTTGCAGACTTGTTGAATAGATTCATTTTTCTTGTTTTGTTTGTTTTTGATGAAATTGTGCTTTTCTCGTCGAGAAAAGGCGTTTAACGCGATAAAAAGGTTTAGTGCGTTATGAATACGGGCTAGCTTACCAAAAGTACAAATGTGAACTAAATAAGGCCGGGAGTCGTTTTTATTGCTTAAAACACGATTTCTCGACCAGAATATGCTTTTTCAAAAAAGCCATGTTCCCATGGCGAGAGACTCGTTTTCTGTGAGAAAATGCATTAAAAGGAGGGATTTCATCAGAAACACTATAAATACATATTGTACTTGTCTGAAAACGCACAGAACCTTGAAATAGAAGGTTTCTCACCAAAAAACACATTGGTGAAACCCCTATCTTAAGGCTCTGAGTGTTTGCACACATGTACAAACAGGCATGTTTAAACTATAACGTTTTTAGTGAAATCATGTTTCTCTCGAGGAGAAAACGCGTTTAAAGCCATAAAAAGATCTCACTGTGTTTTGGCATTGACCAAGCTACCAACAACCTAAAAAATGATCAGAACTGGAGAAATTACACATTGACATTGGGTGAAATCATGTAACTCTTAAGGACGTGTTGCAGACTTGTTGAATAGATTCATTTTTCTTGTTTTGTTTGTTTTTGATGAAATTGTGCTTTTCTCGTCGAGAATAGGCGTTTAACGCGATAAAAAGGTTTAGTGCGTTATGAATACGGGCTAGCTTACCGAAAGTACAAATGTGACCTAAATAAGGCAGGGAGTCGTTTTTATTGCTTAAAACACGATTTCTCGACCAGAATATGCTTTTTCAAAAAAGCCATGTTCCCATGGCGAGAGACTCGTCTCTGTGAGAAAATGCATTAAAAGGAGGGATTTCATCAGAAACACTATAAATACATATTGTACTTGTCTGAAAACGCACAGAACCTTGAAATAGAAGGTTTCTCACCAAAAAACACATTGGTGAAACCCCTATCTTAAGGCTCTGAGTGTTTGCACACATGTACAAACAGGCATGTTTAAACTATAACGTTTTTAGTGAAATCATGTTTCTCTCGAGGAGAAAACGCGTTTAAAGCCATAAAAAGATCTCACTGTGTTTTGGCATTGACCAAGCTACCAACAACCTAAAAAATGATCAGAACTGGAGAAATTACACATTGACATTGGGTGAAATCATGTAACTCTTAAGGACGTGTTGCAGACTTGTTGAATAGATTCATTTTTCTTGTTTTGTTTGTTTTTGATGAAATTGTGCTTTTCTCGTCGAGAAAAGGCGTTTAACGCAATAAAAAGGTTTAGTGCGTTATGAATACGGGCTAGCTTACCAAAAGTACAAATGTGAACTAAATATGGCCGGGAGTCGTTTTTATTGCTTAAAACACGATTTCTCGACCAGAATATGCTTTTTCAAAAAAGCCATGTTCCCATGGCGAGAGACTCGTTTTCTGTGAGAAAATGCATTAAAAGGAGGGATTTCATCAGAAACACTATAAATACATATTGTACTTGTCTGAAAACGCACAGAACCTTGAAATAGAAGGTTTCTCACCAAAAAACACATTGGTGAAACCCCTATCTTAAGGCTCTGAGTGTTTGCACACATGTACAAACAGGCATGTTTAAACTATAACGTTTTTAGTGAAATCATGTTTCTCTCGAGGAGAAAACGCGTTTAAAGCCATAAAAAGATCTCACCTTGTTTTGGCATTGACCAAGCTACCAACAACCTAAAAAATGATCAGAACTGGAGAAATTACATATTGACATTGGGTGAAATCATGTAACTCTTAAGGACGTGTTGCAGACTTGTTGAATAGATTCATTTTTCTTGTTTTGTTTGTTTTTGATGAAATTGTGCTTTTCTCGTCGAGAAAAGGCGTTTAACGCGATAAAAAGGTTTAGTGCGTTATGAATACGGGCTAGCTTACCAAAAGTACAAATGTGAACTAAATAAGGCCGGGAGTCGTTTTTATTGCTTAAAACACGATTTCTCGACCAGAATATGCTTTTTCAAAAAAGCCATGTTCCCATGGCGAGAGACTCGTTTTCTGTGAGAAAATGCATTAAAAGGAGGGATTTCATCAGAAACACTATAAATACATATTGTACTTGTCTGAAAACGCACAGAACCTTGAAATAGAAGGTTTCTCACCAAAAAACACATTAGTGAAACCCCTATCTTAAGGCTCTGAGTGTTTGCACACATGTACAACAGGCATGTTTAAACTATAACGTTTTTAGTGAAATCATGTTTCTCTCGAGGAGAAAACGCGTTTAAAGCCATAAAAAGATCTCACTGTGTTTTGGCATTGACCAAGCTACCAACAACCTAAAAAATGATCAGAACTGGAGAAATTACACATTGACATTGGGTGAAATCATGTAACTCTTAAGGACGTGTTGCAGACTTGTTGAATAGATTCATTTTTCTTGTTTTGTTTGTTTTTGATGAAATTGCTTTTCTCGTCGAGAAAAGGCGTTTAACGCGATAAAAAGGTTTAGTGCGTTATGAATACGGGCTAGCTTACCAAAAGTACAAATGTGAACTAAATAAGGCCGGGAGTCGTTTTTATTGCTTAAAACACGATTTCTCGACCAGAATATGCTTTTTCAAAAAAGCCATGTTCCCATGGCGAGAGACTCGTTTTCTGTGAGAAAATGCATTAAAAGGAGGGATTTCATCAGAAACACTATAAATACATATTGTACTTGTCTGAAAACGCACAGAACCTTGAAATAGAAGGTTTCTCACCAAAAAACACATTGGTGAAACCCCTATCTTAAGGCTCTGAGTGTTTGCACACATGTACAAACAGGCATGTTTAAACTATAACGTTTTTAGTGAAATCATGTTTCTCTCGAGGAGAAAACGCGTTTAAAGCCATAAAAAGATCTCACTGTGTTTTGGCATTGACCAAGCTACCAACAACCTAAAAAATGATCAGAACTGGAGAAATTACACATTGACATTGGGTGAAATCATGTAACTCTTAAGGACGTGTTGCAGACTTGTTGAATAGATTCATTTTTCTTGTTTTGTTTGTTTTTGATGAAATTGTGCTTTTCTCGTCGAGAATAGGCGTTTAACGCGATAAAAAGGTTTAGTGCGTTATGAATACGGGCTAGCTTACCGAAAGTACAAATGTGACCTAAATAAGGCAGGGAGTCGTTTTTATTGCTTAAAACACGATTTCTCGACCAGAATATGCTTTTTCAAAAAAGCCATGTTCCCATGGCGAGAGACTCGTTTTCTGTGAGAAAATGCATTAAAAGGAGGGATTTCATCAGAAACACTATAAATACATATTGTACTTGTCTGAAAACGCACAGAACCTTGAAATAGAAGGTTTCTCACCAAACAACACATTGGTGAAACCCCTATCTTAAGGCTCTGAGTGTTTGCACACATGTACAAACAGGCATGTTTAAACTATAACGTTTTTAGTGAAATCATGTTTCTCTCGAGGAGAAAACGCGTTTAAAGCCATAAAAAGATCTCACTGTGTTTTGGCATTGACCAAGCTACCAACAACCTAAAAAATGATCAGAACTGGAGAAATTACATATTGACATTGGGTGAAATCATGTAACTCTTAAGGACGTGTTGCAGACTTGTTGAATAGATTCATTTTTCTTGTTTTGTTTGTTTTTGATGAAATTGTGCTTTTCTCGTCGAGAAAAGGCGTTTAACGCGAAAAAAAGGTTTAGTGCGTTATGAATACGGGCTAGCTTACCAAATGTACAAATGTGAACTAAATAAGGCCGGGAGTCGTTTTTATTGCTTAAAACACGATTTCTCGACCAGAATATGCTTTTTCAAAAAAGCCATGTTCCCATGGCGAGAGACTCGTTTTCTGTGAGAAAATGCATTAAAAGGAGGGATTTCATCAGAAACACTATAAATACATATTGTACTTGTCTGAAAACGCACAGAACCTTGAAATAGAAGGTTTCTCACCAAAAAACACATTGGTGAAACCCCTATCTTAAGGCTCTGAGTGTTTGCACACATGTACAAACAGGCATGTTTAAACTATAACGTTTTTAGTGAAATCATGTTTCTCTCGAGGAGAAAACGCGTTTAAAGCCATAAAAAGATCTCACTGTGTTTTGGCATTGACCAAGCTACCAACAACCTAAAAAATGATCAGAACTGGAGAAATTACACATTGACATTGGGTGAAATCATGTAACTCTTAAGGACGTGTTGCAGACTTGTTGAATAGATTCATTTTTCTTGTTTTGTTTGTTTTTGATGAAATTGTGCTTTTCTCGTCGAGAAAAGGCGTTTAACGCAATAAAAAGGTTTAGTGCGTTATGAATACGGGCTAGCTTACCAAAAGTACAAATGTGAACTAAATATGGCCGGGAGTCGTTTTTATTGCTTAAAACACGATTTCTCGACCAGAATATGCTTTTTCAAAAAAGCCATGTTCCCATGGCGAGAGACTCGTTTTCTGTGAGAAAATGCATTAAAAGGAGGGATTTCATCAGAAACACTATAAATACATATTGTACTTGTCTGAAAACGCACAGAACCTTGAAATAGAAGGTTTCTCACCAAAAAACACATTGGTGAAACCCCTATCTTAAGGCTCTGAGTGTTTGCACACATGTACAAACAGGCATGTTTAAACTATAACGTTTTTAGTGAAATCATGTTTCTCTCGAGGAGAAAACGCGTTTAAAGCCATAAAAAGATCTCACCTTGTTTTGGCATTGACCAAGCTACCAACAACCTAAAAAATGATCAGAACTGGAGAAATTACATATTGACATTGGGTGAAATCATGTAACTCTTAAGGACGTGTTGCAGACTTGTTGAATAGATTCATTTTTCTTGTTTTGTTTGTTTTTGATGAAATTGTGCTTTTCTCGTCGAGAAAAGGCGTTTAACGCGATAAAAAGGTTTAGTGCGTTATGAATACGGGCTAGCTTACCAAAAGTACAAATGTGAACTAAATAAGGCCGGGAGTCGTTTTTATTGCTTAAAACACGATTTCTCGACCAGAATATGCTTTTTCAAAAAAGCCATGTTCCCATGGCGAGAGACTCGTTTTCTGTGAGAAAATGCATTAAAAGGAGGGATTTCATCAGAAACACTATAAATACATATTGTACTTGTCTGAAAACGCACAGAACCTTGAAATAGAAGGTTTCTCACCAAAAAACACATTAGTGAAACCCCTATCTTAAGGCTCTGAGTGTTTGCACACATGTACAACAGGCATGGTTAAACTATAACGTTTTTAGTGAAATCATGTTTCTCTCGAGGAGAAAACGCGTTTAAAGCCATAAAAAGATCTCACTGTGTTTTGGCATTGACCAAGCTACCAACAACCTAAAAAATGATCAGAACTGGAGAAATTACACATTGACATTGGGTGAAATCATGTAACTCTTAAGGACGTGTTGCAGACTTGTTGAATAGATTCATTTTTCTTGTTTTGTTTGTTTTTGATGAAATTGCTTTTCTCGTCGAGAAAAGGCGTTTAACGCGATAAAAAGGTTTAGTGCGTTATGAATACGGGCTAGCTTACCAAAAGTACAAATGTGAACTAAATAAGGCCGGGAGTCGTTTTTATTGCTTAAAACACGATTTCTCGACCAGAATATGCTTTTTCAAAAAAGCCATGTTCCCATGGCGAGAGACTCGTTTTCTGTGAGAAAATGCATTAAAAGGAGGGATTTCATCAGAAACACTATAAATACATATTGTACTTGTCTGAAAACGCACAGAACCTTGAAATAGAAGGTTTCTCACCAAAAAACACATTGGTGAAACCCCTATCTTAAGGCTCTGAGTGTTTGCACACATGTACAAACAGGCATGTTTAAACTATAACGTTTTTAGTGAAATCATGTTTCTCTCGAGGAGAAAACGCGTTTAAAGCCATAAAAAGATCTCACTGTGTTTTGGCATTGACCAAGCTACCAACAACCTAAAAAATGATCAGAACTGGAGAAATTACACATTGACATTGGGTGAAATCATGTAACTCTTAAGGACGTGTTGCAGACTTGTTGAATAGATTCATTTTTCTTGTTTTGTTTGTTTTTGATGAAATTGTGCTTTTCTCGTCGAGAATAGGCGTTTAACGCGATAAAAAGGTTTAGTGCGTTATGAATACGGGCTAGCTTACCGAAAGTACAAATGTGACCTAAATAAGGCAGGGAGTCGTTTTTATTGCTTAAAACACGATTTCTCGACCAGAATATGCTTTTTCAAAAAAGCCATGTTCCCATGGCGAGAGACTCGTTTTCTGTGAGAAAATGCATTAAAAGGAGGGATTTCATCAGAAACACTATAAATACATATTGTACTTGTCTGAAAACGCACAGAACCTTGAAATAGAAGGTTTCTCACCAAACAACACATTGGTGAAACCCCTATCTTAAGGCTCTGAGTGTTTGCACACATGTACAAACAGGCATGTTTAAACTATAACGTTTTTAGTGAAATCATGTTTCTCTCGAGGAGAAAACGCGTTTAAAGCCATAAAAAGATCTCACTGTGTTTTGGCATTGACCAAGCTACCAACAACCTAAAAAATGATCAGAACTGGAGAAATTACATATTGACATTGGGTGAAATCATGTAACTCTTAAGGACGTGTTGCAGACTTGTTGAATAGATTCATTTTTCTTGTTTTGTTTGTTTTTGATGAAATTGTGCTTTTCTCGTCGAGAAAAGGCGTTTAACGCGAAAAAAAGGTTTAGTGCGTTATGAATACGGGCTAGCTTACCAAATGTACAAATGTGAACTAAATAAGGCCGGGAGTCGTTTTTATTGCTTAAAACACGATTTCTCGACCAGAATATGCTTTTTCAAAAAAGCCATGTTCCCATGGCGAGAGACTCGTTTTCTGTGAGAAAATGCATTAAAAGGAGGGATTTCATCAGAAACACTATAAATACATATTGTACTTGTCTGAAAACGCACAGAACCTTGAAATAGAAGGTTTCTCACCAAAAAACACATTGGTGAAACCCCTATCTTAAGGCTCTGAGTGTTTGCACACATGTACAAACAGGCATGTTTAAACTATAACGTTTTTAGTGAAATCATGTTTCTCTCGAGGAGAAAACGCGTTTAAAGCCATAAAAAGATCTCACTGTGTTTTGGCATTGACCAAGCTACCAACAACCTAAAAAATGATCAGAACTGGAGAAATTACATATTGACATTGGGTGAAATCATGTAACTCTTAAGGACGTGTTGCAGACTTGTTGAATAGATTCATTTTTCTTGTTTTGTTTGTTTTTGATGAAATTGCTTTTCTCGTCGAGAAAAGGCGTTTAACGCGATAAAAAGGTTTAGTGCGTTATGAATACGGGCTAGCTTACCAAAAGTACAAATGTGAACTAAATAAGGCCGGGAGTCGTTTTTATTGCTTAAAACACGATTTCTCGACCAGAATATGCTTTTTCAAAAAAGCCATGTTCCCATGGCGAGAGACTCGTTTTCTGTGAGAAAATGCATTAAAAGGATGGATTTCATCAGAAACACTATAAATACATATTGTACTTGTCTGAAAACGCACAGAACCTTGAAATAGAAGGTTTCTCACCAAAAAACACATTGGTGAAACCCCTATCTTAAGGCTCTGAGTGTTTGCACACATGTACAAACAGGCATGTTTAAACTATAACGTTTTTAGTGAAATCATGTTTCTCTCGAGGAGAAAACGCGTTTAAAGCCATAAAAAGATCTCACTGTGTTTTGGCATTGACCAAGCTACCAACAACCTAAAAAATGATCAGAACTGGAGAAATTACATATTGACATTGGGTGAAATCATGTAACTCTTAAGGACGTGTTGCAGACTTGTTGAATAGATTCATTTTTCTTGTTTTGTTTGTTTTTGATGAAATTGCTTTTCTCGTCGAGAAAAGGCGTTTAACGCGATAAAAAGGTTTAGTGCGTTATGAATACGGGCTAGCTTACCAAAAGTACAAATGTGAACTAAATAAGGCCGGGAGTCGTTTTTATTGCTTAAAACACGATTTCTCGACCAGAATATGCTTTTTCAAAAAAGCCATGTTCCCATGGCGAGAGACTCGTTTTCTGTGAGAAAATGCATTAAAAGGATGGATTTCATCAGAAACACTATAAATACATATTGTACTTGTCTGAAAACGCACAGAACCTTGAAATAGAAGGTTTCTCACCAAAAAACACATTGGTGAAACCCCTATCTTAAGGCTCTGAGTGTTTGCACACATGTACAAACAGGCATGTTTAAACTATAACGTTTTTAGTGAAATCATGTTTCTCTCGAGGAGAAAACGCGTTTAAAGCCATAAAAAGATCTCACTGTGTTTTGGCATTGACCAAGCTACCAACAACCTAAAAAATGATCAGAACTGGAGAAATTACACATTGACATTGGGTGAAATCATGTAACTCTTAAGGACGTGTTGCAGACTTGTTGAATAGATTCATTTTTCTTGTTTTGTTTGTTTTTGATGAAATTGTGCTTTTCTCGTCGAGAAAAGGCGTTTAACGCGATAAAAAGGTTTAGTGCGTTATGAATACGGGCTAGCTTACCAAAAGTACAAATGTGAACCAAATAAGGCCGGGAGTCGTTTTTATTGCTTAAAACACGATTTCTCGACCAGAATATGCTTTTTCAAAAAAGCCATGTTCCCATGGCGAGAGACTCGTTTTCTGTGAGAAAATGCATTAAAAGGAGGGATTTCATCAGAAACACTATAAATACATATTGTACTTGTCTGAAAACGCACAGAACCTTGAAATAGAAGGTTTCTCACCAAAAAACACATTGGTGAAACCCCTATCTTAAGGCTCTGAGTGTTTGCACACATGTACAAACAGGCATGTTTAAACTATAACGTTTTTAGTGAAATCATGTTTCTCTCGAGGAGAAAACGCGTTTAAAGCCATAAAAAGATCTCACTGTGTTTTGGCATTGACCAAGCTACCAACAACCTAAAAAATGATCAGAACTGGAGAAATTACACATTGACATTGGGTGAAATCATGTAACTCTTAAGGACGTGTTGCAGACTTGTTGAATAGATTCATTTATCTTGTTTTGTTTGTTTTTGATGAAATTGCTTTTCTCGTCGAGAAAAGGCATTTAACGCGATAAAAAGGTTTAGTGCGTTATGAATACGGGCTAGCTTACCAAAAGTACAAATGTGAACTAAATAAGGCCGGGAGTCGTTTTTATTGCTTAAAACACGATTTCTCGACCAGAATATGCTTTTTCAAAAAAGCCATGTTCCCATGGCGAGAGACTCGTTTTCTGTGAGAAAATGCATTAAAAGGAGGGATTTCATCAGAAACACTATAAATACATATTGTACTTGTCTGAAAACGCACAGAACCTTGAAATAGAAGGTTTCTCACCAAAAAACACATTGGTGAAACCCCTATCTTAAGGCTCTGAGTGTTTGCACACATGTACAAACAGGCATGTTTAAACTATAACGTTTTTAGTGAAATCATGTTTCTCTCGAGGAGAAAACGCGTTTAAAGCCATAAAAAGATCTCACTGTGTTTTGGCATTGACCAAGCTACCAACAACCTAAAAAATGATCAGAACTGGAGAAATTACACATTGACATTGGGTGAAATCATGTAACTCTTAAGGACGTGTTGCAGACTTGTTGAATAGATTCATTTTTCTTGTTTTGTTTGTTTTTGATGAAATTGTGCTTTTCTCGTCGAGAAAAGGCGTTTAACGCGATAAAAAGGTTTAGTGCGTTATGAATACGGGCTAGCTTACCAAAAGTACAAATGTGAACTAAATAAGGCCGGGAGTCGTTTTTATTGCTTAAAACACGATTTCTCGACCAGAATATGCTTTTTCAAAAAAGCCATGTTCCATGGCGAGAGACTCGTTTTCTGTGAGAAAATGCATTAAAAGGAGGGATTTCATCAGAAACACTATAAATACATATTGTACTTGTCTCAAAACGCACAGAACCTTGAAATAGAAGGTTTCTCACCAAAAAACACATTGGTGAAACCCCTATCTTAAGGCTCTGAGTGTTTGCACACATGTACAAACAGGCATGTTTAAACTATAACGTTTTTAGTGAAATCATGTTTCTCTCGAGGAGAAAACGCGTTTAAAGCCATAAAAAGATCTCACTGTGTTTTGGCATTGACCAAGCTACCAACAACCTAAAAAATGATCAGAACTGGAGAAATTACATATTGACATTGGGTGAAATCATGTAACTCTTAAGGACGTGTTGCAGACTTGTTGAATAGATTCATTTTTCTTGTTTTGTTTGTTTTTGATGAAATTGCTTTTCTCGTCGAGAAAAGGCGTTTAACGCGATAAAAAGGTTTAGTGCGTTATGAATACGGGCTAGCTTACCAAAAGTACAAATGTGAACCAAATAAGGCCGGGAGTCGTTTTTATTGCTTAAAACACGATTTCTCGACCAGAATATGCTTTTTCAAAAAAGCCATGTTCCCATGGCGAGAGACTCGTTTTCTGTGAGAAAATGCATTAAAAGGAGGGATTTCATCAGAAACACTATAAATACATATTGTACTTGTCTGAAAACGCACAGAACCTTGAAATAGAAGGTTTCTCACCAAAAAACACATTGGTGAAACCCCTATCTTAAGGCTCTGAGTGTTTGCACACATGTACAAACAGGCATGTTTAAACTATAACGTTTTTAGTGAAATCATGTTTCTCTCGAGGAGAAAACGCGTTTAAAGCCATAAAAAGATCTCACTGTGTTTTGGCATTGACCAAGCTACCAACAACCTAAAAAATGATCAGAACTGGAGAAATTACACATTGACATTGGGTGAAATCATGTAACTCTTAAGGACGTGTTGCAGACTTGTTGAATAGATTCATTTTTCTTGTTTTGTTTGTTTTTGATGAAATTGTGCTTTTCTCGTCGAGAAAAGGCGTTTAACGCGATAAAAAGGTTTAGTGCGTTATGAATACGGGCTAGCTTACCAAAAGTACAAATGTGAACCAAATAAGGCCGGGAGTCGTTTTTATTGCTTAAAACACGATTTCTCGACCAGAATATGCTTTTTCAAAAAAGCCATGTTCCCATGGCGAGAGACTCGTTTTCTGTGAGAAAATGCATTAAAAGGAGGGATTTCATCAGAAACACTATAAATACATATTGTACTTGTCTGAAAACGCACAGAACCTTGAAATAGAAGGTTTCTCACCAAACAACACATTGGTGAAACCCCTATCTTAAGGCTCTGAGTGTTTGCACACATGTACAAACAGGCATGTTTAAACTATAACGTTTTTAGTGAAATCATGTTTCTCTCGAGGAGAAAACGCGTTTAAAGCCATAAAAAGATCTCACTGTGTTTTGGCATTGACCAAGCTACCAACAACCTAAAAAATGATCAGAACTGGAGAAATTACACATTGACATTGGGTGAAATCATGTAACTCTTAAGGACGTGTTGCAGACTTGTTGAATAGATTCATTTTTCATGTTTTGTTTGTTTTTGATGAAATTGTGCTTTTCTCGTCGAGAAAAGGCGTTTAACGCGATAAAAAGGTTTAGTGCGTTATGAATACGGGCTAGCTTACCAAAAGTACAAATGTGAACTAAATAAGGCCGGGAGTCGTTTTTATTGCTTAAAACACGATTTCTCGACCAGAATATGCTTTTTCAAAAAAGCCATGTTCCCATGGCGAGAGACTCGTTTTCTGTGAGAAAATGCATTAAAAGGAGGGATTTCATCAGAAACACTATAAATACATATTGTACTTGTCTGAAAACGCACAGAACCTTGAAATAGAAGGTTTCTCACCAAAAAACACATTGGTGAAACCCCTATCTTAAGGCTCTGAGTGTTTGCACACATGTACAAACAGGCATGTTTAAACTATAACGTTTTTAGTGAAATCATGTTTCTCTCGAGGAGAAAACGCGTTTAAAGCCATAAAAAGATCTCACTGTGTTTTGGCATTGACCAAGCTACCAACAACCTAAAAAATGATCAGAACTGGAGAAATTACACATTGACATTGGGTGAAATCATGTAACTCTTAAGGACGTGTTGCAGACTTGTTGAATAGATTCATTTTTCTTGTTTTGTTTGTTTTTGATGAAATTGTGCTTTTCTCGTCGAGAAAAGGCGTTTAACGCGATAAAAAGGTTTAGTGCGTTATGAATACGGGCTAGCTTACCAAAAGTACAAATGTGAACCAAATAAGGCCGGGAGTCGTTTTTATTGCTTAAAACACGATTTCTCGACCAGAATATGCTTTTTCAAAAAAGCCATGTTCCCATGGCGAGAGACTCGTTTTCTGTGAGAAAATGCATTAAAAGGAGGGATTTCATCAGAAACACTATAAATACATATTGTACTTGTCTGAAAACGCACAGAACCTTGAAATAGAAGGTTTCTCACCAAAAAACACATTGGTGAAACCCCTATCTTAAGGCTCTGAGTGTTTGCACACATGTACAAACAGGCATGTTTAAACTATAACGTTTTTAGTGAAATCATGTTTCTCTCGAGGAGAAAACGCGTTTAAAGCCATAAAAAGATCTCACTGTGTTTTGGCATTGACCAAGCTACCAACAACCTAAAAAATGATCAGAACTGGAGAAATTACATATTGACATTGGGTGAAATCATGTAACTCTTAAGGACGTGTTGCAGACTTGTTGAATAGATTCATTTTTCTTGTTTTGTTTGTTTTTGATGAAATTGTGCTTTTCTCGTCGAGAAAAGGCGTTTAACGCGATAAAAAGGTTTAGTGCGTTATGAATACGGGCTAGCTTACCAAAAGTACAAATGTGAACCAAATAAGGCCGGGAGTCGTTTTTATTGCTTAAAACACGATTTCTCGACCAGAATATGCTTTTTCAAAAAAGCCATGTTCCCATGGCGAGAGACTCGTTTTCTGTGAGAAAATGCATTAAAAGGAGGGATTTCATCAGAAACACTATAAATACATATTGTACTTGTCTGAAAACGCACAGAACCTTGAAATAGAAGGTTTCTCACCAAAAAACACATTGGTGAAACCCCTATCTTAAGGCTCTGAGTGTTTGCACACATGTACAAACAGGCATGTTTAAACTATAACGTTTTTAGTGAAATCATGTTTCTCTCGAGGAGAAAACGCGTTTAAAGCCATAAAAAGATCTCACTGTGTTTTGGCATTGACCAAGCTACCAACAACCTAAAAAATGATCAGAACTGGAGAAATTACATATTGACATTGGGTGAAATCATGTAACTCTTAAGGACGTGTTGCAGACTTGTTGAATAGATTCATTTTTCTTGTTTTGTTTGTTTTTGATGAAATTGCTTTTCTCGTCGAGAAAAGGCGTTTAACGCGATAAAAAGGTTTAGTGCGTTATGAATACGGGCTAGCTTACCAAAAGTACAAATGTGAACTAAATAAGGCCGGGAGTCGTTTTTATTGCTTAAAACACGATTTCTCGACCAGAATATGCTTTTTCAAAAAAGCCATGTTCCCATGGCGAGAGACTCGTTTTCTGTGAGAAAATGCATTAAAAGGAGGGATTTCATCAGAAACACTATAAATACATATTGTACTTGTCTGAAAACGCACAGAACCTTGAAATAGAAGGTTTCTCACCAAAAAACACATTGGTGAAACCCCTATCTTAAGGCTCTGAGTGTTTGCACACATGTACAAACAGGCATGTTTAAACTATAACGTTTTTAGTGAAATCATGTTTCTCTCGAGGAGAAAACGCGTTTAAAGCCATAAAAAGATCTCACTGTGTTTTGGCATTGACCAAGCTACCAACAACCTAAAAAATGATCAGAACTGGAGAAATTACACATTGACATTGGGTAAAATCATGTAACTCTTAAGGACGTGTTGCAGACTTGTTGAATAGATTCATTTTTCTCGTTTTGTTTGTTTGTGATGAAATTGTGCTTTTCTCGTCGAGAATAGGCGTTTAACGCGATAAAAAGGTTTAGTGCGTTATGAATACGGGCTAGCTTACCAAAAGTACAAATGTGAACCAAATAAGGCCGGGAGTCGTTTTTATTGTTTAAAACACGATTTCTCGACCAGAATATGCTTTTTCAAAAAAGCCATGTTCCCATGGCGAGAGACTCGTTTTCTGTGAGAAAATGCATTAAAAGGAGGGATTTCATCAGAAACACTATAAATACATATTGTACTTGTCTGAAAACGCACAGAACCTTGAAATAGAAGGTTTCTCACCAAAAAACACATTGGTGAAACCCCTATCTTAAGGCTCTGAGTGTTTGCACACATGTACAAACAGGCATGTTTAAACTATAACGTTTTTAGTGAAATCATGTTTCTCTCGAGGAGAAAACGCGTTTAAAGCCATAAAAAGATCTCACTGTGTTTTGGCATTGACCAAGCTACCAACAACCTAAAAAATGATCAGAACTGGAGAAATTACACATTGACATTGGGTGAAATCATGTAACTCTTAAGGACGTGTTGCAGACTTGTTGAATAGATTCATTTTTCTTGTTTTGTTTGTTTTTGATGAAATTGTGCTTTTCTCGTCGAGAAAAGGCGTTTAACGCGATAAAAAGGTTTAGTGCGTTATGAATACGGGCTAGCTTACCAAAAGTACAAATGTGAACCAAATAAGGCCGGGAGTCGTTTTTATTGCTTAAAACACGATTTCTCGACCAGAATATGCTTTTTCAAAAAAGCCATGTTCCCATGGCGAGAGACTCGTTTTCTGTGAGAAAATGCATTAAAAGGAGGGATTTCATCAGAAACACTATAAATACATATTGTACTTGTCTGAAAACGCACAGAACCTTGAAATAGAAGGTTTCTCACCAAAAAACACATTGGTGAAACCCCTATCTTAAGGCTCTGAGTGTTTGCACACATGTACAAACAGGCATGTTTAAACTATAACGTTTTTAGTGAAATCATGTTTCTCTCGAGGAGAAAACGCGTTTAAAGCCATAAAAAGATCTCACTGTGTTTTGGCATTGACCAAGCTACCAACAACCTAAAAAATGATCAGAACTGGAGAAATTACATATTGACATTGGGTGAAATCATGTAACTCTTAAGGACGTGTTGCAGACTTGTTGAATAGATTCATTTTTCTTGTTTTGTTTGTTTTTGATGAAATTGCTTTTCTCGTCGAGAAAAGGCGTTTAACGCGATAAAAAGGTTTAGTGCGTTATGAATACGGGCTAGCTTACCAAAAGTACAAATGTGAACTAAATAAGGCCGGGAGTCGTTTTTATTGCTTAAAACACGATTTCTCGACCAGAATATGCTTTTTCAAAAAAGCCATGTTCCCATGGCGAGAGACTCGTTTTCTGTGAGAAAATGCATTAAAAGGAGGGATTTCATCAGAAACACTATAAATACATATTGTACTTGTCTGAAAACGCACAGAACCTTGAAATAGAAGGTTTCTCACCAAACAACACATTGGTGAAACCCCTATCTTATGGCTCTGATTGTTTGCACACATGTACAAACAGGCATGTTTAAACTATAACGTTTTTAGTGAAATCATGTTTCTCTCGAGGAGAAAACGCGTTTAAAGCCATAAAAAGATCTCACTGTGTTTTGGCATTGACCAAGCTACCAACAACCTAAAAAATGATCAGAACTGGAGAAATTACATATTGACATTGGGTGAAATCATGTAACTCTTAAGGACGTGTTGCAGACTTGTTGAATAGATTCATTTTTCTTGTTTTGTTTGTTTTTGATGAAATTGCTTTTCTCGTCGAGAAAAGGCGTTTAACGCGATAAAAAGGTTTAGTGCGTTATGAATACGGGCTAGCTTACCAAAAGTACAAATGTGAACTAAATAAGGCCGGGAGTCGTTTTTATTGCTTAAAACACGATTTCTCGACCAGAATATGCTTTTTCAAAAAAGCCATGTTCCCATGGCGAGAGACTCGTTTTCTGTGAGAAAATGCATTAAAAGGAGGGATTTCATCAGAAACACTATAAATACATATTGTACTTGTCTGAAAACGCACAGAACCTTGAAATAGAAGGTTTCTCACCAAAAAACACATTGGTGAAACCCCTATCTTAAGGCTCTGAGTGTTTGCACACATGTACAAACAGGCATGTTTAAACTATAACGTTTTTAGTGAAATCATGTTTCTCTCGAGGAGAAAACGCGTTTAAAGCCATAAAAAGATCTCACTGTGTTTTGGCATTGACCAAGCTACCAACAACCTAAAAAATGATCAGAACTGGAGAAATTACACATTGACATTGGGTAAAATCATGTAACTCTTAAGGACGTGTTGCAGACTTGTTGAATAGATTCATTTTTCTCGTTTTGTTTGTTTGTGATGAAATTGTGCTTTTCTCGTCGAGAATAGGCGTTTAACGCGATAAAAAGGTTTAGTGCGTTATGAATACGGGCTAGCTTACCAAAAGTACAAATGTGAACCAAATAAGGCCGGGAGTCGTTTTTATTGTTTAAAACACGATTTCTCGACCAGAATATGCTTTTTCAAAAAAGCCATGTTCCCATGGCGAGAGACTCGTTTTCTGTGAGAAAATGCATTAAAAGGAGGGATTTCATCAGAAACACTATAAATACATATTGTACTTGTCTGAAAACGCACAGAACCTTGAAATAGAAGGTTTCTCACCAAAAAACACATTGGTGAAACCCCTATCTTAAGGCTCTGAGTGTTTGCACACATGTACAAACAGGCATGTTTAAACTATAACGTTTTTAGTGAAATCATGTTTCTCTCGAGGAGAAAACGCGTTTAAAGCCATAAAAAGATCTCACTGTGTTTTGGCATTGACCAAGCTACCAACAACCTAAAAAATGATCAGAACTGGAGAAATTACACATTGACATTGGGTGAAATCATGTAACTCTTAAGGACGTGTTGCAGACTTGTTGAATAGATTCATTTTTCTTGTTTTGTTTGTTTTTGATGAAATTGTGCTTTTCTCGTCGAGAAAAGGCGTTTAACGCGATAAAAAGGTTTAGTGCGTTATGAATACGGGCTAGCTTACCAAAAGTACAAATGTGAACCAAATAAGGCCGGGAGTCGTTTTTATTGCTTAAAACACGATTTCTCGACCAGAATATGCTTTTTCAAAAAAGCCATGTTCCCATGGCGAGAGACTCGTTTTCTGTGAGAAAATGCATTAAAAGGAGGGATTTCATCAGAAACACTATAAATACATATTGTACTTGTCTGAAAACGCACAGAACCTTGAAATAGAAGGTTTCTCACCAAAAAACACATTGGTGAAACCCCTATCTTAAGGCTCTGAGTGTTTGCACACATGTACAAACAGGCATGTTTAAACTATAACGTTTTTAGTGAAATCATGTTTCTCTCGAGGAGAAAACGCGTTTAAAGCCATAAAAAGATCTCACTGTGTTTTGGCATTGACCAAGCTACCAACAACCTAAAAAATGATCAGAACTGGAGAAATTACATATTGACATTGGGTGAAATCATGTAACTCTTAAGGACGTGTTGCAGACTTGTTGAATAGATTCATTTTTCTTGTTTTGTTTGTTTTTGATGAAATTGCTTTTCTCGTCGAGAAAAGGCGTTTAACGCGATAAAAAGGTTTAGTGCGTTATGAATACGGGCTAGCTTACCAAAAGTACAAATGTGAACTAAATAAGGCCGGGAGTCGTTTTTATTGCTTAAAACACGATTTCTCGACCAGAATATGCTTTTTCAAAAAAGCCATGTTCCCATGGCGAGAGACTCGTTTTCTGTGAGAAAATGCATTAAAAGGAGGGATTTCATCAGAAACACTATAAATACATATTGTACTTGTCTGAAAACGCACAGAACCTTGAAATAGAAGGTTTCTCACCAAACAACACATTGGTGAAACCCCTATCTTATGGCTCTGATTGTTTGCACACATGTACAAACAGGCATGTTTAAACTATAACGTTTTTAGTGAAATCATGTTTCTCTCGAGGAGAAAACGCGTTTAAAGCCATAAAAAGATCTCACTGTGTTTTGGCATTGACCAAGCTACCAACAACCTAAAAAATGATCAGAACTGGAGAAATTACACATTGACATTGGGTGAAATCATGTAACTCTTAAGGACGTGTTGCAGACTTGTTGAATAGATTCATTTTTCTTGTTTTGTTTGTTTTTGATGAAATTGTGCTTTTCTCGTCGAGAAAAGGCGTTTAACGCGATAAAAAGGTTTAGTGCGTTATGAATACGGGCTAGCTTACCAAAAGTACAAATGTGAACTAAATAAGGCCGGGAGTCGTTTTTATTGCTTAAAACACGATTTCTCGACCAGAATATGCTTTTTCAAAAAAGCCATGTTCCCATGGCGAGAGACTCGTTTTCTGTGAGAAAATGCATTAAAAGGAGGGATTTCATCAGAAACACTATAAATACATATTGTACTTGTCTGAAAACGCACAGAACCTTGAAATAGAAGGTTTCTCACCAAAAAACACATTGGTGAAACCCCTATCTTAAGGCTCTGAGTGTTTGCACACATGTACAAACAGGCATGTTTAAACTATAACGTTTTTAGTGAAATCATGTTTCTCTCGAGGAGAAAACGCGTTTAAAGCCATAAAAAGATCTCACTGTGTTTTGGCATTGACCAAGCTACCAACAACCTAAAAAATGATCAGAACTGGAGAAATTACACATTGACATTGGGTGAAATCATGTAACTCTTAAGGACGTGTTGCAGACTTGTTGAATAGATTCATTTTTCTTGTTTTGTTTGTTTTTGATGAAATTGTGCTTTTCTCGTCGAGAAAAGGCGTTTAACGCGATAAGAAGGTTTAGTGCGTTATGAATACGGGCTAGCTTACCAAAAGTACAAATGTGAACCAAATAAGGCCGGGAGTCGTTTTTATTGCTTAAAACACGATTTCTCGACCAGAATATGCTTTTTCAAAAAAGCCATGTTCCCATGGCGAGAGACTCGTTTTCTGTGAGAAAATGCATTAAAAGGAGGGATTTCATCAGAAACACTATAAATACATATTGTACTTGTCTGAAAACGCACAGAACCTTGAAATAGAAGGTTTCTCACCAAAAAACACATTGGTGAAACCCCTATCTTAAGGCTCTGAGTGTTTGCACACATGTACAAACAGGCATGTTTAAACTATAACGTTTTTAGTGAAATCATGTTTCTCTCGAGGAGAAAACGCGTTTAAAGCCATAAAAAGATCTCACTGTGTTTTGGCATTGACCAAGCTACCAACAACCTAAAAAATGATCAGAACTGGAGAAATTACATATTGACATTGGGTGAAATCATGTAACTCTTAAGGACGTGTTGCAGACTTGTTGAATAGATTCATTTTTCTTGTTTTGTTTGTTTTTGATGAAATTGCTTTTCTCGTCGAGAAAAGGCGTTTAACGCGATAAAAAGGTTTAGTGCGTTATGAATACGGGCTAGCTTACCAAAAGTACAAATGTGAACTAAATAAGGCCGGGAGTCGTTTTTATTGCTTAAAACACGATTTCTCGACCAGAATATGCTTTTTCAAAAAAGCCATGTTCCCATGGCGAGAGACTCGTTTTCTGTGAGAAAATGCATTAAAAGGAGGGATTTCATCAGAAACACTATAAATACATATTGTACTTGTCTGAAAACGCACAGAACCTTGAAATAGAAGGTTTCTCACCAAAAAACACATTGGTGAAACCCCTATCTTAAGGCTCTGAGTGTTTGCACACATGTACAAACAGGCATGTTTAAACTATAACGTTTTTAGTGAAATCATGTTTCTCTCGAGGAGAAAACGCGTTTAAAGCCATAAAAAGATCTCACTGTGTTTTGGCATTGACCAAGCTACCAACAACCTAAAAAATGATCAGAACTGGAGAAATTACATATTGACATTGGGTGAAATCATGTAACTCTTAAGGACGTGTTGCAGACTTGTTGAATAGATTCATTTTTCTTGTTTTGTTTGTTTTTGATGAAATTGTGCTTTTCTCGTCGAGAAAAGGCGTTTAACGCGATAAAAAGGTTTAGTGCGTTATGAATACGGGCTAGCTTACCAAAAGTACAAATGTGAACTAAATAAGGCCGGGAGTCGTTTTTATTGCTTAAAACACGATTTCTCGACCAGAATATGCTTTTTCAAAAAAGCCATGTTCCCATGGCGAGAGACTCGTTTTCTGTGAGAAAATGCATTAAAAGGAGGGATTTCATCAGAAACACTATAAATACATATTGTACTTGTCTGAAAACGCACAGAACCTTGAAATAGAAGGTTTCTCACCAAAAAACACATTGGTGAAACCCCTATCTTAAGGCTCTGAGTGTTTGCACACATGTACAAACAGGCATGTTTAAACTATAACGTTTTTAGTGAAATCATGTTTCTCTCGAGGAGAAAACGCGTTTAAAGCCATAAAAAGATCTCACTGTGTTTTGGCATTGACCAAGCTACCAACAACCTAAAAAATGATCAGAACTGGAGAAATTACACATTGACATTGGGTGAAATCATGTAACTCTTAAGGACGTGTTGCAGACTTGTTGAATAGATTCATTTTTCTTGTTTTGTTTGTTTTTGATGAAATTGTGCTTTTCTCGTCGAGAATAGGCGTTTAACGCGATAAAAAGGTTTAGTGCGTTATGAATACGGGCTAGCTTACCGAAAGTACAAATGTGACCTAAATAAGGCAGGGAGTCGTTTTTATTGCTTAAAACACGATTTCTCGACCAGAATATGCTTTTTCAAAAAAGCCATGTTCCCATGGCGAGAGACTCGTCTCTGTGAGAAAATGCATTAAAAGGAGGGATTTCATCAGAAACACTATAAATACATATTGTACTTGTCTGAAAACGCACAGAACCTTGAAATAGAAGGTTTCTCACCAAAAAACACATTGGTGAAACCCCTATCTTAAGGCTCTGAGTGTTTGCACACATGTACAAACAGGCATGTTTAAACTATAACGTTTTTAGTGAAATCATGTTTCTCTCGAGGAGAAAACGCGTTTAAAGCCATAAAAAGATCTCACTGTGTTTTGGCATTGACCAAGCTACCAACAACCTAAAAAATGATCAGAACTGGAGAAATTACACATTGACATTGGGTGAAATCATGTAACTCTTAAGGACGTGTTGCAGACTTGTTGAATAGATTCATTTTTCTTGTTTTGTTTGTTTTTGATGAAATTGTGCTTTTCTCGTCGAGAAAAGGCGTTTAACGCAATAAAAAGGTTTAGTGCGTTATGAATACGGGCTAGCTTACCAAAAGTACAAATGTGAACTAAATATGGCCGGGAGTCGTTTTTATTGCTTAAAACACGATTTCTCGACCAGAATATGCTTTTTCAAAAAAGCCATGTTCCCATGGCGAGAGACTCGTTTTCTGTGAGAAAATGCATTAAAAGGAGGGATTTCATCAGAAACACTATAAATACATATTGTACTTGTCTGAAAACGCACAGAACCTTGAAATAGAAGGTTTCTCACCAAAAAACACATTGGTGAAACCCCTATCTTAAGGCTCTGAGTGTTTGCACACATGTACAAACAGGCATGTTTAAACTATAACGTTTTTAGTGAAATCATGTTTCTCTCGAGGAGAAAACGCGTTTAAAGCCATAAAAAGATCTCACCTTGTTTTGGCATTGACCAAGCTACCAACAACCTAAAAAATGATCAGAACTGGAGAAATTACATATTGACATTGGGTGAAATCATGTAACTCTTAAGGACGTGTTGCAGACTTGTTGAATAGATTCATTTTTCTTGTTTTGTTTGTTTTTGATGAAATTGTGCTTTTCTCGTCGAGAAAAGGCGTTTAACGCGATAAAAAGGTTTAGTGCGTTATGAATACGGGCTAGCTTACCAAAAGTACAAATGTGAACTAAATAAGGCCGGGAGTCGTTTTTATTGCTTAAAACACGATTTCTCGACCAGAATATGCTTTTTCAAAAAAGCCATGTTCCCATGGCGAGAGACTCGTTTTCTGTGAGAAAATGCATTAAAAGGAGGGATTTCATCAGAAACACTATAAATACATATTGTACTTGTCTGAAAACGCACAGAACCTT
The DNA here is from genome assembly GCF_029633865.1 of Lampris incognitus. NCBI lineage: Eukaryota > Metazoa > Chordata > Actinopteri > Lampriformes > Lampridae > Lampris > Lampris incognitus. The sequence goes on from NC_079228.1 coordinate 497,064, forward strand.
GAAATAGAAGGTTTCTCACCAAAAAACACATTAGTGAAACCCCTATCTTAAGGCTCTGAGTGTTTGCACACATGTACAACAGGCATGGTTAAACTATAACGTTTTTAGTGAAATCCTGTTTCTCTCGAGGAGAAAACGCGTTTAAAGCCATAAAAAAATCTCACTGTGTTTTGGCATTGACCAAGCTACCAACAACCTAAAAAATGATCAGAACTGGAGAAATTACACATTGACATTGGGTGAAATCATGTAACTCTTAAGGACGTGTTGCAGACTTGTTGAATAGATTCATTTTTCTTGTTTTGTTTGTTTTTGATGAAATTGCTTTTCTCGTCGAGAAAAGGCGTTTAACGCGATAAAAAGGTTTAGTGCGTTATGAATACGGGCTAGCTTACCAAAAGTACAAATGTGAACTAAATAAGGCCGGGAGTCGTTTTTATTGCTTAAAACACGATTTCTCGACCAGAATATGCTTTTTCAAAAAAGCCATGTTCCCATGGCGAGAGACTCGTTTTCTGTGAGAAAATGCATTAAAAGGAGGGATTTCATCAGAAACACTATAAATACATATTGTACTTGTCTGAAAACGCACAGAACCTTGAAATAGAAGGTTTCTCACCAAAAAACACATTGGTGAAACCCCTATCTTAAGGCTCTGAGTGTTTGCACACATGTACAAACAGGCATGTTTAAACTATAACGTTTTTAGTGAAATCATGTTTCTCTCGAGGAGAAAACGCGTTTAAAGCCATAAAAAGATCTCACTGTGTTTTGGCATTGACCAAGCTACCAACAACCTAAAAAATGATCAGAACTGGAGAAATTACACATTGACATTGGGTGAAATCATGTAACTCTTAAGGACGTGTTGCAGACTTGTTGAATAGATTCATTTTTCTTGTTTTGTTTGTTTTTGATGAAATTGTGCTTTTCTCGTCGAGAATAGGCGTTTAACGCGATAAAAAGGTTTAGTGCGTTATGAATACGGGCTAGCTTACCGAAAGTACAAATGTGACCTAAATAAGGCAGGGAGTCGTTTTTATTGCTTAAAACACGATTTCTCGACCAGAATATGCTTTTTCAAAAAAGCCATGTTCCCATGGCGAGAGACTCGTTTTCTGTGAGAAAATGCATTAAAAGGAGGGATTTCATCAGAAACACTATAAATACATATTGTACTTGTCTGAAAACGCACAGAACCTTGAAATAGAAGGTTTCTCACCAAACAACACATTGGTGAAACCCCTATCTTAAGGCTCTGAGTGTTTGCACACATGTACAAACAGGCATGTTTAAACTATAACGTTTTTAGTGAAATCATGTTTCTCTCGAGGAGAAAACGCGTTTAAAGCCATAAAAAGATCTCACTGTGTTTTGGCATTGACCAAGCTACCAACAACCTAAAAAATGATCAGAACTGGAGAAATTACATATTGACATTGGGTGAAATCATGTTACTCTTAAGGACGTGTTGCAGACTTGTTGAATAGATTCATTTTTCTTGTTTTGTTTGTTTTTGATGAAATTGTGCTTTTCTCGTCGAGAAAAGGCGTTTAACGCGAAAAAAAGGTTTAGTGCGTTATGAATACGGGCTAGCTTACCAAATGTACAAATGTGAACTAAATAAGGCCGGGAGTCGTTTTTATTGCTTAAAACACGATTTCTCGACCAGAATATGCTTTTTCAAAAAAGCCATGTTCCCATGGCGAGAGACTCGTTTTCTGTGAGAAAATGCATTAAAAGGAGGGATTTCATCAGAAACACTATAAATACATATTGTACTTGTCTGAAAACGCACAGAACCTTGAAATAGAAGGTTTCTCACCAAAAAACACATTGGTGAAACCCCTATCTTAAGGCTCTGAGTGTTTGCACACATGTACAAACAGGCATGTTTAAACTATAACGTTTTTAGTGAAATCATGTTTCTCTCGAGGAGAAAACGCGTTTAAAGCCATAAAAAGATCTCACTGTGTTTTGGCATTGACCAAGCTACCAACAACCTAAAAAATGATCAGAACTGGAGAAATTACATATTGACATTGGGTGAAATCATGTAACTCTTAAGGACGTGTTGCAGACTTGTTGAATAGATTCATTTTTCTTGTTTTGTTTGTTTTTGATGAAATTGCTTTTCTCGTCGAGAAAAGGCGTTTAACGCGATAAAAAGGTTTAGTGCGTTATGAATACGGGCTAGCTTACCAAAAGTACAAATGTGAACTAAATAAGGCCGGGAGTCGTTTTTATTGCTTAAAACACGATTTCTCGACCAGAATATGCTTTTTCAAAAAAGCCATGTTCCCATGGCGAGAGACTCGTTTTCTGTGAGAAAATGCATTAAAAGGAGGGATTTCATCAGAAACACTATAAATACATATTGTACTTGTCTGAAAACGCACAGAACCTTGAAATAGAAGGTTTCTCACCAAAAAACACATTGGTGAAACCCCTATCTTAAGGCTCTGAGTGTTTGCACACATGTACAAACAGGCATGTTTAAACTATAACGTTTTTAGTGAAATCATGTTTCTCTCGAGGAGAAAACGCGTTTAAAGCCATAAAAAGATCTCACTGTGTTTTGGCATTGACCAAGCTACCAACAACCTAAAAAATGATCAGAACTGGAGAAATTACACATTGACATTGGGTGAAATCATGTAACTCTTAAGGACGTGTTGCAGACTTGTTGAATAGATTCATTTTTCTTGTTTTGTTTGTTTTTGATGAAATTGTGCTTTTCTCGTCGAGAAAAGGCGTTTAACGCGATAAAAAGGTTTAGTGCGTTATGAATACGGGCTAGCTTACCAAAAGTACAAATGTGAACCAAATAAGGCCGGGAGTCGTTTTTATTGCTTAAAACACGATTTCTCGACCAGAATATGCTTTTTCAAAAAAGCCATGTTCCCATGGCGAGAGACTCGTTTTCTGTGAGAAAATGCATTAAAAGGAGGGATTTCATCAGAAACACTATAAATACATATTGTACTTGTCTGAAAACGCACAGAACCTTGAAATAGAAGGTTTCTCACCAAAAAACACATTGGTGAAACCCCTATCTTAAGGCTCTGAGTGTTTGCACACATGTACAAACAGGCATGTTTAAACTATAACGTTTTTAGTGAAATCATGTTTCTCTCGAGGAAAAAACGCGTTTAAAGCCATAAAAAGATCTCACTGTGTTTTGGCATTGACCAAGCTACCAACAACCTAAAAAATGATCAGAACTGGAGAAATTACACATTGACATTGGGTGAAATCATGTAACTCTTAAGGACGTGTTGCAGACTTGTTGAATAGATTCATTTTTCTTGTTTTGTTTTTTTTTGATGAAATTGTGCTTTTCTCGTCGAGAAAGGGCGTTTAACGCGATAAAAAGGTTTAGTGCGTTATGAATACGGGCTAGCTTACCAAAAGTACAAATATGAACTAAATAAGGCCGGGAGTCGTTTTTATTGCTTAAAACACGATTTCTCGACCAGAATATGCTTTTTCAAAAAAGCCATGTTCCCATGGCGAGAGACTCGTTTTCTGTGAGAAAATGCATTAAAAGGAGGGATTTCATCAGAAACACTATAAATACATATTGTACTTGTCTGAAAACGCACAGAACCTTGAAATAGAAGGTTTCTCACCAAAAAACACATTGGTGAAACCCCTATCTTAAGGCTCTGAGTGTTTGCACACATGTACAAACAGGCATGTTTAAACTATAACGTTTTTAGTGAAATCATGTTTCTCTCGAGGAGAAAACGCGTTTAAAGCCATAAAAAGATCTCACTGTGTTTTGGCATTGACCAAGCTACCAACAACCTAAAAAATGATCAGAACTGGAGAAATTACACATTGACATTGGGTGAAATCATGTAACTCTTAAGGACGTGTTGCAGACTTGTTGAATAGATTCATTTTTCTTGTTTTGTTTGTTTTTGATGAAATTGTTATTTTCTCGTCGAGAAAAGGCGTTTAACGCGATAAAAAGGTTTAGTGCGTTATGAATACGGGCTAGCTTACCAAAAGTACAAATGTGAACCAAATAAGGCCGGGAGTCGTTTTTATTGCTTAAAACACGATTTCTCGACCAGAATATGCTTTTTCAAAAAAGCCATGTTCCCATGGCGAGAGACTCGTTTTCTGTGAGAAAATGCATTAAAAGGAGGGATTTCATCAGAAACACTATAAATACATATTGTACTTGTCTGAAAACGCACAGAACCTTGAAATAGAAGGTTTCTCACCAAAAAACACATTGGTGAAACCCCTATCTTAAGGCTCTGAGTGTTTGCACACATGTACAACAGGCATGTTTAAACTATAACGTTTTTAGTGAAATCATGTTTCTCTCGAGGAGAAAACGCGTTTAAAGCCATAAAAAGATCTCACTGTGTTTTGGCATTGATCAAGCTACCAACAACCTAAAAAATGATCATAACTGGAGAAATTACACATTGACATTGGGTGAAATCATGTAAGTCTTAAGGACGTGTTGCAGACTTGTTGAATAGATTCATTTTTCTTGTTTTGTTTGTTTTTGATGAAATTGTGCTTTTCTCGTCGAGAAAAGGCGTTTAACGCGATAAAAAGGTTTAGTGCGTTATGAATACGGGCTAGCTTACCAAAAGTACAAATGTGAACCAAATAAGGCCGGGAGTCGTTTTTATTGCTTAAAACACGATTTCTCGACCAGAATATGCTTTTTCAAAAAAGCCATGTTCCCATGGCGAGAGACTCGTTTTCTGTGAGAAAATGCATTAAAAGGAGGGATTTCATCAGAAACACTATAAATACATATTGTACTTGTCTGAAAACGCACAGAACCTTGAAATAGAAGGTTTCTCACCAAAAAACACATTGGTGAAACCCCTATCTTAAGGCTCTGAGTGTTTGCACACATGTACAACAGGCATGGTTAAACTATAACGTTTTTAGTGAAATCATGTTTCTCTCGAGGAGAAAACGCGTTTAAAGCCATAAAAAGATCTCACTGTGTTTTGGCATTGACCAAGCTACCAACAACCTAAAAAATGATCAGAACTGGAGAAATTACACATTGACATTGGGTGAAATCATGTAACTCTTAAGGACGTGTTGCAGACTTGTTGAATAGATTCATTTTTCTTGTTTTGTTTGTTTTTGATGAAATTGTGCTTTTCTCGTCGAGAAAAGGCGTTTAACGCGATAAAAAGGTTTAGTGCGTTATGAATACGGGCTAGCTTACCAAAAGTACAAATGTGAACCAAATAAGGCCGGGAGTCGTTTTTATTGCTTAAAACACGATTTCTCGACCAGAATATGCTTTTTCAAAAAAGCCATGTTCCCATGGCGAGAGACTCGTTTTCTGTGAGAAAATGCATTAAAAGGAGGGATTTCATCAGAAACACTATAAATACATATTGTACTTGTCTGAAAACGCACAGAACCTTGAAATAGAAGGTTTCTCACCAAAAAACACATTGGTGAAACCCCTATCTTAAGGCTCTGAGTGTTTGCACACATGTACAACAGGCATGGTTAAACTATAACGTTTTTAGTGAAATCCTGTTTCTCTCGAGGAGAAAACGCGTTTAAAGCCATAAAAAAATCTCACTGTGTTTTGGCATTGACCAAGCTACCAACAACCTAAAAAATGATCAGAACTGGAGAAATTACACATTGACATTGGGTGAAATCATGTAACTCTTAAGGACGTGTTGCAGACTTGTTGAATAGATTCATTTTTCTTGTTTTGTTTGTTTTTGATGAAATTGCTTTTCTCGTCGAGAAAAGGCGTTTAACGCGATAAAAAGGTTTAGTGCGTTATGAATACGGGCTAGCTTACCAAAAGTACAAATGTGAACTAAATAAGGCCGGGAGTCGTTTTTATTGCTTAAAACACGATTTCTCGACCAGAATATGCTTTTTCAAAAAAGCCATGTTCCCATGGCGAGAGACTCGTTTTCTGTGAGAAAATGCATTAAAAGGAGGGATTTCATCAGAAACACTATAAATACATATTGTACTTGTCTGAAAACGCACAGAACCTTGAAATAGAAGGTTTCTCACCAAAAAACACATTGGTGAAACCCCTATCTTAAGGCTCTGAGTGTTTGCACACATGTACAAACAGGCATGTTTAAACTATAACGTTTTTAGTGAAATCATGTTTCTCTCGAGGAGAAAACGCGTTTAAAGCCATAAAAAGATCTCACTGTGTTTTGGCATTGACCAAGCTACCAACAACCTAAAAAATGATCAGAACTGGAGAAATTACACATTGACATTGGGTGAAATCATGTAACTCTTAAGGACGTGTTGCAGACTTGTTGAATAGATTCATTTTTCTTGTTTTGTTTGTTTTTGATGAAATTGTGCTTTTCTCGTCGAGAATAGGCGTTTAACGCGATAAAAAGGTTTAGTGCGTTATGAATACGGGCTAGCTTACCGAAAGTACAAATGTGACCTAAATAAGGCAGGGAGTCGTTTTTATTGCTTAAAACACGATTTCTCGACCAGAATATGCTTTTTCAAAAAAGCCATGTTCCCATGGCGAGAGACTCGTTTTCTGTGAGAAAATGCATTAAAAGGAGGGATTTCATCAGAAACACTATAAATACATATTGTACTTGTCTGAAAACGCACAGAACCTTGAAATAGAAGGTTTCTCACCAAACAACACATTGGTGAAACCCCTATCTTAAGGCTCTGAGTGTTTGCACACATGTACAAACAGGCATGTTTAAACTATAACGTTTTTAGTGAAATCATGTTTCTCTCGAGGAGAAAACGCGTTTAAAGCCATAAAAAGATCTCACTGTGTTTTGGCATTGACCAAGCTACCAACAACCTAAAAAATGATCAGAACTGGAGAAATTACATATTGACATTGGGTGAAATCATGTTACTCTTAAGGACGTGTTGCAGACTTGTTGAATAGATTCATTTTTCTTGTTTTGTTTGTTTTTGATGAAATTGTGCTTTTCTCGTCGAGAAAAGGCGTTTAACGCGAAAAAAAGGTTTAGTGCGTTATGAATACGGGCTAGCTTACCAAATGTACAAATGTGAACTAAATAAGGCCGGGAGTCGTTTTTATTGCTTAAAACACGATTTCTCGACCAGAATATGCTTTTTCAAAAAAGCCATGTTCCCATGGCGAGAGACTCGTTTTCTGTGAGAAAATGCATTAAAAGGAGGGATTTCATCAGAAACACTATAAATACATATTGTACTTGTCTGAAAACGCACAGAACCTTGAAATAGAAGGTTTCTCACCAAAAAACACATTGGTGAAACCCCTATCTTAAGGCTCTGAGTGTTTGCACACATGTACAAACAGGCATGTTTAAACTATAACGTTTTTAGTGAAATCATGTTTCTCTCGAGGAGAAAACGCGTTTAAAGCCATAAAAAGATCTCACTGTGTTTTGGCATTGACCAAGCTACCAACAACCTAAAAAATGATCAGAACTGGAGAAATTACATATTGACATTGGGTGAAATCATGTAACTCTTAAGGACGTGTTGCAGACTTGTTGAATAGATTCATTTTTCTTGTTTTGTTTGTTTTTGATGAAATTGCTTTTCTCGTCGAGAAAAGGCGTTTAACGCGATAAAAAGGTTTAGTGCGTTATGAATACGGGCTAGCTTACCAAAAGTACAAATGTGAACTAAATAAGGCCGGGAGTCGTTTTTATTGCTTAAAACACGATTTCTCGACCAGAATATGCTTTTTCAAAAAAGCCATGTTCCCATGGCGAGAGACTCGTTTTCTGTGAGAAAATGCATTAAAAGGAGGGATTTCATCAGAAACACTATAAATACATATTGTACTTGTCTGAAAACGCACAGAACCTTGAAATAGAAGGTTTCTCACCAAAAAACACATTGGTGAAACCCCTATCTTAAGGCTCTGAGTGTTTGCACACATGTACAAACAGGCATGTTTAAACTATAACGTTTTTAGTGAAATCATGTTTCTCTCGAGGAGAAAACGCGTTTAAAGCCATAAAAAGATCTCACTGTGTTTTGGCATTGACCAAGCTACCAACAACCTAAAAAATGATCAGAACTGGAGAAATTACACATTGACATTGGGTGAAATCATGTAACTCTTAAGGACGTGTTGCAGACTTGTTGAATAGATTCATTTTTCTTGTTTTGTTTGTTTTTGATGAAATTGTGCTTTTCTCGTCGAGAAAAGGCGTTTAACGCGATAAAAAGGTTTAGTGCGTTATGAATACGGGCTAGCTTACCAAAAGTACAAATGTGAACCAAATAAGGCCGGGAGTCGTTTTTATTGCTTAAAACACGATTTCTCGACCAGAATATGCTTTTTCAAAAAAGCCATGTTCCCATGGCGAGAGACTCGTTTTCTGTGAGAAAATGCATTAAAAGGAGGGATTTCATCAGAAACACTATAAATACATATTGTACTTGTCTGAAAACGCACAGAACCTTGAAATAGAAGGTTTCTCACCAAAAAACACATTGGTGAAACCCCTATCTTAAGGCTCTGAGTGTTTGCACACATGTACAAACAGGCATGTTTAAACTATAACGTTTTTAGTGAAATCATGTTTCTCTCGAGGAAAAAACGCGTTTAAAGCCATAAAAAGATCTCACTGTGTTTTGGCATTGACCAAGCTACCAACAACCTAAAAAATGATCAGAACTGGAGAAATTACACATTGACATTGGGTGAAATCATGTAACTCTTAAGGACGTGTTGCAGACTTGTTGAATAGATTCATTTTTCTTGTTTTGTTTTTTTTTGATGAAATTGTGCTTTTCTCGTCGAGAAAGGGCGTTTAACGCGATAAAAAGGTTTAGTGCGTTATGAATACGGGCTAGCTTACCAAAAGTACAAATATGAACTAAATAAGGCCGGGAGTCGTTTTTATTGCTTAAAACACGATTTCTCGACCAGAATATGCTTTTTCAAAAAAGCCATGTTCCCATGGCGAGAGACTCGTTTTCTGTGAGAAAATGCATTAAAAGGAGGGATTTCATCAGAAACACTATAAATACATATTGTACTTGTCTGAAAACGCACAGAACCTTGAAATAGAAGGTTTCTCACCAAAAAACACATTGGTGAAACCCCTATCTTAAGGCTCTGAGTGTTTGCACACATGTACAAACAGGCATGTTTAAACTATAACGTTTTTAGTGAAATCATGTTTCTCTCGAGGAGAAAACGCGTTTAAAGCCATAAAAAGATCTCACTGTGTTTTGGCATTGACCAAGCTACCAACAACCTAAAAAATGATCAGAACTGGAGAAATTACACATTGACATTGGGTGAAATCATGTAACTCTTAAGGACGTGTTGCAGACTTGTTGAATAGATTCATTTTTCTTGTTTTGTTTGTTTTTGATGAAATTGTTATTTTCTCGTCGAGAAAAGGCGTTTAACGCGATAAAAAGGTTTAGTGCGTTATGAATACGGGCTAGCTTACCAAAAGTACAAATGTGAACCAAATAAGGCCGGGAGTCGTTTTTATTGCTTAAAACACGATTTCTCGACCAGAATATGCTTTTTCAAAAAAGCCATGTTCCCATGGCGAGAGACTCGTTTTCTGTGAGAAAATGCATTAAAAGGAGGGATTTCATCAGAAACACTATAAATACATATTGTACTTGTCTGAAAACGCACAGAACCTTGAAATAGAAGGTTTCTCACCAAAAAACACATTGGTGAAACCCCTATCTTAAGGCTCTGAGTGTTTGCACACATGTACAACAGGCATGTTTAAACTATAACGTTTTTAGTGAAATCATGTTTCTCTCGAGGAGAAAACGCGTTTAAAGCCATAAAAAGATCTCACTGTGTTTTGGCATTGATCAAGCTACCAACAACCTAAAAAATGATCATAACTGGAGAAATTACACATTGACATTGGGTGAAATCATGTAAGTCTTAAGGACGTGTTGCAGACTTGTTGAATAGATTCATTTTTCTTGTTTTGTTTGTTTTTGATGAAATTGTGCTTTTCTCGTCGAGAAAAGGCGTTTAACGCGATAAAAAGGTTTAGTGCGTTATGAATACGGGCTAGCTTACCAAAAGTACAAATGTGAACCAAATAAGGCCGGGAGTCGTTTTTATTGCTTAAAACACGATTTCTCGACCAGAATATGCTTTTTCAAAAAAGCCATGTTCCCATGGCGAGAGACTCGTTTTCTGTGAGAAAATGCATTAAAAGGAGGGATTTCATCAGAAACACTATAAATACATATTGTACTTGTCTGAAAACGCACAGAACCTTGAAATAGAAGGTTTCTCACCAAAAAACACATTGGTGAAACCCCTATCTTAAGGCTCTGAGTGTTTGCACACATGTACAACAGGCATGGTTAAACTATAACGTTTTTAGTGAAATCATGTTTCTCTCGAGGAGAAAACGCGTTTAAAGCCATAAAAAGATCTCACTGTGTTTTGGCATTGACCAAGCTACCAACAACCTAAAAAATGATCAGAACTGGAGAAATTACACATTGACATTGGGTGAAATCATGTAACTCTTAAGGACGTGTTGCAGACTTGTTGAATAGATTCATTTTTCTTGTTTTGTTTGTTTTTGATGAAATTGTGCTTTTCTCGTCGAGAAAAGGCGTTTAACGCGATAAAAAGGTTTAGTGCGTTATGAATACGGGCTAGCTTACCAAAAGTACAAATGTGAACCAAATAAGGCCGGGAGTCGTTTTTATTGCTTAAAACACGATTTCTCGACCAGAATATGCTTTTTCAAAAAAGCCATGTTCCCATGGCGAGAGACTCGTTTTCTGTGAGAAAATGCATTAAAAGGAGGGATTTCATCAGAAACACTATAAATACATATTGTACTTGTCTGAAAACGCACAGAACCTTGAAATAGAAGGTTTCTCACCAAAAAACACATTGGTGAAACCCCTATCTTAAGGCTCTGAGTGTTTGCACACATGTACAACAGGCATGGTTAAACTATAACGTTTTTAGTGAAATCATGTTTCTCTCGAGGAGAAAACGCGTTTAAAGCCATAAAAAGATCTCACTGTGTTTTGGCATTGACCAAGCTACCAACAACCTAAAAAATGATCAGAACTGGAGAAATTACATATTGACATTGGGTGAAATCATGTAACTCTTAAGGACGTGTTGCAGACTTGTTGAATAGATTCATTTTTCTTGTTTTGTTTGTTTTTGATGAAATTGTGCTTTTCTCGTCGAGAAAAGGCGTTTAACGCGATAAAAAGGTTTAGTGCGTTATGAATACGGGCTAGCTTACCAAAAGTACAAATGTGAACTAAATAAGGCCGGGAGTCGTTTTTATTGCTTAAAACACGATTTCTCGACCAGAATATGCTTTTTCAAAAAAGCCATGTTCCCATGGCGAGAGACTCGTTTTCTGTGAGAAAATGCATTAAAAGGAGGGATTTCATCAGAAACACTATAAATACATATTGTACTTGTCTGAAAACGCACAGAACCTTGAAATAGAAGGTTTCTCACCAAAAAACACATTGGTGAAACCCCTATCTTAAGGCTCTGAGTGTTTGCACACATGTACAAACAGGCATGTTTAAACTATAACGTTTTTAGTGAAATCATGTTTCTCTCGAGGAAAAAACGCGTTTAAAGCCATAAAAAGATCTCACTGTGTTTTGGCATTGACCAAGCTACCAACAACCTAAAAAATGATCAGAACTGGAGAAATTACACATTGACATTGGGTGAAATCATGTAACTCTTAAGGACGTGTTGCAGACTTGTTGAATAGATTCATTTTTCTTGTTTTGTTTTTTTTTTGATGAAATTGTGCTTTTCTCGTCGAGAAAGGGCGTTTAACGCGATAAAAAGGTTTAGTGCGTTATGAATACGGGCTAGCTTACCAAAAGTACAAATATGAACTAAATAAGGCCGGGAGTCGTTTTTATTGCTTAAAACACGATTTCTCGACCAGAATATGCTTTTTCAAAAAAGCCATGTTCCCATGGCGAGAGACTCGTTTTCTGTGAGAAAATGCATTAAAAGGAGGGATTTCATCAGAAACACTATAAATACATATTGTACTTGTCTGAAAACGCACAGAACCTTGAAATAGAAGGTTTCTCACCAAAAAACACATTGGTGAAACCCCTATCTTAAGGCTCTGAGTGTTTGCACACATGTACAAACAGGCATGTTTAAACTATAACGTTTTTAGTGAAATCATGTTTCTCTCGAGGAGAAAACGCGTTTAAAGCCATAAAAAGATCTCACTGTGTTTTGGCATTGACAAAGCTACCAACAACCTAAAAAATGATCAGAACTGGAGAAATTACACATTGACATTGGGTGAAATCATGTAACTCTTAAGGACGTGTTGCAGACTTGTTGAATAGATTCATTTTTCTTGTTTTGTTTGTTTTTGATGAAATTGTTATTTTCTCGTCGAGAAAAGGCGTTTAACGCGATAAAAAGGTTTAGTGCGTTATGAATACGGGCTAGCTTACCAAAAGTACAAATGTGAACCAAATAAGGCCGGGAGTCGTTTTTATTGCTTAAAACACGATTTCTCGACCAGAATATGCTTTTTCAAAAAAGCCATGTTCCCATGGCGAGAGACTCGTTTTCTGTGAGAAAATGCATTAAAAGGAGGGATTTCATCAGAAACACTATAAATACATATTGTACTTGTCTGAAAACGCACAGAACCTTGAAATAGAAGGTTTCTCACCAAAAAACACATTGGTGAAACCCCTATCTTAAGGCTCTGAGTGTTTGCACACATGTACAACAGGCATGTTTAAACTATAACGTTTTTAGTGAAATCATGTTTCTCTCGAGGAGAAAACGCGTTTAAAGCCATAAAAAGATCTCACTGTGTTTTGGCATTGATCAAGCTACCAACAACCTAAAAAATGATCAGAACTGGAGAAATTACACATTGACATTGGGTGAAATCATGTAACTCTTAAGGACGTGTTGCAGACTTGTTGAATAGATTCATTTTTCTTGTTTTGTTTGTTTTTGATGAAATTGTGCTTTTCTCGTCGAGAAAAGGCGTTTAACGCGATAAAAAGGTTTAGTGCGTTATGAATACGGGCTAGCTTACCAAAAGTACAAATATGAACTAAATAAGGCCGGGAGTCGTTTTTATTGCTTAAAACACGATTTCTCGACCAGAATATGCTTTTTCAAAAAAGCCATGTTCCCATGGCGAGAGACTCGTTTTCTGTGAGAAAATGCATTAAAAGGAGGGATTTCATCAGAAACACTATAAATACATATTGTACTTGTCTGAAAACGCACAGAACCTTGAAATAGAAGGTTTCTCACCAAAAAACACATTGGTGAAACCCCTATCTTAAGGCTCTGAGTGTTTGCACACATGTACAAACAGGCATGTTTAAACTATAACGTTTTTAGTGAAATCATGTTTCTCTCGAGGAGAAAACGCGTTTAAAGCCATAAAAAGATCTCACTGTGTTTTGGCATTGACCAAGCTACCAACAACCTAAAAAATGATCAGAACTGGAAAAATTACACATTGACATTGGGTGAAATCATGTAGCTCTTAAGGACGTGTTGCAGACTTGTTGAATAGATTCATTTTTCTTGTTTTGTTTGTTTTTGATGAAATTGTGCTTTTCTCGTCGAGAAAAGGCGTTTAACGCGATAAAAAGGTTTAGTGCGTTATGAATACGGGCTAGCTTACCAAAAGTACAAATGTGAACCAAATAAGGCCGGGAGTCGTTTTTATTGCTTAAAACACGATTTCTCGACCAGAATATGCTTTTTCAAAAAAGCCATGTTCCCATGGCGAGAGACTCGTTTTCTGTGAGAAAATGCATTAAAAGGAGGGATTTCATCAGAAACACTATAAATACATATTGTACTTGTCTGAAAACGCACAGAACCTTGAAATAGAAGGTTTCTCACCAAAAAACACATTGGTGAAACCCCTATCTTAAGGCTCTGAGTGTTTGCACACATGTACAAACAGGCATGTTTAAACTATAACGTTTTTAGTGAAATCATGTTTCTCTCGAGGAGAAAACGCGTTTAAAGCCATAAAAAGATCTCACTGTGTTTTGGCATTGACCAAGCTACCAACAACCTAAAAAATGATCAGAACTGGAGAAATTACACATTGACATTGGGTGAAATCATGTAACTCTTAAGGACGTGTTGCAGACTTGTTGAATAGATTCATTTTTCTTGTTTTGTTTGTTTTTGATGAAATTGTGCTTTTCTCGTCGAGAAAAGGCGTTTAACGCGATAAAAAGGTTTAGTGCGTTATGAATACGGGCTAGCTTACCAAAAGTACAAATGTGAACCAAATAAGGCCGGGAGTCGTTTTTATTGCTTAAAACACGATTTCTCGACCAGAATATGCTTTTTCAAAAAAGCCATGTTCCCATGGCGAGAGACTCGTTTTCTGTGAGAAAATGCATTAAAAGGAGGGATTTCATCAGAAACACTATAAATACATATTGTACTTGTCTGAAAACGCACAGAACCTTGAAATAGAAGGTTTCTCACCAAACAACACATTGGTGAAACCCCTATCTTAAGGCTCTGAGTGTTTGCACACATGTACAAACAGGCATGTTTAAACTATAACGTTTTTAGTGAAATCATGTTTCTCTCGAGGAGAAAACGCGTTTAAAGCCATAAAAAGATCTCACTGTGTTTTGTCATTGACCAAGCTACCAACAACCTAAAAAATGATCAGAACTGGAGAAATTACATATTGACATTGGGTGAAATCATGTAACTCTTAAGGACGTGTTGCAGACTTGTTGAATAGATTCATTTATCTTGTTTTGTTTGTTTTTGATGAAATTGCTTTTCTCGTCGAGAAAAGGCATTTAACGCGATAAAAAGGTTTAGTGCGTTATGAATACGGGCTAGCTTACCAAAAGTACAAATGTGAACTAAATAAGGCCGGGAGTCGTTTTTATTGCTTAAAACACGATTTCTCGACCAGAATATGCTTTTTCAAAAAAGCCATGTTCCCATGGCGAGAGACTCGTTTTCTGTGAGAAAATGCATTAAAAGGAGGGATTTCATCAGAAACACTATAAATACATATTGTACTTGTCTGAAAACGCACAGAACCTTGAAATAGAAGGTTTCTCACCAAAAAACACATTGGTGAAACCCCTATCTTAAGGCTCTGAGTGTTTGCACACATGTACAAACAGGCATGTTTAAACTATAACGTTTTTAGTGAAATCATGTTTCTCTCGAGGAGAAAACGCGTTTAAAGCCATAAAAAGATCTCACTGTGTTTTGGCATTGACCAAGCTACCAACAACCTAAAAAATGATCAGAACTGGAGAAATTACACATTGACATTGGGTGAAATCATGTAACTCTTAAGGACGTGTTGCAGACTTGTTTGAATAGATTCATTTTTCTTGTTTTGTTTGTTTTTGATGAAATTGTGCTTTTCTCGTCGAGAAAAGGCGTTTAACGCGATAAAAAGGTTTAGTGCGTTATGAATACGGGCTAGCTTACCAAAAGTACAAATGTGAACCAAATAAGGCCGGGAGTCGTTTTTTATTGCTTAAAACACGATTTCTCGACCAGAATATGCTTTTTCAAAAAAGCCATGTTCCCATGGCGAGAGACTCGTTTTCTGTGAGAAAATGCATTAAAAGGAGGGATTTCATCAGAAACACTATAAATACATATTGTACTTGTCTGAAAACGCACAGAACCTTGAAATAGAAGGTTTCTCACCAAAAAACACATTGGTGAAACCCCTATCTTAAGGCTCTGAGTGTTTGCACACATGTACAACAGGCATGTTTAAACTATAACGTTTTTAGTGAAATCATGTTTCTCTCGAGGAGAAAACGCGTTTAAAGCCATAAAAAGATCTCACTGTGTTTTGGCATTGACCAAGCTACCAACAACCTAAAAAATGATCAGAACTGGAAAAATTACACATTGACATTGGGTGAAATCATGTAACTCTTAAGGACGTGTTGCAGACTTGTTGAATAGATTCATTTTTCTTGTTTTGTTTGTTTTTGATGAAATTGTGCTTTTCTCGTCGAGAAAAGGCGTTTAACGCGATAAAAAGGTTTAGTGCGTTATGAATACGGGCTAGCTTACCAAAAGTACAAATGTGAACCAAATAAGGCCGGGAGTCGTTTTTATTGCTTAAAACACGATTTCTCGACCAGAATATGCTTTTTCAAAAAAGCCATGTTCCCATGGCGAGAGACTCGTTTTCTGTGAGAAAATGCATTAAAAGGAGGGATTTCATCAGAAACACTATAAATACATATTGTACTTGTCTGAAAACGCACAGAACCTTGAAATAGAAGGTTTCTCACCAAAAAACACATTGGTGAAACCCCTATCTTAAGGCTCTGAGTGTTTGCACACATGTACAAACAGGCATGTTTAAACTATAACGTTTTTAGTGAAATCATGTTTCTCTCGAGGAGAAAACGCGTTTAAAGCCATAAAAAGATCTCACTGTGTTTTGGCATTGACCAAGCTACCAACAACCTAAAAAATGATCAGAACTGGAGAAATTACACATTGACATTGGGTGAAATCATGTAACTCTTAAGGACGTGTTGCAGACTTGTTGAATAGATTCATTTTTCTTGTTTTGTTTGTTTTTGATGAAATTGTGCTTTTCTCGTCGAGAAAAGGCGTTTAACGCGATAAAAAGGTTTAGTGCGTTATGAATACGGGCTAGCTTACCAAAAGTACAAATGTGAACCAAATAAGGCCGGGAGTCGTTTTTATTGCTTAAAACACGATTTCTCGACCAGAATATGCTTTTTCAAAAAAGCCATGTTCCCATGGCGAGAGACTCGTTTTCTGTGAGAAAATGCATTAAAAGGAGGGATTTCATCAGAAACACTATAAATACATATTGTACTTGTCTGAAAACGCACAGAACCTTGAAATAGAAGGTTTCTCACCAAACAACACATTGGTGAAACCCCTATCTTAAGGCTCTGAGTGTTTGCACACATGTACAAACAGGCATGTTTAAACTATAACGTTTTTAGTGAAATCATGTTTCTCTCGAGGAGAAAACGCGTTTAAAGCCATAAAAAGATCTCACTGTGTTTTGTCATTGACCAAGCTACCAACAACCTAAAAAATGATCAGAACTGGAGAAATTACACATTGACATTGGGTGAAATCATGTAACTCTTAAGGACGTGTTGCAGACTTGTTGAATAGATTCATTTTTCTTGTTTTGTTTGTTTTTGATGAAATTGTGCTTTTCTCGTCGAGAAAAGGCGTTTAACGCGATAAAAAGGTTTAGTGCGTTATGAATACGGGCTAGCTTACCAAAAGTACAAATGTGAACCAAATAAGGCCGGGAGTCGTTTTTATTGCTTAAAACACGATTTCTCGACCAGAATATGCTTTTTCAAAAAAGCCATGTTCCCATGGCGAGAGACTCGTTTTCTGTGAGAAAATGCATTAAAAGGAGGGATTTCATCAGAAACACTATAAATACATATTGTACTTGTCTGAAAACGCACAGAACCTTGAAATAGAAGGTTTCTCACCAAACAACACATTGGTGAAACCCCTATCTTAAGGCTCTGAGTGTTTGCACACATGTACAAACAGGCATGTTTAAACTATAACGTTTTTAGTGAAATCATGTTTCTCTCGAGGAGAAAACGCGTTTAAAGCCATAAAAAGATCTCACTGTGTTTTGTCATTGACCAAGCTACCAACAACCTAAAAAATGATCAGAACTGGAGAAATTACATATTGACATTGGGTGAAATCATGTAACTCTTAAGGACGTGTTGCAGACTTGTTGAATAGATTCATTTATCTTGTTTTGTTTGTTTTTGATGAAATTGCTTTTCTCGTCGAGAAAAGGCATTTAACGCGATAAAAAGGTTTAGTGCGTTATGAATACGGGCTAGCTTACCAAAAGTACAAATGTGAACTAAATAAGGCCGGGAGTCGTTTTTATTGCTTAAAACACGATTTCTCGACCAGAATATGCTTTTTCAAAAAAGCCATGTTCCCATGGCGAGAGACTCGTTTTCTGTGAGAAAATGCATTAAAAGGAGGGATTTCATCAGAAACACTATAAATACATATTGTACTTGTCTGAAAACGCACAGAACCTTGAAATAGAAGGTTTCTCACCAAAAAACACATTGGTGAAACCCCTATCTTAAGGCTCTGAGTGTTTGCACACATGTACAAACAGGCATGTTTAAACTATAACGTTTTTAGTGAAATCATGTTTCTCTCGAGGAGAAAACGCGTTTAAAGCCATAAAAAGATCTCACTGTGTTTTGGCATTGACCAAGCTACCAACAACCTAAAAAATGATCAGAACTGGAGAAATTACACATTGACATTGGGTGAAATCATGTAACTCTTAAGGACGTGTTGCAGACTTGTTTGAATAGATTCATTTTTCTTGTTTTGTTTGTTTTTGATGAAATTGTGCTTTTCTCGTCGAGAAAAGGCGTTTAACGCGATAAAAAGGTTTAGTGCGTTATGAATACGGGCTAGCTTACCAAAAGTACAAATGTGAACCAAATAAGGCCGGGAGTCGTTTTTTATTGCTTAAAACACGATTTCTCGACCAGAATATGCTTTTTCAAAAAAGCCATGTTCCCATGGCGAGAGACTCGTTTTCTGTGAGAAAATGCATTAAAAGGAGGGATTTCATCAGAAACACTATAAATACATATTGTACTTGTCTGAAAACGCACAGAACCTTGAAATAGAAGGTTTCTCACCAAAAAACACATTGGTGAAACCCCTATCTTAAGGCTCTGAGTGTTTGCACACATGTACAACAGGCATGTTTAAACTATAACGTTTTTAGTGAAATCATGTTTCTCTCGAGGAGAAAACGCGTTTAAAGCCATAAAAAGATCTCACTGTGTTTTGGCATTGACCAAGCTACCAACAACCTAAAAAATGATCAGAACTGGAGAAATTACACATTGACATTGGGTGAAATCATGTAACTCTTAAGGACGTGTTGCAGACTTGTTGAATAGATTCATTTTTCTTGTTTTGTTTGTTTTTGATGAAATTGTGCTTTTCTCGTCGAGAAAAGGCGTTTAACGCGATAAAAAGGTTTAGTGCGTTATGAATACGGGCTAGCTTACCAAAAGTACAAATGTGAACCAAATAAGGCCGGGAGTCGTTTTTATTGCTTAAAACACGATTTCTCGACCAGAATATGCTTTTTCAAAAAAGCCATGTTCCCATGGCGAGAGACTCGTTTTCTGTGAGAAAATGCATTAAAAGGAGGGATTTCATCAGAAACACTATAAATACATATTGTACTTGTCTGAAAACGCACAGAACCTTGAAATAGAAGGTTTCTCACCAAACAACACATTGGTGAAACCCCTATCTTAAGGCTCTGAGTGTTTGCACACATGTACAAACAGGCATGTTTAAACTATAACGTTTTTAGTGAAATCATGTTTCTCTCGAGGAGAAAACGCGTTTAAAGCCATAAAAAGATCTCACTGTGTTTTGGCATTGACCAAGCTACCAACAACCTAAAAAATGATCAGAACTGGAGAAATTACACATTGACATTGGGTGAAATCATGTAACTCTTAAGGACGTGTTGCAGACTTGTTGAATAGATTCATTTTTCATGTTTTGTTTGTTTTTGATGAAATTGTGCTTTTCTCGTCGAGAAAAGGCGTTTAACGCGATAAAAAGGTTTAGTGCGTTATGAATACGGGCTAGCTTACCAAAAGTACAAATGTGAACTAAATAAGGCCGGGAGTCGTTTTTATTGCTTAAAACACGATTTCTCGACCAGAATATGCTTTTTCAAAAAAGCCATGTTCCCATGGCGAGAGACTCGTTTTCTGTGAGAAAATGCATTAAAAGGAGGGATTTCATCAGAAACACTATAAATACATATTGTACTTGTCTGAAAACGCACAGAACCTTGAAATAGAAGGTTTCTCACCAAAAAACACATTGGTGAAACCCCTATCTTAAGGCTCTGAGTGTTTGCACACATGTACAAACAGGCATGTTTAAACTATAACGTTTTTAGTGAAATCATGTTTCTCTCGAGGAGAAAACGCGTTTAAAGCCATAAAAAGATCTCACTGTGTTTTGGCATTGACCAAGCTACCAACAACCTAAAAAATGATCAGAACTGGAGAAATTACACATTGACATTGGGTGAAATCATGTAACTCTTAAGGACGTGTTGCAGACTTGTTGAATAGATTCATTTTTCTTGTTTTGTTTGTTTTTGATGAAATTGTGCTTTTCTCGTCGAGAAAAGGCGTTTAACGCGATAAAAAGGTTTAGTGCGTTATGAATACGGGCTAGCTTACCAAAAGTACAAATGTGAACCAAATAAGGCCGGGAGTCGTTTTTATTGCTTAAAACACGATTTCTCGACCAGAATATGCTTTTTCAAAAAAGCCATGTTCCCATGGCGAGAGACTCGTTTTCTGTGAGAAAATGCATTAAAAGGAGGGATTTCATCAGAAACACTATAAATACATATTGTACTTGTCTGAAAACGCACAGAACCTTGAAATAGAAGGTTTCTCACCAAAAAACACATTGGTGAAACCCCTATCTTAAGGCTCTGAGTGTTTGCACACATGTACAAACAGGCATGTTTAAACTATAACGTTTTTAGTGAAATCATGTTTCTCTCGAGGAGAAAACGCGTTTAAAGCCATAAAAAGATCTCACTGTGTTTTGGCATTGACCAAGCTACCAACAACCTAAAAAATGATCAGAACTGGAGAAATTACATATTGACATTGGGTGAAATCATGTAACTCTTAAGGACGTGTTGCAGACTTGTTGAATAGATTCATTTTTCTTGTTTTGTTTGTTTTTGATGAAATTGTGCTTTTCTCGTCGAGAAAAGGCGTTTAACGCGATAAAAAGGTTTAGTGCGTTATGAATACGGGCTAGCTTACCAAAAGTACAAATGTGAACCAAATAAGGCCGGGAGTCGTTTTTATTGCTTAAAACACGATTTCTCGACCAGAATATGCTTTTTCAAAAAAGCCATGTTCCCATGGCGAGAGACTCGTTTTCTGTGAGAAAATGCATTAAAAGGAGGGATTTCATCAGAAACACTATAAATACATATTGTACTTGTCTGAAAACGCACAGAACCTTGAAATAGAAGGTTTCTCACCAAAAAACACATTGGTGAAACCCCTATCTTAAGGCTCTGAGTGTTTGCACACATGTACAAACAGGCATGTTTAAACTATAACGTTTTTAGTGAAATCATGTTTCTCTCGAGGAGAAAACGCGTTTAAAGCCATAAAAAGATCTCACTGTGTTTTGGCATTGACCAAGCTACCAACAACCTAAAAAATGATCAGAACTGGAGAAATTACATATTGACATTGGGTGAAATCATGTAACTCTTAAGGACGTGTTGCAGACTTGTTGAATAGATTCATTTTTCTTGTTTTGTTTGTTTTTGATGAAATTGCTTTTCTCGTCGAGAAAAGGCGTTTAACGCGATAAAAAGGTTTAGTGCGTTATGAATACGGGCTAGCTTACCAAAAGTACAAATGTGAACTAAATAAGGCCGGGAGTCGTTTTTATTGCTTAAAACACGATTTCTCGACCAGAATATGCTTTTTCAAAAAAGCCATGTTCCCATGGCGAGAGACTCGTTTTCTGTGAGAAAATGCATTAAAAGGAGGGATTTCATCAGAAACACTATAAATACATATTGTACTTGTCTGAAAACGCACAGAACCTTGAAATAGAAGGTTTCTCACCAAAAAACACATTGGTGAAACCCCTATCTTAAGGCTCTGAGTGTTTGCACACATGTACAAACAGGCATGTTTAAACTATAACGTTTTTAGTGAAATCATGTTTCTCTCGAGGAGAAAACGCGTTTAAAGCCATAAAAAGATCTCACTGTGTTTTGGCATTGACCAAGCTACCAACAACCTAAAAAATGATCAGAACTGGAGAAATTACACATTGACATTGGGTAAAATCATGTAACTCTTAAGGACGTGTTGCAGACTTGTTGAATAGATTCATTTTTCTCGTTTTGTTTGTTTGTGATGAAATTGTGCTTTTCTCGTCGAGAATAGGCGTTTAACGCGATAAAAAGGTTTAGTGCGTTATGAATACGGGCTAGCTTACCAAAAGTACAAATGTGAACCAAATAAGGCCGGGAGTCGTTTTTATTGTTTAAAACACGATTTCTCGACCAGAATATGCTTTTTCAAAAAAGCCATGTTCCCATGGCGAGAGACTCGTTTTCTGTGAGAAAATGCATTAAAAGGAGGGATTTCATCAGAAACACTATAAATACATATTGTACTTGTCTGAAAACGCACAGAACCTTGAAATAGAAGGTTTCTCACCAAAAAACACATTGGTGAAACCCCTATCTTAAGGCTCTGAGTGTTTGCACACATGTACAAACAGGCATGTTTAAACTATAACGTTTTTAGTGAAATCATGTTTCTCTCGAGGAGAAAACGCGTTTAAAGCCATAAAAAGATCTCACTGTGTTTTGGCATTGACCAAGCTACCAACAACCTAAAAAATGATCAGAACTGGAGAAATTACACATTGACATTGGGTGAAATCATGTAACTCTTAAGGACGTGTTGCAGACTTGTTGAATAGATTCATTTTTCTTGTTTTGTTTGTTTTTGATGAAATTGTGCTTTTCTCGTCGAGAAAAGGCGTTTAACGCGATAAAAAGGTTTAGTGCGTTATGAATACGGGCTAGCTTACCAAAAGTACAAATGTGAACCAAATAAGGCCGGGAGTCGTTTTTATTGCTTAAAACACGATTTCTCGACCAGAATATGCTTTTTCAAAAAAGCCATGTTCCCATGGCGAGAGACTCGTTTTCTGTGAGAAAATGCATTAAAAGGAGGGATTTCATCAGAAACACTATAAATACATATTGTACTTGTCTGAAAACGCACAGAACCTTGAAATAGAAGGTTTCTCACCAAAAAACACATTGGTGAAACCCCTATCTTAAGGCTCTGAGTGTTTGCACACATGTACAAACAGGCATGTTTAAACTATAACGTTTTTAGTGAAATCATGTTTCTCTCGAGGAGAAAACGCGTTTAAAGCCATAAAAAGATCTCACTGTGTTTTGGCATTGACCAAGCTACCAACAACCTAAAAAATGATCAGAACTGGAGAAATTACATATTGACATTGGGTGAAATCATGTAACTCTTAAGGACGTGTTGCAGACTTGTTGAATAGATTCATTTTTCTTGTTTTGTTTGTTTTTGATGAAATTGCTTTTCTCGTCGAGAAAAGGCGTTTAACGCGATAAAAAGGTTTAGTGCGTTATGAATACGGGCTAGCTTACCAAAAGTACAAATGTGAACTAAATAAGGCCGGGAGTCGTTTTTATTGCTTAAAACACGATTTCTCGACCAGAATATGCTTTTTCAAAAAAGCCATGTTCCCATGGCGAGAGACTCGTTTTCTGTGAGAAAATGCATTAAAAGGAGGGATTTCATCAGAAACACTATAAATACATATTGTACTTGTCTGAAAACGCACAGAACCTTGAAATAGAAGGTTTCTCACCAAACAACACATTGGTGAAACCCCTATCTTATGGCTCTGATTGTTTGCACACATGTACAAACAGGCATGTTTAAACTATAACGTTTTTAGTGAAATCATGTTTCTCTCGAGGAGAAAACGCGTTTAAAGCCATAAAAAGATCTCACTGTGTTTTGGCATTGACCAAGCTACCAACAACCTAAAAAATGATCAGAACTGGAGAAATTACATATTGACATTGGGTGAAATCATGTAACTCTTAAGGACGTGTTGCAGACTTGTTGAATAGATTCATTTTTCTTGTTTTGTTTGTTTTTGATGAAATTGCTTTTCTCGTCGAGAAAAGGCGTTTAACGCGATAAAAAGGTTTAGTGCGTTATGAATACGGGCTAGCTTACCAAAAGTACAAATGTGAACTAAATAAGGCCGGGAGTCGTTTTTATTGCTTAAAACACGATTTCTCGACCAGAATATGCTTTTTCAAAAAAGCCATGTTCCCATGGCGAGAGACTCGTTTTCTGTGAGAAAATGCATTAAAAGGAGGGATTTCATCAGAAACACTATAAATACATATTGTACTTGTCTGAAAACGCACAGAACCTTGAAATAGAAGGTTTCTCACCAAAAAACACATTGGTGAAACCCCTATCTTAAGGCTCTGAGTGTTTGCACACATGTACAAACAGGCATGTTTAAACTATAACGTTTTTAGTGAAATCATGTTTCTCTCGAGGAGAAAACGCGTTTAAAGCCATAAAAAGATCTCACTGTGTTTTGGCATTGACCAAGCTACCAACAACCTAAAAAATGATCAGAACTGGAGAAATTACACATTGACATTGGGTAAAATCATGTAACTCTTAAGGACGTGTTGCAGACTTGTTGAATAGATTCATTTTTCTCGTTTTGTTTGTTTGTGATGAAATTGTGCTTTTCTCGTCGAGAATAGGCGTTTAACGCGATAAAAAGGTTTAGTGCGTTATGAATACGGGCTAGCTTACCAAAAGTACAAATGTGAACCAAATAAGGCCGGGAGTCGTTTTTATTGTTTAAAACACGATTTCTCGACCAGAATATGCTTTTTCAAAAAAGCCATGTTCCCATGGCGAGAGACTCGTTTTCTGTGAGAAAATGCATTAAAAGGAGGGATTTCATCAGAAACACTATAAATACATATTGTACTTGTCTGAAAACGCACAGAACCTTGAAATAGAAGGTTTCTCACCAAAAAACACATTGGTGAAACCCCTATCTTAAGGCTCTGAGTGTTTGCACACATGTACAAACAGGCATGTTTAAACTATAACGTTTTTAGTGAAATCATGTTTCTCTCGAGGAGAAAACGCGTTTAAAGCCATA
The DNA here is from genome assembly GCF_029633865.1 of Lampris incognitus. Taxonomy (NCBI): domain Eukaryota; kingdom Metazoa; phylum Chordata; class Actinopteri; order Lampriformes; family Lampridae; genus Lampris; species Lampris incognitus. The sequence goes on from NC_079228.1 coordinate 521,917, forward strand.
AAAAGATCTCACTGTGTTTTGGCATTGACCAAGCTACCAACAACCTAAAAAATGATCAGAACTGGAGAAATTACACATTGACATTGGGTGAAATCATGTAACTCTTAAGGACGTGTTGCAGACTTGTTGAATAGATTCATTTTTCTTGTTTTGTTTGTTTTTGATGAAATTGTGCTTTTCTCGTCGAGAAAAGGCGTTTAACGCGATAAAAAGGTTTAGTGCGTTATGAATACGGGCTAGCTTACCAAAAGTACAAATGTGAACCAAATAAGGCCGGGAGTCGTTTTTATTGCTTAAAACACGATTTCTCGACCAGAATATGCTTTTTCAAAAAAGCCATGTTCCCATGGCGAGAGACTCGTTTTCTGTGAGAAAATGCATTAAAAGGAGGGATTTCATCAGAAACACTATAAATACATATTGTACTTGTCTGAAAACGCACAGAACCTTGAAATAGAAGGTTTCTCACCAAAAAACACATTGGTGAAACCCCTATCTTAAGGCTCTGAGTGTTTGCACACATGTACAAACAGGCATGTTTAAACTATAACGTTTTTAGTGAAATCATGTTTCTCTCGAGGAGAAAACGCGTTTAAAGCCATAAAAAGATCTCACTGTGTTTTGGCATTGACCAAGCTACCAACAACCTAAAAAATGATCAGAACTGGAGAAATTACATATTGACATTGGGTGAAATCATGTAACTCTTAAGGACGTGTTGCAGACTTGTTGAATAGATTCATTTTTCTTGTTTTGTTTGTTTTTGATGAAATTGCTTTTCTCGTCGAGAAAAGGCGTTTAACGCGATAAAAAGGTTTAGTGCGTTATGAATACGGGCTAGCTTACCAAAAGTACAAATGTGAACTAAATAAGGCCGGGAGTCGTTTTTATTGCTTAAAACACGATTTCTCGACCAGAATATGCTTTTTCAAAAAAGCCATGTTCCCATGGCGAGAGACTCGTTTTCTGTGAGAAAATGCATTAAAAGGAGGGATTTCATCAGAAACACTATAAATACATATTGTACTTGTCTGAAAACGCACAGAACCTTGAAATAGAAGGTTTCTCACCAAACAACACATTGGTGAAACCCCTATCTTATGGCTCTGATTGTTTGCACACATGTACAAACAGGCATGTTTAAACTATAACGTTTTTAGTGAAATCATGTTTCTCTCGAGGAGAAAACGCGTTTAAAGCCATAAAAAGATCTCACTGTGTTTTGGCATTGACCAAGCTACCAACAACCTAAAAAATGATCAGAACTGGAGAAATTACACATTGACATTGGGTGAAATCATGTAACTCTTAAGGACGTGTTGCAGACTTGTTGAATAGATTCATTTTTCTTGTTTTGTTTGTTTTTGATGAAATTGTGCTTTTCTCGTCGAGAAAAGGCGTTTAACGCGATAAAAAGGTTTAGTGCGTTATGAATACGGGCTAGCTTACCAAAAGTACAAATGTGAACTAAATAAGGCCGGGAGTCGTTTTTATTGCTTAAAACACGATTTCTCGACCAGAATATGCTTTTTCAAAAAAGCCATGTTCCCATGGCGAGAGACTCGTTTTCTGTGAGAAAATGCATTAAAAGGAGGGATTTCATCAGAAACACTATAAATACATATTGTACTTGTCTGAAAACGCACAGAACCTTGAAATAGAAGGTTTCTCACCAAAAAACACATTGGTGAAACCCCTATCTTAAGGCTCTGAGTGTTTGCACACATGTACAAACAGGCATGTTTAAACTATAACGTTTTTAGTGAAATCATGTTTCTCTCGAGGAGAAAACGCGTTTAAAGCCATAAAAAGATCTCACTGTGTTTTGGCATTGACCAAGCTACCAACAACCTAAAAAATGATCAGAACTGGAGAAATTACACATTGACATTGGGTGAAATCATGTAACTCTTAAGGACGTGTTGCAGACTTGTTGAATAGATTCATTTTTCTTGTTTTGTTTGTTTTTGATGAAATTGTGCTTTTCTCGTCGAGAAAAGGCGTTTAACGCGATAAGAAGGTTTAGTGCGTTATGAATACGGGCTAGCTTACCAAAAGTACAAATGTGAACCAAATAAGGCCGGGAGTCGTTTTTATTGCTTAAAACACGATTTCTCGACCAGAATATGCTTTTTCAAAAAAGCCATGTTCCCATGGCGAGAGACTCGTTTTCTGTGAGAAAATGCATTAAAAGGAGGGATTTCATCAGAAACACTATAAATACATATTGTACTTGTCTGAAAACGCACAGAACCTTGAAATAGAAGGTTTCTCACCAAAAAACACATTGGTGAAACCCCTATCTTAAGGCTCTGAGTGTTTGCACACATGTACAAACAGGCATGTTTAAACTATAACGTTTTTAGTGAAATCATGTTTCTCTCGAGGAGAAAACGCGTTTAAAGCCATAAAAAGATCTCACTGTGTTTTGGCATTGACCAAGCTACCAACAACCTAAAAAATGATCAGAACTGGAGAAATTACATATTGACATTGGGTGAAATCATGTAACTCTTAAGGACGTGTTGCAGACTTGTTGAATAGATTCATTTTTCTTGTTTTGTTTGTTTTTGATGAAATTGCTTTTCTCGTCGAGAAAAGGCGTTTAACGCGATAAAAAGGTTTAGTGCGTTATGAATACGGGCTAGCTTACCAAAAGTACAAATGTGAACTAAATAAGGCCGGGAGTCGTTTTTATTGCTTAAAACACGATTTCTCGACCAGAATATGCTTTTTCAAAAAAGCCATGTTCCCATGGCGAGAGACTCGTTTTCTGTGAGAAAATGCATTAAAAGGAGGGATTTCATCAGAAACACTATAAATACATATTGTACTTGTCTGAAAACGCACAGAACCTTGAAATAGAAGGTTTCTCACCAAAAAACACATTGGTGAAACCCCTATCTTAAGGCTCTGAGTGTTTGCACACATGTACAAACAGGCATGTTTAAACTATAACGTTTTTAGTGAAATCATGTTTCTCTCGAGGAGAAAACGCGTTTAAAGCCATAAAAAGATCTCACTGTGTTTTGGCATTGACCAAGCTACCAACAACCTAAAAAATGATCAGAACTGGAGAAATTACATATTGACATTGGGTGAAATCATGTAACTCTTAAGGACGTGTTGCAGACTTGTTGAATAGATTCATTTTTCTTGTTTTGTTTGTTTTTGATGAAATTGTGCTTTTCTCGTCGAGAAAAGGCGTTTAACGCGATAAAAAGGTTTAGTGCGTTATGAATACGGGCTAGCTTACCAAAAGTACAAATGTGAACTAAATAAGGCCGGGAGTCGTTTTTATTGCTTAAAACACGATTTCTCGACCAGAATATGCTTTTTCAAAAAAGCCATGTTCCCATGGCGAGAGACTCGTTTTCTGTGAGAAAATGCATTAAAAGGAGGGATTTCATCAGAAACACTATAAATACATATTGTACTTGTCTGAAAACGCACAGAACCTTGAAATAGAAGGTTTCTCACCAAAAAACACATTGGTGAAACCCCTATCTTAAGGCTCTGAGTGTTTGCACACATGTACAAACAGGCATGTTTAAACTATAACGTTTTTAGTGAAATCATGTTTCTCTCGAGGAGAAAACGCGTTTAAAGCCATAAAAAGATCTCACTGTGTTTTGGCATTGACCAAGCTACCAACAACCTAAAAAATGATCAGAACTGGAGAAATTACACATTGACATTGGGTGAAATCATGTAACTCTTAAGGACGTGTTGCAGACTTGTTGAATAGATTCATTTTTCTTGTTTTGTTTGTTTTTGATGAAATTGTGCTTTTCTCGTCGAGAATAGGCGTTTAACGCGATAAAAAGGTTTAGTGCGTTATGAATACGGGCTAGCTTACCGAAAGTACAAATGTGACCTAAATAAGGCAGGGAGTCGTTTTTATTGCTTAAAACACGATTTCTCGACCAGAATATGCTTTTTCAAAAAAGCCATGTTCCCATGGCGAGAGACTCGTCTCTGTGAGAAAATGCATTAAAAGGAGGGATTTCATCAGAAACACTATAAATACATATTGTACTTGTCTGAAAACGCACAGAACCTTGAAATAGAAGGTTTCTCACCAAAAAACACATTGGTGAAACCCCTATCTTAAGGCTCTGAGTGTTTGCACACATGTACAAACAGGCATGTTTAAACTATAACGTTTTTAGTGAAATCATGTTTCTCTCGAGGAGAAAACGCGTTTAAAGCCATAAAAAGATCTCACTGTGTTTTGGCATTGACCAAGCTACCAACAACCTAAAAAATGATCAGAACTGGAGAAATTACACATTGACATTGGGTGAAATCATGTAACTCTTAAGGACGTGTTGCAGACTTGTTGAATAGATTCATTTTTCTTGTTTTGTTTGTTTTTGATGAAATTGTGCTTTTCTCGTCGAGAAAAGGCGTTTAACGCAATAAAAAGGTTTAGTGCGTTATGAATACGGGCTAGCTTACCAAAAGTACAAATGTGAACTAAATATGGCCGGGAGTCGTTTTTATTGCTTAAAACACGATTTCTCGACCAGAATATGCTTTTTCAAAAAAGCCATGTTCCCATGGCGAGAGACTCGTTTTCTGTGAGAAAATGCATTAAAAGGAGGGATTTCATCAGAAACACTATAAATACATATTGTACTTGTCTGAAAACGCACAGAACCTTGAAATAGAAGGTTTCTCACCAAAAAACACATTGGTGAAACCCCTATCTTAAGGCTCTGAGTGTTTGCACACATGTACAAACAGGCATGTTTAAACTATAACGTTTTTAGTGAAATCATGTTTCTCTCGAGGAGAAAACGCGTTTAAAGCCATAAAAAGATCTCACCTTGTTTTGGCATTGACCAAGCTACCAACAACCTAAAAAATGATCAGAACTGGAGAAATTACATATTGACATTGGGTGAAATCATGTAACTCTTAAGGACGTGTTGCAGACTTGTTGAATAGATTCATTTTTCTTGTTTTGTTTGTTTTTGATGAAATTGTGCTTTTCTCGTCGAGAAAAGGCGTTTAACGCGATAAAAAGGTTTAGTGCGTTATGAATACGGGCTAGCTTACCAAAAGTACAAATGTGAACTAAATAAGGCCGGGAGTCGTTTTTATTGCTTAAAACACGATTTCTCGACCAGAATATGCTTTTTCAAAAAAGCCATGTTCCCATGGCGAGAGACTCGTTTTCTGTGAGAAAATGCATTAAAAGGAGGGATTTCATCAGAAACACTATAAATACATATTGTACTTGTCTGAAAACGCACAGAACCTTGAAATAGAAGGTTTCTCACCAAAAAACACATTAGTGAAACCCCTATCTTAAGGCTCTGAGTGTTTGCACACATGTACAACAGGCATGGTTAAACTATAACGTTTTTAGTGAAATCCTGTTTCTCTCGAGGAGAAAACGCGTTTAAAGCCATAAAAAAATCTCACTGTGTTTTGGCATTGACCAAGCTACCAACAACCTAAAAAATGATCAGAACTGGAGAAATTACACATTGACATTGGGTGAAATCATGTAACTCTTAAGGACGTGTTGCAGACTTGTTGAATAGATTCATTTTTCTTGTTTTGTTTGTTTTTGATGAAATTGCTTTTCTCGTCGAGAAAAGGCGTTTAACGCGATAAAAAGGTTTAGTGCGTTATGAATACGGGCTAGCTTACCAAAAGTACAAATGTGAACTAAATAAGGCCGGGAGTCGTTTTTATTGCTTAAAACACGATTTCTCGACCAGAATATGCTTTTTCAAAAAAGCCATGTTCCCATGGCGAGAGACTCGTTTTCTGTGAGAAAATGCATTAAAAGGAGGGATTTCATCAGAAACACTATAAATACATATTGTACTTGTCTGAAAACGCACAGAACCTTGAAATAGAAGGTTTCTCACCAAAAAACACATTGGTGAAACCCCTATCTTAAGGCTCTGAGTGTTTGCACACATGTACAAACAGGCATGTTTAAACTATAACGTTTTTAGTGAAATCATGTTTCTCTCGAGGAGAAAACGCGTTTAAAGCCATAAAAAGATCTCACTGTGTTTTGGCATTGACCAAGCTACCAACAACCTAAAAAATGATCAGAACTGGAGAAATTACACATTGACATTGGGTGAAATCATGTAACTCTTAAGGACGTGTTGCAGACTTGTTGAATAGATTCATTTTTCTTGTTTTGTTTGTTTTTGATGAAATTGTGCTTTTCTCGTCGAGAATAGGCGTTTAACGCGATAAAAAGGTTTAGTGCGTTATGAATACGGGCTAGCTTACCGAAAGTACAAATGTGACCTAAATAAGGCAGGGAGTCGTTTTTATTGCTTAAAACACGATTTCTCGACCAGAATATGCTTTTTCAAAAAAGCCATGTTCCCATGGCGAGAGACTCGTTTTCTGTGAGAAAATGCATTAAAAGGAGGGATTTCATCAGAAACACTATAAATACATATTGTACTTGTCTGAAAACGCACAGAACCTTGAAATAGAAGGTTTCTCACCAAACAACACATTGGTGAAACCCCTATCTTAAGGCTCTGAGTGTTTGCACACATGTACAAACAGGCATGTTTAAACTATAACGTTTTTAGTGAAATCATGTTTCTCTCGAGGAGAAAACGCGTTTAAAGCCATAAAAAGATCTCACTGTGTTTTGGCATTGACCAAGCTACCAACAACCTAAAAAATGATCAGAACTGGAGAAATTACATATTGACATTGGGTGAAATCATGTTACTCTTAAGGACGTGTTGCAGACTTGTTGAATAGATTCATTTTTCTTGTTTTGTTTGTTTTTGATGAAATTGTGCTTTTCTCGTCGAGAAAAGGCGTTTAACGCGAAAAAAAGGTTTAGTGCGTTATGAATACGGGCTAGCTTACCAAATGTACAAATGTGAACTAAATAAGGCCGGGAGTCGTTTTTATTGCTTAAAACACGATTTCTCGACCAGAATATGCTTTTTCAAAAAAGCCATGTTCCCATGGCGAGAGACTCGTTTTCTGTGAGAAAATGCATTAAAAGGAGGGATTTCATCAGAAACACTATAAATACATATTGTACTTGTCTGAAAACGCACAGAACCTTGAAATAGAAGGTTTCTCACCAAAAAACACATTGGTGAAACCCCTATCTTAAGGCTCTGAGTGTTTGCACACATGTACAAACAGGCATGTTTAAACTATAACGTTTTTAGTGAAATCATGTTTCTCTCGAGGAGAAAACGCGTTTAAAGCCATAAAAAGATCTCACTGTGTTTTGGCATTGACCAAGCTACCAACAACCTAAAAAATGATCAGAACTGGAGAAATTACATATTGACATTGGGTGAAATCATGTAACTCTTAAGGACGTGTTGCAGACTTGTTGAATAGATTCATTTTTCTTGTTTTGTTTGTTTTTGATGAAATTGCTTTTCTCGTCGAGAAAAGGCGTTTAACGCGATAAAAAGGTTTAGTGCGTTATGAATACGGGCTAGCTTACCAAAAGTACAAATGTGAACTAAATAAGGCCGGGAGTCGTTTTTATTGCTTAAAACACGATTTCTCGACCAGAATATGCTTTTTCAAAAAAGCCATGTTCCCATGGCGAGAGACTCGTTTTCTGTGAGAAAATGCATTAAAAGGAGGGATTTCATCAGAAACACTATAAATACATATTGTACTTGTCTGAAAACGCACAGAACCTTGAAATAGAAGGTTTCTCACCAAAAAACACATTGGTGAAACCCCTATCTTAAGGCTCTGAGTGTTTGCACACATGTACAAACAGGCATGTTTAAACTATAACGTTTTTAGTGAAATCATGTTTCTCTCGAGGAGAAAACGCGTTTAAAGCCATAAAAAGATCTCACTGTGTTTTGGCATTGACCAAGCTACCAACAACCTAAAAAATGATCAGAACTGGAGAAATTACACATTGACATTGGGTGAAATCATGTAACTCTTAAGGACGTGTTGCAGACTTGTTGAATAGATTCATTTTTCTTGTTTTGTTTTTTTTTGATGAAATTGTGCTTTTCTCGTCGAGAAAGGGCGTTTAACGCGATAAAAAGGTTTAGTGCGTTATGAATACGGGCTAGCTTACCAAAAGTACAAATATGAACTAAATAAGGCCGGGAGTCGTTTTTATTGCTTAAAACACGATTTCTCGACCAGAATATGCTTTTTCAAAAAAGCCATGTTCCCATGGCGAGAGACTCGTTTTCTGTGAGAAAATGCATTAAAAGGAGGGATTTCATCAGAAACACTATAAATACATATTGTACTTGTCTGAAAACGCACAGAACCTTGAAATAGAAGGTTTCTCACCAAAAAACACATTGGTGAAACCCCTATCTTAAGGCTCTGAGTGTTTGCACACATGTACAAACAGGCATGTTTAAACTATAACGTTTTTAGTGAAATCATGTTTCTCTCGAGGAGAAAACGCGTTTAAAGCCATAAAAAGATCTCACTGTGTTTTGGCATTGACCAAGCTACCAACAACCTAAAAAATGATCAGAACTGGAGAAATTACACATTGACATTGGGTGAAATCATGTAACTCTTAAGGACGTGTTGCAGACTTGTTGAATAGATTCATTTTTCTTGTTTTGTTTGTTTTTGATGAAATTGTTATTTTCTCGTCGAGAAAAGGCGTTTAACGCGATAAAAAGGTTTAGTGCGTTATGAATACGGGCTAGCTTACCAAAAGTACAAATGTGAACCAAATAAGGCCGGGAGTCGTTTTTATTGCTTAAAACACGATTTCTCGACCAGAATATGCTTTTTCAAAAAAGCCATGTTCCCATGGCGAGAGACTCGTTTTCTGTGAGAAAATGCATTAAAAGGAGGGATTTCATCAGAAACACTATAAATACATATTGTACTTGTCTGAAAACGCACAGAACCTTGAAATAGAAGGTTTCTCACCAAAAAACACATTGGTGAAACCCCTATCTTAAGGCTCTGAGTGTTTGCACACATGTACAACAGGCATGTTTAAACTATAACGTTTTTAGTGAAATCATGTTTCTCTCGAGGAGAAAACGCGTTTAAAGCCATAAAAAGATCTCACTGTGTTTTGGCATTGATCAAGCTACCAACAACCTAAAAAATGATCATAACTGGAGAAATTACACATTGACATTGGGTGAAATCATGTAAGTCTTAAGGACGTGTTGCAGACTTGTTGAATAGATTCATTTTTCTTGTTTTGTTTGTTTTTGATGAAATTGTGCTTTTCTCGTCGAGAAAAGGCGTTTAACGCGATAAAAAGGTTTAGTGCGTTATGAATACGGGCTAGCTTACCAAAAGTACAAATGTGAACCAAATAAGGCCGGGAGTCGTTTTTATTGCTTAAAACACGATTTCTCGACCAGAATATGCTTTTTCAAAAAAGCCATGTTCCCATGGCGAGAGACTCGTTTTCTGTGAGAAAATGCATTAAAAGGAGGGATTTCATCAGAAACACTATAAATACATATTGTACTTGTCTGAAAACGCACAGAACCTTGAAATAGAAGGTTTCTCACCAAAAAACACATTGGTGAAACCCCTATCTTAAGGCTCTGAGTGTTTGCACACATGTACAACAGGCATGGTTAAACTATAACGTTTTTAGTGAAATCATGTTTCTCTCGAGGAGAAAACGCGTTTAAAGCCATAAAAAGATCTCACTGTGTTTTGGCATTGACCAAGCTACCAACAACCTAAAAAATGATCAGAACTGGAGAAATTACACATTGACATTGGGTGAAATCATGTAACTCTTAAGGACGTGTTGCAGACTTGTTGAATAGATTCATTTTTCTTGTTTTGTTTGTTTTTGATGAAATTGTGCTTTTCTCGTCGAGAAAAGGCGTTTAACGCGATAAAAAGGTTTAGTGCGTTATGAATACGGGCTAGCTTACCAAAAGTACAAATGTGAACCAAATAAGGCCGGGAGTCGTTTTTATTGCTTAAAACACGATTTCTCGACCAGAATATGCTTTTTCAAAAAAGCCATGTTCCCATGGCGAGAGACTCGTTTTCTGTGAGAAAATGCATTAAAAGGAGGGATTTCATCAGAAACACTATAAATACATATTGTACTTGTCTGAAAACGCACAGAACCTTGAAATAGAAGGTTTCTCACCAAAAAACACATTGGTGAAACCCCTATCTTAAGGCTCTGAGTGTTTGCACACATGTACAACAGGCATGGTTAAACTATAACGTTTTTAGTGAAATCATGTTTCTCTCGAGGAGAAAACGCGTTTAAAGCCATAAAAAGATCTCACTGTGTTTTGGCATTGACCAAGCTACCAACAACCTAAAAAATGATCAGAACTGGAGAAATTACACATTGACATTGGGTGAAATCATGTAACTCTTGAGGACGTGTTGCAGACTTGTTAAATAGATTCATTTTTCTTGTTTTGTTTGTTTTTGATGAAATTGTGCTTTTCTCGTCGAGAAAAGGCGTTTAACGCGATAAAAAGGTTTAGTGCGTTATGAATACGGGCTAGCTTACCAAAAGTACAAATGTGAACCAAATAAGGCCGGGAGTCGTTTTTATTGCTTAAAACACGATTTCTCGACCAGAATATGCTTTTTCAAAAAAGCCATGTTCCCATGGCGAGAGACTCGTTTTCTGTGAGAAAATGCATTAAAAGGAGGGATTTCATCAGAAACACTATAAATACATATTGTACTTGTCTGAAAACGCACAGAACCTTGAAATAGAAGGTTTCTCACCAAAAAACACATTGGTGAAACCCCTATCTTAAGGCTCTGAGTGTTTGCACACATGTACAACAGGCATGGTTAAACTATAACGTTTTTAGTGAAATCATGTTTCTCTCGAGGAGAAAACGCGTTTAAAGCCATAAAAAGATCTCACTGTGTTTTGGCATTGACCAAGCTACCAACAACCTAAAAAATGATCAGAACTGGAGAAATTACACATTGACATTGGGTGAAATCATGTAACTCTTGAGGACGTGTTGCAGACTTGTTAAATAGATTCATTTTTCTTGTTTTGTTTGTTTTTGATGAAATTGTGCTTTTCTCGTCGAGAAAAGGCGTTTAACGCGATAAAAAGGTTTAGTGCGTTATGAATACGGGCTAGCTTACCAAAAGTAAAAATGTGAACTAAATAAGGCCGGGAGTCGTTTTTATTGCTTAAAACACGATTTCTCGACCAGAATATGCTTTTTCAAAAAAGCCATGTTCCCATGGCGAGAGACTCGTTTTCTGTGAGAAAATGCATTAAAAGGAGGAATTTCATCAGAAACACTATAAATACATATTGTACTTGTCTGAAAACGCACAGAACCTTGAAATAGAAGGTTTCTCACCAAAAAACACATTGGTGAAACTCCTATCTTAAGGCTCTGAGTGTTTGCACACATGTACAACAGGCATGTTTAAACTATAACGTTTTTAGTGAAATCATGTTTCTCTCGAGGAGAAAACGCGTTTAAAGCCATAAAAAGATCTCACTGTGTTTTGGCATTGACCAAGCTACCAACAACCTAAAAAATGATCAGAACTGGAGAAATTACATATTGACATTGGGTGAAATCATGTAACTCTTAAGGACGTGTTGCAGACTTGTTGAATAGATTCATTTTTCTTGTTTTGTTTGTTTTTGATGAAATTGTGCTTTTCTCGTCGAGAAAAGGCGTTTAACGCGATAAAAAGGTTTAGTGCGTTATGAATACGGGCTAGCTTACCAAAAGTACAAATGTGAACTAAATAAGGCCGGGAGTCGTTTTTATTGCTTAAAACACGATTTCTCGACCAGAATATGCTTTTTCAAAAAAGCCATGTTCCCATGGCGAGAGACTCGTTTTCTGTGAGAAAATGCATTAAAAGGAGGGATTTCATCAGAAACACTATAAATACATATTGTACTTGTCTGAAAACGCACAGAACCTTGAAATAGAAGGTTTCTCACCAAAAAACACATTGGTGAAACCCCTATCTTAAGGCTCTGAGTGTTTGCACACATGTACAAACAGGCATGTTTAAACTATAACGTTTTTAGTGAAATCATGTTTCTCTCGAGGAAAAAACGCGTTTAAAGCCATAAAAAGATCTCACTGTGTTTTGGCATTGACCAAGCTACCAACAACCTAAAAAATGATCAGAACTGGAGAAATTACACATTGACATTGGGTGAAATCATGTAACTCTTAAGGACGTGTTGCAGACTTGTTGAATAGATTCATTTTTCTTGTTTTGTTTTTTTTTTGATGAAATTGTGCTTTTCTCGTCGAGAAAGGGCGTTTAACGCGATAAAAAGGTTTAGTGCGTTATGAATACGGGCTAGCTTACCAAAAGTACAAATATGAACTAAATAAGGCCGGGAGTCGTTTTTATTGCTTAAAACACGATTTCTCGACCAGAATATGCTTTTTCAAAAAAGCCATGTTCCCATGGCGAGAGACTCGTTTTCTGTGAGAAAATGCATTAAAAGGAGGGATTTCATCAGAAACACTATAAATACATATTGTACTTGTCTGAAAACGCACAGAACCTTGAAATAGAAGGTTTCTCACCAAAAAACACATTGGTGAAACCCCTATCTTAAGGCTCTGAGTGTTTGCACACATGTACAAACAGGCATGTTTAAACTATAACGTTTTTAGTGAAATCATGTTTCTCTCGAGGAGAAAACGCGTTTAAAGCCATAAAAAGATCTCACTGTGTTTTGGCATTGACAAAGCTACCAACAACCTAAAAAATGATCAGAACTGGAGAAATTACACATTGACATTGGGTGAAATCATGTAACTCTTAAGGACGTGTTGCAGACTTGTTGAATAGATTCATTTTTCTTGTTTTGTTTGTTTTTGATGAAATTGTTATTTTCTCGTCGAGAAAAGGCGTTTAACGCGATAAAAAGGTTTAGTGCGTTATGAATACGGGCTAGCTTACCAAAAGTACAAATGTGAACCAAATAAGGCCGGGAGTCGTTTTTATTGCTTAAAACACGATTTCTCGACCAGAATATGCTTTTTCAAAAAAGCCATGTTCCCATGGCGAGAGACTCGTTTTCTGTGAGAAAATGCATTAAAAGGAGGGATTTCATCAGAAACACTATAAATACATATTGTACTTGTCTGAAAACGCACAGAACCTTGAAATAGAAGGTTTCTCACCAAAAAACACATTGGTGAAACCCCTATCTTAAGGCTCTGAGTGTTTGCACACATGTACAACAGGCATGTTTAAACTATAACGTTTTTAGTGAAATCATGTTTCTCTCGAGGAGAAAACGCGTTTAAAGCCATAAAAAGATCTCACTGTGTTTTGGCATTGATCAAGCTACCAACAACCTAAAAAATGATCATAACTGGAGAAATTACACATTGACATTGGGTGAAATCATGTAACTCTTAAGGACGTGTTGCAGACTTGTTGAATAGATTCATTTTTCTTGTTTTGTTTGTTTTTGATGAAATTGTGCTTTTCTCGTCGAGAAAAGGCGTTTAACGCGATAAAAAGGTTTAGTGCGTTATGAATACGGGCTAGCTTACCAAAAGTACAAATGTGAACCAAATAAGGCCGGGAGTCGTTTTTATTGCTTAAAACACGATTTCTCGACCAGAATATGCTTTTTCAAAAAAGCCATGTTCCCATGGCGAGAGACTCGTTTTCTGTGAGAAAATGCATTAAAAGGAGGGATTTCATCAGAAACACTATAAATACATATTGTACTTGTCTGAAAACGCACAGAACCTTGAAATAGAAGGTTTCTCACCAAAAAACACATTGGTGAAACCCCTATCTTAAGGCTCTGAGTGTTTGCACACATGTACAACAGGCATGGTTAAACTATAACGTTTTTAGTGAAATCATGTTTCTCTCGAGGAGAAAACGCGTTTAAAGCCATAAAAAGATCTCACTCTGTTTTGGCATTGACCAAGCTACCAACAACCTAAAAAATGATCAGAACTGGAGAAATTACACATTGACATTGGGTGAAATCATGTAACTCTTAAGGACGTGTTGCAGACTTGTTGAATAGATTCATTTTTCTTGTTTTGTTTGTTTTTGATGAAATTGTGCTTTTCTCGTCGAGAAAAGGCGTTTAACGCGATAAAAAGGTTTAGTGCGTTATGAATACGGGCTAGCTTACCAAAAGTACAAATATGAACTAAATAAGGCCGGGAGTCGTTTTTATTGCTTAAAACACGATTTCTCGACCAGAATATGCTTTTTCAAAAAAGCCATGTTCCCATGGCGAGAGACTCGTTTTCTGTGAGAAAATGCATTAAAAGGAGGGATTTCATCAGAAACACTATAAATACATATTGTACTTGTCTGAAAACGCACAGAACCTTGAAATAGAAGGTTTCTCACCAAAAAACACATTGGTGAAACCCCTATCTTAAGGCTCTGAGTGTTTGCACACATGTACAAACAGGCATGTTTAAACTATAACGTTTTTAGTGAAATCATGTTTCTCTCGAGGAGAAAACGCGTTTAAAGCCATAAAAAGATCTCACTGTGTTTTGGCATTGACCAAGCTACCAACAACCTAAAAAATGATCAGAACTGGAAAAATTACACATTGACATTGGGTGAAATCATGTAACTCTTAAGGACGTGTTGCAGACTTGTTGAATAGATTCATTTTTCTTGTTTTGTTTGTTTTTGATGAAATTGTGCTTTTCTCGTCGAGAAAAGGCGTTTAACGCGATAAAAAGGTTTAGTGCGTTATGAATACGGGCTAGCTTACCAAAAGTACAAATGTGAACCAAATAAGGCCGGGAGTCGTTTTTATTGCTTAAAACACGATTTCTCGACCAGAATATGCTTTTTCAAAAAAGCCATGTTCCCATGGCGAGAGACTCGTTTTCTGTGAGAAAATGCATTAAAAGGAGGGATTTCATCAGAAACACTATAAATACATATTGTACTTGTCTGAAAACGCACAGAACCTTGAAATAGAAGGTTTCTCACCAAAAAACACATTGGTGAAACCCCTATCTTAAGGCTCTGAGTGTTTGCACACATGTACAAACAGGCATGTTTAAACTATAACGTTTTTAGTGAAATCATGTTTCTCTCGAGGAGAAAACGCGTTTAAAGCCATAAAAAGATCTCACTGTGTTTTGGCATTGACCAAGCTACCAACAACCTAAAAAATGATCAGAACTGGAGAAATTACACATTGACATTGGGTGAAATCATGTAACTCTTAAGGACGTGTTGCAGACTTGTTGAATAGATTCATTTTTCTTGTTTTGTTTGTTTTTGATGAAATTGTGCTTTTCTCGTCGAGAAAAGGCGTTTAACGCGATAAAAAGGTTTAGTGCGTTATGAATACGGGCTAGCTTACCAAAAGTACAAATGTGAACCAAATAAGGCCGGGAGTCGTTTTTATTGCTTAAAACACGATTTCTCGACCAGAATATGCTTTTTCAAAAAAGCCATGTTCCCATGGCGAGAGACTCGTTTTCTGTGAGAAAATGCATTAAAAGGAGGGATTTCATCAGAAACACTATAAATACATATTGTACTTGTCTGAAAACGCACAGAACCTTGAAATAGAAGGTTTCTCACCAAACAACACATTGGTGAAACCCCTATCTTAAGGCTCTGAGTGTTTGCACACATGTACAAACAGGCATGTTTAAACTATAACGTTTTTAGTGAAATCATGTTTCTCTCGAGGAGAAAACGCGTTTAAAGCCATAAAAAGATCTCACTGTGTTTTGTCATTGACCAAGCTACCAACAACCTAAAAAATGATCAGAACTGGAGAAATTACATATTGACATTGGGTGAAATCATGTAACTCTTAAGGACGTGTTGCAGACTTGTTGAATAGATTCATTTATCTTGTTTTGTTTGTTTTTGATGAAATTGCTTTTCTCGTCGAGAAAAGGCATTTAACGCGATAAAAAGGTTTAGTGCGTTATGAATACGGGCTAGCTTACCAAAAGTACAAATGTGAACTAAATAAGGCCGGGAGTCGTTTTTATTGCTTAAAACACGATTTCTCGACCAGAATATGCTTTTTCAAAAAAGCCATGTTCCCATGGCGAGAGACTCGTTTTCTGTGAGAAAATGCATTAAAAGGAGGGATTTCATCAGAAACACTATAAATACATATTGTACTTGTCTGAAAACGCACAGAACCTTGAAATAGAAGGTTTCTCACCAAAAAACACATTGGTGAAACCCCTATCTTAAGGCTCTGAGTGTTTGCACACATGTACAAACAGGCATGTTTAAACTATAACGTTTTTAGTGAAATCATGTTTCTCTCGAGGAGAAAACGCGTTTAAAGCCATAAAAAGATCTCACTGTGTTTTGGCATTGACCAAGCTACCAACAACCTAAAAAATGATCAGAACTGGAGAAATTACACATTGACATTGGGTGAAATCATGTAACTCTTAAGGACGTGTTGCAGACTTGTTTGAATAGATTCATTTTTCTTGTTTTGTTTGTTTTTGATGAAATTGTGCTTTTCTCGTCGAGAAAAGGCGTTTAACGCGATAAAAAGGTTTAGTGCGTTATGAATACGGGCTAGCTTACCAAAAGTACAAATGTGAACCAAATAAGGCCGGGAGTCGTTTTTTATTGCTTAAAACACGATTTCTCGACCAGAATATGCTTTTTCAAAAAAGCCATGTTCCCATGGCGAGAGACTCGTTTTCTGTGAGAAAATGCATTAAAAGGAGGGATTTCATCAGAAACACTATAAATACATATTGTACTTGTCTGAAAACGCACAGAACCTTGAAATAGAAGGTTTCTCACCAAAAAACACATTGGTGAAACCCCTATCTTAAGGCTCTGAGTGTTTGCACACATGTACAACAGGCATGTTTAAACTATAACGTTTTTAGTGAAATCATGTTTCTCTCGAGGAGAAAACGCGTTTAAAGCCATAAAAAGATCTCACTGTGTTTTGGCATTGACCAAGCTACCAACAACCTAAAAAATGATCAGAACTGGAAAAATTACACATTGACATTGGGTGAAATCATGTAACTCTTAAGGACGTGTTGCAGACTTGTTGAATAGATTCATTTTTCTTGTTTTGTTTGTTTTTGATGAAATTGTGCTTTTCTCGTCGAGAAAAGGCGTTTAACGCGATAAAAAGGTTTAGTGCGTTATGAATACGGGCTAGCTTACCAAAAGTACAAATGTGAACCAAATAAGGCCGGGAGTCGTTTTTATTGCTTAAAACACGATTTCTCGACCAGAATATGCTTTTTCAAAAAAGCCATGTTCCCATGGCGAGAGACTCGTTTTCTGTGAGAAAATGCATTAAAAGGAGGGATTTCATCAGAAACACTATAAATACATATTGTACTTGTCTGAAAACGCACAGAACCTTGAAATAGAAGGTTTCTCACCAAAAAACACATTGGTGAAACCCCTATCTTAAGGCTCTGAGTGTTTGCACACATGTACAAACAGGCATGTTTAAACTATAACGTTTTTAGTGAAATCATGTTTCTCTCGAGGAGAAAACGCGTTTAAAGCCATAAAAAGATCTCACTGTGTTTTGGCATTGACCAAGCTACCAACAACCTAAAAAATGATCAGAACTGGAGAAATTACACATTGACATTGGGTGAAATCATGTAACTCTTAAGGACGTGTTGCAGACTTGTTGAATAGATTCATTTTTCTTGTTTTGTTTGTTTTTGATGAAATTGTGCTTTTCTCGTCGAGAAAAGGCGTTTAACGCGATAAAAAGGTTTAGTGCGTTATGAATACGGGCTAGCTTACCAAAAGTACAAATGTGAACCAAATAAGGCCGGGAGTCGTTTTTATTGCTTAAAACACGATTTCTCGACCAGAATATGCTTTTTCAAAAAAGCCATGTTCCCATGGCGAGAGACTCGTTTTCTGTGAGAAAATGCATTAAAAGGAGGGATTTCATCAGAAACACTATAAATACATATTGTACTTGTCTGAAAACGCACAGAACCTTGAAATAGAAGGTTTCTCACCAAACAACACATTGGTGAAACCCCTATCTTAAGGCTCTGAGTGTTTGCACACATGTACAAACAGGCATGTTTAAACTATAACGTTTTTAGTGAAATCATGTTTCTCTCGAGGAGAAAACGCGTTTAAAGCCATAAAAAGATCTCACTGTGTTTTGTCATTGACCAAGCTACCAACAACCTAAAAAATGATCAGAACTGGAGAAATTACACATTGACATTGGGTGAAATCATGTAACTCTTAAGGACGTGTTGCAGACTTGTTGAATAGATTCATTTTTCTTGTTTTGTTTGTTTTTGATGAAATTGTGCTTTTCTCGTCGAGAAAAGGCGTTTAACGCGATAAAAAGGTTTAGTGCGTTATGAATACGGGCTAGCTTACCAAAAGTACAAATGTGAACCAAATAAGGCCGGGAGTCGTTTTTATTGCTTAAAACACGATTTCTCGACCAGAATATGCTTTTTCAAAAAAGCCATGTTCCCATGGCGAGAGACTCGTTTTCTGTGAGAAAATGCATTAAAAGGAGGGATTTCATCAGAAACACTATAAATACATATTGTACTTGTCTGAAAACGCACAGAACCTTGAAATAGAAGGTTTCTCACCAAACAACACATTGGTGAAACCCCTATCTTAAGGCTCTGAGTGTTTGCACACATGTACAAACAGGCATGTTTAAACTATAACGTTTTTAGTGAAATCATGTTTCTCTCGAGGAGAAAACGCGTTTAAAGCCATAAAAAGATCTCACTGTGTTTTGTCATTGACCAAGCTACCAACAACCTAAAAAATGATCAGAACTGGAGAAATTACATATTGACATTGGGTGAAATCATGTAACTCTTAAGGACGTGTTGCAGACTTGTTGAATAGATTCATTTATCTTGTTTTGTTTGTTTTTGATGAAATTGCTTTTCTCGTCGAGAAAAGGCATTTAACGCGATAAAAAGGTTTAGTGCGTTATGAATACGGGCTAGCTTACCAAAAGTACAAATGTGAACTAAATAAGGCCGGGAGTCGTTTTTATTGCTTAAAACACGATTTCTCGACCAGAATATGCTTTTTCAAAAAAGCCATGTTCCCATGGCGAGAGACTCGTTTTCTGTGAGAAAATGCATTAAAAGGAGGGATTTCATCAGAAACACTATAAATACATATTGTACTTGTCTGAAAACGCACAGAACCTTGAAATAGAAGGTTTCTCACCAAAAAACACATTGGTGAAACCCCTATCTTAAGGCTCTGAGTGTTTGCACACATGTACAAACAGGCATGTTTAAACTATAACGTTTTTAGTGAAATCATGTTTCTCTCGAGGAGAAAACGCGTTTAAAGCCATAAAAAGATCTCACTGTGTTTTGGCATTGACCAAGCTACCAACAACCTAAAAAATGATCAGAACTGGAGAAATTACACATTGACATTGGGTGAAATCATGTAACTCTTAAGGACGTGTTGCAGACTTGTTTGAATAGATTCATTTTTCTTGTTTTGTTTGTTTTTGATGAAATTGTGCTTTTCTCGTCGAGAAAAGGCGTTTAACGCGATAAAAAGGTTTAGTGCGTTATGAATACGGGCTAGCTTACCAAAAGTACAAATGTGAACCAAATAAGGCCGGGAGTCGTTTTTTATTGCTTAAAACACGATTTCTCGACCAGAATATGCTTTTTCAAAAAAGCCATGTTCCCATGGCGAGAGACTCGTTTTCTGTGAGAAAATGCATTAAAAGGAGGGATTTCATCAGAAACACTATAAATACATATTGTACTTGTCTGAAAACGCACAGAACCTTGAAATAGAAGGTTTCTCACCAAAAAACACATTGGTGAAACCCCTATCTTAAGGCTCTGAGTGTTTGCACACATGTACAACAGGCATGTTTAAACTATAACGTTTTTAGTGAAATCATGTTTCTCTCGAGGAGAAAACGCGTTTAAAGCCATAAAAAGATTTCACTGTGTTTTGGCATTGACCAAGCTACCAACAACCTAAAAAATGATCAGAACTGGAGAAATTACATATTGACATTGGGTGAAATCATGTAACTCTTAAGGACGTGTTGCAGACTTGTTGAATAGATTCATTTTTCTTGTTTTGTTTGTTTTTGATGAAATTGTGCTTTTCTCGTCGAGAAAAGGCGTTTAACGCGATAAAAAGGTTTAGTGCGTTATGAATACGGGCTAGCTTACCAAAAGTACAAATGTGAACTAAATAAGGCCGGGAGTCGTTTTTATTGCTTAAAACACGATTTCTCGACCAGAATATGCTTTTTCAAAAAAGCCATGTTCCGATGGCGAGAGACTCGTTTTCTGTGAGAAAATGCATTAAAAGGAGGGATTTCATCAGAAACACTATAAATACATATTGTACTTGTCTGAAAACGCACAGAACCTTGAAATAGAAGGTTTCTCACCAAAAAACACATTGGTGAAACCCCTATCTTAAGGCTCTAAGTGTTTGCACACATGTACAAACAGGCATGTTTAAACTATAACGTTTTTAGTGAAATCATGTTTCTCTCGAGGAGAAAACGCGTTTAAAGCCATAAAAAGATCTCACTCTGTTTTGGCATTGACCAAGCTACCAACAACCTAAAAAATGATCAGAACTGGAGAAATTACACATTGACATTGGGTGAAATCATGTAACTCTTAAGGACGTGTTGCAGACTTGTTGAATAGATTCATTTTTCTTGTTTTGTTTGTTTTTGATGAAATTGTGCTTTTCTCGTCGAGAAAAGGCGTTTAACGCGATAAAAAGGTTTAGTGCGTTATGAATACGGGCTAGCTTACCAAAAGTACAAATATGAACTAAATAAGGCCGGGAGTCGTTTTTATTGCTTAAAACACGATTTCTCGACCAGAATATGCTTTTTCAAAAAAGCCATGTTCCCATGGCGAGAGACTCGTTTTCTGTGAGAAAATGCATTAAAAGGAGGGATTTCATCAGAAACACTATAAATACATATTGTACTTGTCTGAAAACGCACAGAACCTTGAAATAGAAGGTTTCTCACCAAAAAACACATTGGTGAAACCCCTATCTTAAGGCTCTGAGTGTTTGCACACATGTACAAACAGGCATGTTTAAACTATAACGTTTTTAGTGAAATCATGTTTCTCTCGAGGAGAAAACGCGTTTAAAGCCATAAAAAGATCTCACTGTGTTTTGGCATTGACCAAGCTACCAACAACCTAAAAAATGATCAGAACTGGAAAAATTACACATTGACATTGGGTGAAATCATGTAACTCTTAAGGACGTGTTGCAGACTTGTTGAATAGATTCATTTTTCTTGTTTTGTTTGTTTTTGATGAAATTGTGCTTTTCTCGTCGAGAAAAGGCGTTTAACGCGATAAAAAGGTTTAGTGCGTTATGAATACGGGCTAGCTTACCAAAAGTACAAATGTGAACCAAATAAGGCCGGGAGTCGTTTTTATTGCTTAAAACACGATTTCTCGACCAGAATATGCTTTTTCAAAAAAGCCATGTTCCCATGGCGAGAGACTCGTTTTCTGTGAGAAAATGCATTAAAAGGAGGGATTTCATCAGAAACACTATAAATACATATTGTACTTGTCTGAAAACGCACAGAACCTTGAAATAGAAGGTTTCTCACCAAAAAACACATTGGTGAAACCCCTATCTTAAGGCTCTGAGTGTTTGCACACATGTACAAACAGGCATGTTTAAACTATAACGTTTTTAGTGAAATCATGTTTCTCTCGAGGAGAAAACGCGTTTAAAGCCATAAAAAGATCTCACTGTGTTTTGGCATTGACCAAGCTACCAACAACCTAAAAAATGATCAGAACTGGAGAAATTACACATTGACATTGGGTGAAATCATGTAACTCTTAAGGACGTGTTGCAGACTTGTTGAATAGATTCATTTTTCTTGTTTTGTTTGTTTTTGATGAAATTGTGCTTTTCTCGTCGAGAAAAGGCGTTTAACGCGATAAAAAGGTTTAGTGCGTTATGAATACGGGCTAGCTTACCAAAAGTACAAATGTGAACTAAATAAGGCCGGGAGTCGTTTTTATTGCTTAAAACACGATTTCTCGACCAGAATATGCTTTTTCAAAAAAGCCATGTTCCCATGGCGAGAGACTCGTTTTCTGTGAGAAAATGCATTAAAAGGAGGGATTTCATCAGAAACACTATAAATACATATTGTACTTGTCTGAAAACGCACAGAACCTTGAAATAGAAGGTTTCTCACCAAAAAACACATTGGTGAAACCCCTATCTTAAGGCTCTGAGTGTTTGCACACATGTACAAACAGGCATGTTTAAACTATAACGTTTTTAGTGAAATCATGTTTCTCTCGAGGAGAAAACGCGTTTAAAGCCATAAAAAGATCTCACTGTGTTTTGGCATTGACCAAGCTACCAACAACCTAAAAAATGATCAGAACTGGAAAAATTACACATTGACATTGGGTGAAATCATGTAACTCTTAAGGACGTGTTGCAGACTTGTTGAATAGATTCATTTTTCTTGTTTTGTTTGTTTTTGATGAAATTGTGCTTTTCTCGTCGAGAAAAGGCGTTTAACGCGATAAAAAGGTTTAGTGCGTTATGAATACGGGCTAGCTTACCAAAAGTACAAATGTGAACCAAATAAGGCCGGGAGTCGTTTTTATTGCTTAAAACACGATTTCTCGACCAGAATATGCTTTTTCAAAAAAGCCATGTTCCCATGGCGAGAGACTCGTTTTCTGTGAGAAAATGCATTAAAAGGAGGGATTTCATCAGAAACACTATAAATACATATTGTACTTGTCTGAAAACGCACAGAACCTTGAAATAGAAGGTTTCTCACCAAAAAACACATTGGTGAAACCCCTATCTTAAGGCTCTGAGTGTTTGCACACATGTACAAACAGGCATGTTTAAACTATAACGTTTTTAGTGAAATCATGTTTCTCTCGAGGAGAAAACGCGTTTAAAGCCATAAAAAGATCTCACTGTGTTTTGGCATTGACCAAGCTACCAACAACCTAAAAAATGATCAGAACTGGAGAAATTACACATTGACATTGGGTGAAATCATGTAACTCTTAAGGACGTGTTGCAGACTTGTTGAATAGATTCATTTTTCTTGTTTTGTTTGTTTTTGATGAAATTGTGCTTTTCTCGTCGAGAAAAGGCGTTTAACGCGATAAAAAGGTTTAGTGCGTTATGAATACGGGCTAGCTTACCAAAAGTACAAATGTGAACCAAATAAGGCCGGGAGTCGTTTTTATTGCTTAAAACACGATTTCTCGACCAGAATATGCTTTTTCAAAAAAGCCATGTTCCCATGGCGAGAGACTCGTTTTCTGTGAGAAAATGCATTAAAAGGAGGGATTTCATCAGAAACACTATAAATACATATTGTACTTGTCTGAAAACGCACAGAACCTTGAAATAGAAGGTTTCTCACCAAACAACACATTGGTGAAACCCCTATCTTAAGGCTCTGAGTGTTTGCACACATGTACAAACAGGCATGTTTAAACTATAACGTTTTTAGTGAAATCATGTTTCTCTCGAGGAGAAAACGCGTTTAAAGCCATAAAAAGATCTCACTGTGTTTTGTCATTGACCAAGCTACCAACAACCTAAAAAATGATCAGAACTGGAGAAATTACATATTGACATTGGGTGAAATCATGTAACTCTTAAGGACGTGTTGCAGACTTGTTGAATAGATTCATTTATCTTGTTTTGTTTGTTTTTGATGAAATTGCTTTTCTCGTCGAGAAAAGGCATTTAACGCGATAAAAAGGTTTAGTGCGTTATGAATACGGGCTAGCTTACCAAAAGTACAAATGTGAACTAAATAAGGCCGGGAGTCGTTTTTATTGCTTAAAACACGATTTCTCGACCAGAATATGCTTTTTCAAAAAAGCCATGTTCCCATGGCGAGAGACTCGTTTTCTGTGAGAAAATGCATTAAAAGGAGGGATTTCATCAGAAACACTATAAATACATATTGTACTTGTCTGAAAACGCACAGAACCTTGAAATAGAAGGTTTCTCACCAAAAAACACATTGGTGAAACCCCTATCTTAAGGCTCTGAGTGTTTGCACACATGTACAAACAGGCATGTTTAAACTATAACGTTTTTAGTGAAATCATGTTTCTCTCGAGGAGAAAACGCGTTTAAAGCCATAAAAAGATCTCACTGTGTTTTGGCATTGACCAAGCTACCAACAACCTAAAAAATGATCAGAACTGGAGAAATTACACATTGACATTGGGTGAAATCATGTAACTCTTAAGGACGTGTTGCAGACTTGTTTGAATAGATTCATTTTTCTTGTTTTGTTTGTTTTTGATGAAATTGTGCTTTTCTCGTCGAGAAAAGGCGTTTAACGCGATAAAAAGGTTTAGTGCGTTATGAATACGGGCTAGCTTACCAAAAGTACAAATGTGAACCAAATAAGGCCGGGAGTCGTTTTTTATTGCTTAAAACACGATTTCTCGACCAGAATATGCTTTTTCAAAAAAGCCATGTTCCCATGGCGAGAGACTCGTTTTCTGTGAGAAAATGCATTAAAAGGAGGGATTTCATCAGAAACACTATAAATACATATTGTACTTGTCTGAAAACGCACAGAACCTTGAAATAGAAGGTTTCTCACCAAAAAACACATTGGTGAAACCCCTATCTTAAGGCTCTGAGTGTTTGCACACATGTACAACAGGCATGTTTAAACTATAACGTTTTTAGTGAAATCATGTTTCTCTCGAGGAGAAAACGCGTTTAAAGCCATAAAAAGATTTCACTGTGTTTTGGCATTGACCAAGCTACCAACAACCTAAAAAATGATCAGAACTGGAGAAATTACATATTGACATTGGGTGAAATCATGTAACTCTTAAGGACGTGTTGCAGACTTGTTGAATAGATTCATTTTTCTTGTTTTGTTTGTTTTTGATGAAATTGTGCTTTTCTCGTCGAGAAAAGGCGTTTAACGCGATAAAAAGGTTTAGTGCGTTATGAATACGGGCTAGCTTACCAAAAGTACAAATGTGAACTAAATAAGGCCGGGAGTCGTTTTTATTGCTTAAAACACGATTTCTCGACCAGAATATGCTTTTTCAAAAAAGCCATGTTCCGATGGCGAGAGACTCGTTTTCTGTGAGAAAATGCATTAAAAGGAGGGATTTCATCAGAAACACTATAAATACATATTGTACTTGTCTGAAAACGCACAGAACCTTGAAATAGAAGGTTTCTCACCAAAAAACACATTGGTGAAACCCCTATCTTAAGGCTCTAAGTGTTTGCACACATGTACAAACAGGCATGTTTAAACTATAACGTTTTTAGTGAAATCATGTTTCTCTCGAGGAGAAAACGCGTTTAAAGCCATAAAAAGATCTCACTGTGTTTTGGCATTGACCAAGCTACCAACAACCTAAAAAATGATCAGAACTGGAGAAATTACATATTGACATTGGGTGAAATCATGTAACTCTTAAGGACGTGTTGCAGACTTGTTGAATAGATTCATTTTTCTTGTTTTGTTTGTTTTTGATGAAATTGCTTTTCTCGTCGAGAAAAGGCGTTTAACGCGATAAAAAGGTTTAGTGCGTTATGAATACGGGCTAGCTTACCAAAAGTACAAATGTGAACTAAATAAGGCCGGGAGTCGTTTTTATTGCTTAAAACACGATTTCTCGACCAGAATATGCTTTTTCAAAAAAGCCATGTTCCCATGGCGAGAGACTCGTTTTCTGTGAGAAAATGCATTAAAAGGAGGGATTTCATCAGAAACACTATAAATACATATTGTACTTGTCTGAAAACGCACAGAACCTTGAAATAGAAGGTTTCTCACCAAAAAACACATTGGTGAAACCCCTATCTTAAGGCTCTGAGTGTTTGCACACATGTACAACAGGCATGGTTAAACTATAACGTTTTTAGTGAAATCATGTTTCTCTCGAGGAGAAAACGCGTTTAAAGCCATAAAAAGATCTCACTGTGTTTTGGCATTGACCAAGCTACCAACAACCTAAAAAATGATCAGAACTGGAGA
The DNA here is from genome assembly GCF_029633865.1 of Lampris incognitus. Lineage (NCBI taxonomy): Eukaryota > Metazoa > Chordata > Actinopteri > Lampriformes > Lampridae > Lampris > Lampris incognitus. The sequence continues at coordinate 547,892 of NC_079228.1, forward strand.
AATTACATATTGACATTGGGTGAAATCATGTAACTCTTAAGGACGTGTTGCAGACTTGTTGAATAGATTCATTTTTCTTGTTTTGTTTGTTTTTGATGAAATTGCTTTTCTCGTCGAGAAAAGGCGTTTAACGCGATAAAAAGGTTTAGTGCGTTATGAATACGGGCTAGCTTACCAAAAGTACAAATGTGAAGTAAATAAGGCCGGGAGTCGTTTTTATTGCTTAAAACACGATTTCTCGACCAGAATATGCTTTTTCAAAAAAGCCATGTTCTCATGGCGAGAGACTCGTTTTCTGTGAGAAAATGCATTAAAAGGAGGGATTTCATCAGAAACACTATAAATACATATTGTACTTGTCTGAAAACGCACAGAACCTTGAAATAGAAGGTTTCTCACCAAAAAACACATTGGTGAAACCCCTATCTTAAGGCTCTGAGTGTTTGCACACATGTACAACAGGCATGTTTAAACTATAACGTTTTTAGTGAAATCATGTTTCTCTCGAGGAGAAAACGCGTTTAAAGCCATAAAAAGATCTCACTGTGTTTTGGCATTGATCAAGCTACCAACAACCTAAAAAATGATCATAACTGGAGAAATTACACATTGACATTGGGTGAAATCATGTAACTCTTAAGGACGTGTTGCAGACTTGTTGAATAGATTCATTTTTCTTGTTTTCTTTGTTTTTGATGAAATTGTGCTTTTCTCGTCGAGAAAAGGCGTTTAACGCGATAAAAAGGTTTAGTGCGTTATGAATACGGGCTAGCTTACCAAAAGTACAAATGTGAACTAAATAAGGCCGGGAGTCGTTTTTATTGCTTAAAACACGATTTCTCGACCAGAATATGCTTTTTCAAAAAAGCCATGTTCCCATGGCGAGAGACTCGTTTTCTGTGAGAAAATGCATTAAAAGGAGGGATTTCATCAGAAACACTATAAATACATATTGTACTTGTCTGAAAACGCACAGAACCTTGAAATAGAAGGTTTCTCACCAAAAAACACATTGGTGAAACCCCTATCTTAAGGCTCTGAGTGTTTGCACACATGTACAAACAGGCATGTTTAAACTATAACGTTTTTAGTGAAATCATGTTTCTCTCGAGGAGAAAACGCGTTTAAAGCCATAAAAAGATCTCACTGTGTTTTGGCATTGACCAAGCTACCAACAACCTAAAAAATGATCAGAACTGGAGAAATTACATATTGACATTGGGTGAAATCATGTAACTCTTAAGGACGTGTTGCAGACTTGTTGAATAGATTCATTTTTCTTGTTTTGTTTGTTTTTGATGAAATTGCTTTTCTCGTCGAGAAAAGGCGTTTAACGCGATAAAAAGGTTTAGTGCGTTATGAATACGGGCTAGCTTACCAAAAGTACAAATGTGAACTAAATAAGGCCGGGAGTCGTTTTTATTGCTTAAAACACGATTTCTCGACCAGAATATGCTTTTTCAAAAAAGCCATGTTCTCATGGCGAGAGACTCGTTTTCTGTGAGAAAATGCATTAAAAGGAGGGATTTCATCAGAAACACTATAAATACATATTGTACTTGTCTGAAAACGCACAGAACCTTGAAATAGAAGGTTTCTCACCAAAAAACACATTGGTGAAACCCCTATCTTAAGGCTCTGAGTGTTTGCACACATGTACAACAGGCATGTTTAAACTATAACGTTTTTAGTGAAATCATGTTTCTCTCGAGGAGAAAACGCGTTTAAAGCCATAAAAAGATCTCACTGTGTTTTGGCATTGATCAAGCTACCAACAACCTAAAAAATGATCATAACTGGAGAAATTACACATTGACATTGGGTGAAATCATGTAACTCTTAAGGACGTGTTGCAGACTTGTTGAATAGATTCATTTTTCTTGTTTTCTTTGTTTTTGATGAAATTGTGCTTTTCTCGTCGAGAAAAGGCGTTTAACGCGATAAAAAGGTTTAGTGCGTTATGAATACGGGCTAGCTTACCAAAAGTACAAATGTGAACTAAATAAGGCCGGGAGTCGTTTTTATTGCTTAAAACACGATTTCTCGACCAGAATATGCTTTTTCAAAAAAGCCATGTTCCCATGGCGAGAGACTCGTTTTCTGTGAGAAAATGCATTAAAAGGAGGGATTTCATCAGAAACACTATAAATACATATTGTACTTGTCTGAAAACGCACAGAACCTTGAAATAGAAGGTTTCTCACCAAAAAACACATTGGTGAAACCCCTATCTTAAGGCTCTGAGTGTTTGCACACATGTACAAACAGGCATGTTTAAACTATAACGTTTTTAGTGAAATCATGTTTCTCTCGAGGAGAAAACGCGTTTAAAGCCATAAAAAGATCTCACTGTGTTTTGGCATTGACCAAGCTACCAACAACCTAAAAAATGATCAGAACTGGAGAAATTACATATTGACATTGGGTGAAATCATGTAACTCTTAAGGACGTGTTGCAGACTTGTTGAATAGATTCATTTTTCTTGTTTTGTTTGTTTTTGATGAAATTGCTTTTCTCGTCGAGAAAAGGCGTTTAACGCGATAAAAAGGTTTAGTGCGTTATGAATACGGGCTAGCTTACCAAAAGTACAAATGTGAACTAAATAAGGCCGGGAGTCGTTTTTATTGCTTAAAACACGATTTCTCGACCAGAATATGCTTTTTCAAAAAAGCCATGTTCCCATGGCGAGAGACTCGTTTTCTGTGAGAAAATGCATTAAAAGGAGGGATTTCATCAGAAACACTATAAATACATATTGTACTTGTCTGAAAACGCACAGAACCTTGAAATAGAAGGTTTCTCACCAAAAAACACATTGGTGAAACCCCTATCTTAAGGCTCTGAGTGTTTGCACACATGTACAACAGGCATGGTTAAACTATAACGTTTTTAGTGAAATCATGTTTCTCTCGAGGAGAAAACGCGTTTAAAGCCATAAAAAGATCTCACTGTGTTTTGGCATTGACCAAGTTACCAACAACCTAAAAAATGATCAGAACTGGAGAAATTACAAATTGACATTGGGTGAAATCATGTAACTCTTAAGGACGTGTTGCAGACTTGTTGAATAGATTCATTTTTCTTGTTTTGTTTGTTTTTGATGAAATTGTGCTTTTGTCGTCGAGGAAAGGCGTTTAACGCGATAAAAAGGTTTAGTGCGTTATGAATACGGGCTAGCTTACCAAAAGTACAAATGTGAACCAAATAAGGCCGGGAGTCGTTTTTATTGCTTAAAACACGATTTCTCGACCAGAATATGCTTTTTCAAAAAAGCCATGTTCCCATGGCGAGAGACTCGTTTTCTGTGAGAAAATGCATTAAAAGGAGGGATTTCATCAGAAACACTATAAATACATATTGTACTTGTCTGAAAACGCACAGAACCTTGAAATAGAAGGTTTCTCACCAAAAAACACATTGGTGAAACCCCTATCTTAAGGCTCTGAGTGTTTGCACACATGTACAAACAGGCATGTTTAAACTATAACGTTTTTAGTGAAATCATGTTTCTCTCGAGGAGAAAACGCGTTTAAAGCCATAAAAAGATCTCACTGTGTTTTGGCATTGACCAAGCTACCAACAACCTAAAAAATGATCAGAACTGGAGAAATTACACATTGACATTGGGTAAAATCATGTAACTCTTAAGGACGTGTTGCAGACTTGTTGAATAGATTCATTTTTCTTGTTTTGTTTGTTTTTGATGAAATTGTGCTTTTCTCGTCGAGAAAAGGCGTTTAACGCGATAAAAAGGTTTAGTGCGTTATGAATACGGGCTAGCTTACCAAAAGTACAAATGTGAACTAAATAAGGCCGGGAGTCGTTTTTATTGCTTAAAACACGATTTCTCGACCAGAATATGCTTTTTCAAAAAAGCCATGTTCCATGGCGAGAGACTCGTTTTCTGTGAGAAAATGCATTAAAAGGAGGGATTTCATCAGAAACACTATAAATACATATTGTACTTGTCTGAAAACGCACAGAACCTTGAAATAGAAGGTTTCTCACCAAAAAACACATTGGTGAAACCCCTATCTTAAGGCTCTGAGTGTTTGCACACATGTACAAACAGGCATGTTTAAACTATAACGTTTTTAGTGAAATCATGTTTCTCTCGAGGAGAAAACGCGTTTAAAGCCATAAAAAGATCTCACTGTGTTTTGGCATTGACCAAGCTACCAACAACCTAAAAAATGATAAGAACTGGAGAAATTACATATTGACATTGGGTGAAATCATGTAACTCTTAAGGACGTGTTGCAGACTTGTTGAATAGATTCATTTTTCTTGTTTTGTTTGTTTTTGATGAAATTGTGCTTTTCTCGTCGAGAAAAGGCGTTTAACGCGATAAAAAGGTTTAGTGCGTTATGAATACGGGCTAGCTTACCAAAAGTACAAATGTGAACCAAATAAGGCCGGGAGTCGTTTTTATTGCTTAAAACACGATTTCTCGACCAGAATATGCTTTTTCAAAAAAGCCATGTTCCCATGGCGAGAGACTCGTTTTCTGTGAGAAAATGCATTAAAAGGAGGGATTTCATCAGAAACACTATAAATACATATTGTACTTGTCTGAAAACGCACAGAACCTTGAAATAGAAGGTTTCTCACCAAAAAACACATTGGTGAAACCCCTATCTTAAGGCTCTGAGTGTTTGCACACATGTACAACAGGAATGGTTAAACTATAACGTTTTTAGTGAAATCATGTTTCTCTCGAGGAGAAAACGCGTTTAAAGCCATAAAAAGATCTCACTGTGTTTTGGCATTGACCAAGCTACCAACAACCTAAAAAATGATCAGAACTGGAGAAATTACACATTGACATTGGGTGAAATCATGTAACTCTTAAGGACGTGTTGCAGACTTGTTTGAATAGATTCATTTTTCTTGTTTTGTTTGTTTTTGATGAAATTGTGCTTTTCTCGTCGAGAAAAGGCGTTTAACGCGATAAAAAGGTTTAGTGCGTTATGAATACGGGCTAGCTTACCAAAAGTACAAATGTGAACCAAATAAGGCCGGGAGTCGTTTTTTATTGCTTAAAACACGATTTCTCGACCAGAATATGCTTTTTCAAAAAAGCCATGTTCCCATGGCGAGAGACTCGTTTTCTGTGAGAAAATGCATTAAAAGGAGGGATTTCATCAGAAACACTATAAATACATATTGTACTTGTCTGAAAACGCACAGAACCTTGAAATAGAAGGTTTCTCACCAAAAAACACATTGGTGAAACCCCTATCTTAAGGCTCTGAGTGTTTGCACACATGTACAACAGGAATGGTTAAACTATAACGTTTTTAGTGAAATCATGTTTCTCTCGAGGAGAAAACGCGTTTAAAGCCATAAAAAGATCTCACTGTGTTTTGGCATTGACCAAGCTACCAACAACCTAAAAAATGATCAGAACTGGAGAAATTACACATTGACATTGGGTGAAATCATGTAACTCTTAAGGACGTGTTGCAGACTTGTTTGAATAGATTCATTTTTCTTGTTTTGTTTGTTTTTGATGAAATTGTGCTTTTCTCGTCGAGAAAAGGCGTTTAACGCGATAAAAAGGTTTAGTGCGTTATGAATACGGGCTAGCTTACCAAAAGTACAAATGTGAACCAAATAAGGCCGGGAGTCGTTTTTTATTGCTTAAAACACGATTTCTCGACCAGAATATGCTTTTTCAAAAAAGCCATGTTCCCATGGCGAGAGACTCGTTTTCTGTGAGAAAATGCATTAAAAGGAGGGATTTCATCAGAAACACTATAAATACATATTGTACTTGTCTGAAAACGCACAGAACCTTGAAATAGAAGGTTTCTCACCAAAAAACACATTGGTGAAACCCCTATCTTAAGGCTCTGAGTGTTTGCACACATGTACAACAGGCATGTTTAAACTATAACGTTTTTAGTGAAATCATGTTTCTCTCGAGGAGAAAACGCGTTTAAAGCCATAAAAAGATTTCACTGTGTTTTGGCATTGACCAAGCTACCAACAACCTAAAAAATGATCAGAACTGGAGAAATTACATATTGACATTGGGTGAAATCATGTAACTCTTAAGGACGTGTTGCAGACTTGTTGAATAGATTCATTTTTCTTGTTTTGTTTGTTTTTGATGAAATTGTGCTTTTCTCGTCGAGAAAAGGCGTTTAACGCGATAAAAAGGTTTAGTGCGTTATGAATACGGGCTAGCTTACCAAAAGTACAAATGTGAACTAAATAAGGCCGGGAGTCGTTTTTATTGCTTAAAACACGATTTCTCGACCAGAATATGCTTTTTCAAAAAAGCCATGTTCCGATGGCGAGAGACTCGTTTTCTGTGAGAAAATGCATTAAAAGGAGGGATTTCATCAGAAACACTATAAATACATATTGTACTTGTCTGAAAACGCACAGAACCTTGAAATAGAAGGTTTCTCACCAAAAAACACATTGGTGAAACCCCTATCTTAAGGCTCTAAGTGTTTGCACACATGTACAAACAGGCATGTTTAAACTATAACGTTTTTAGTGAAATCATGTTTCTCTCGAGGAGAAAACGCGTTTAAAGCCATAAAAAGATCTCACTGTGTTTTGGCATTGACCAAGCTACCAACAACCTAAAAAATGATCAGAACTGGAGAAATTACATATTGACATTGGGTGAAATCATGTAACTCTTAAGGACGTGTTGCAGACTTGTTGAATAGATTCATTTTTCTTGTTTTGTTTGTTTTTGATGAAATTGCTTTTCTCGTCGAGAAAAGGCGTTTAACGCGATAAAAAGGTTTAGTGCGTTATGAATACGGGCTAGCTTACCAAAAGTACAAATGTGAACTAAATAAGGCCGGGAGTCGTTTTTATTGCTTAAAACACGATTTCTCGACCAGAATATGCTTTTTCAAAAAAGCCATGTTCCGATGGCGAGAGACTCGTTTTCTGTGAGAAAATGCATTAAAAGGAGGGATTTCATCAGAAACACTATAAATACATATTGTACTTGTCTGAAAACGCACAGAACCTTGAAATAGAAGGTTTCTCACCAAAAAACACATTGGTGAAACCCCTATCTTAAGGCTCTAAGTGTTTGCACACATGTACAAACAGGCATGTTTAAACTATAACGTTTTTAGTGAAATCATGTTTCTCTCGAGGAGAAAACGCGTTTAAAGCCATAAAAAGATCTCACTGTGTTTTGGCATTGACCAAGCTACCAACAACCTAAAAAATGATCAGAACTGGAGAAATTACATATTGACATTGGGTGAAATCATGTAACTCTTAAGGACGTGTTGCAGACTTGTTGAATAGATTCATTTTTCTTGTTTTGTTTGTTTTTGATGAAATTGCTTTTCTCGTCGAGAAAAGGCGTTTAACGCGATAAAAAGGTTTAGTGCGTTATGAATACGGGCTAGCTTACCAAAAGTACAAATGTGAACTAAATAAGGCCGGGAGTCGTTTTTATTGCTTAAAACACGATTTCTCGACCAGAATATGCTTTTTCAAAAAAGCCATGTTCCCATGGCGAGAGACTCGTTTTCTGTGAGAAAATGCATTAAAAGGAGGGATTTCATCAGAAACACTATAAATACATATTGTACTTGTCTGAAAACGCACAGAACCTTGAAATAGAAGGTTTCTCACCAAAAAACACATTGGTGAAACCCCTATCTTAAGGCTCTGAGTGTTTGCACACATGTACAACAGGCATGGTTAAACTATAACGTTTTTAGTGAAATCATGTTTCTCTCGAGGAGAAAACGCGTTTAAAGCCATAAAAAGATCTCACTGTGTTTTGGCATTGACCAAGCTACCAACAACCTAAAAAATGATCAGAACTGGAGAAATTACATATTGACATTGGGTGAAATCATGTAACTCTTAAGGACGTGTTGCAGACTTGTTGAATAGATTCATTTTTCTTGTTTTGTTTGTTTTTGATGAAATTGCTTTTCTCGTCGAGAAAAGGCGTTTAACGCGATAAAAAGGTTTAGTGCGTTATGAATACGGGCTAGCTTACCAAAAGTACAAATGTGAAGTAAATAAGGCCGGGAGTCGTTTTTATTGCTTAAAACACGATTTCTCGACCAGAATATGCTTTTTCAAAAAAGCCATGTTCTCATGGCGAGAGACTCGTTTTCTGTGAGAAAATGCATTAAAAGGAGGGATTTCATCAGAAACACTATAAATACATATTGTACTTGTCTGAAAACGCACAGAACCTTGAAATAGAAGGTTTCTCACCAAAAAACACATTGGTGAAACCCCTATCTTAAGGCTCTGAGTGTTTGCACACATGTACAACAGGCATGTTTAAACTATAACGTTTTTAGTGAAATCATGTTTCTCTCGAGGAGAAAACGCGTTTAAAGCCATAAAAAGATCTCACTGTGTTTTGGCATTGATCAAGCTACCAACAACCTAAAAAATGATCATAACTGGAGAAATTACACATTGACATTGGGTGAAATCATGTAACTCTTAAGGACGTGTTGCAGACTTGTTGAATAGATTCATTTTTCTTGTTTTCTTTGTTTTTGATGAAATTGTGCTTTTCTCGTCGAGAAAAGGCGTTTAACGCGATAAAAAGGTTTAGTGCGTTATGAATACGGGCTAGCTTACCAAAAGTACAAATGTGAACTAAATAAGGCCGGGAGTCGTTTTTATTGCTTAAAACACGATTTCTCGACCAGAATATGCTTTTTCAAAAAAGCCATGTTCCCATGGCGAGAGACTCGTTTTCTGTGAGAAAATGCATTAAAAGGAGGGATTTCATCAGAAACACTATAAATACATATTGTACTTGTCTGAAAACGCACAGAACCTTGAAATAGAAGGTTTCTCACCAAAAAACACATTGGTGAAACCCCTATCTTAAGGCTCTGAGTGTTTGCACACATGTACAAACAGGCATGTTTAAACTATAACGTTTTTAGTGAAATCATGTTTCTCTCGAGGAGAAAACGCGTTTAAAGCCATAAAAAGATCTCACTGTGTTTTGGCATTGACCAAGCTACCAACAACCTAAAAAATGATCAGAACTGGAGAAATTACATATTGACATTGGGTGAAATCATGTAACTCTTAAGGACGTGTTGCAGACTTGTTGAATAGATTCATTTTTCTTGTTTTGTTTGTTTTTGATGAAATTGCTTTTCTCGTCGAGAAAAGGCGTTTAACGCGATAAAAAGGTTTAGTGCGTTATGAATACGGGCTAGCTTACCAAAAGTACAAATGTGAACTAAATAAGGCCGGGAGTCGTTTTTATTGCTTAAAACACGATTTCTCGACCAGAATATGCTTTTTCAAAAAAGCCATGTTCTCATGGCGAGAGACTCGTTTTCTGTGAGAAAATGCATTAAAAGGAGGGATTTCATCAGAAACACTATAAATACATATTGTACTTGTCTGAAAACGCACAGAACCTTGAAATAGAAGGTTTCTCACCAAAAAACACATTGGTGAAACCCCTATCTTAAGGCTCTGAGTGTTTGCACACATGTACAACAGGCATGTTTAAACTATAACGTTTTTAGTGAAATCATGTTTCTCTCGAGGAGAAAACGCGTTTAAAGCCATAAAAAGATCTCACTGTGTTTTGGCATTGATCAAGCTACCAACAACCTAAAAAATGATCATAACTGGAGAAATTACACATTGACATTGGGTGAAATCATGTAACTCTTAAGGACGTGTTGCAGACTTGTTGAATAGATTCATTTTTCTTGTTTTCTTTGTTTTTGATGAAATTGTGCTTTTCTCGTCGAGAAAAGGCGTTTAACGCGATAAAAAGGTTTAGTGCGTTATGAATACGGGCTAGCTTACCAAAAGTACAAATGTGAACTAAATAAGGCCGGGAGTCGTTTTTATTGCTTAAAACACGATTTCTCGACCAGAATATGCTTTTTCAAAAAAGCCATGTTCCCATGGCGAGAGACTCGTTTTCTGTGAGAAAATGCATTAAAAGGAGGGATTTCATCAGAAACACTATAAATACATATTGTACTTGTCTGAAAACGCACAGAACCTTGAAATAGAAGGTTTCTCACCAAAAAACACATTGGTGAAACCCCTATCTTAAGGCTCTGAGTGTTTGCACACATGTACAAACAGGCATGTTTAAACTATAACGTTTTTAGTGAAATCATGTTTCTCTCGAGGAGAAAACGCGTTTAAAGCCATAAAAAGATCTCACTGTGTTTTGGCATTGACCAAGCTACCAACAACCTAAAAAATGATCAGAACTGGAGAAATTACATATTGACATTGGGTGAAATCATGTAACTCTTAAGGACGTGTTGCAGACTTGTTGAATAGATTCATTTTTCTTGTTTTGTTTGTTTTTGATGAAATTGCTTTTCTCGTCGAGAAAAGGCGTTTAACGCGATAAAAAGGTTTAGTGCGTTATGAATACGGGCTAGCTTACCAAAAGTACAAATGTGAACTAAATAAGGCCGGGAGTCGTTTTTATTGCTTAAAACACGATTTCTCGACCAGAATATGCTTTTTCAAAAAAGCCATGTTCCCATGGCGAGAGACTCGTTTTCTGTGAGAAAATGCATTAAAAGGAGGGATTTCATCAGAAACACTATAAATACATATTGTACTTGTCTGAAAACGCACAGAACCTTGAAATAGAAGGTTTCTCACCAAAAAACACATTGGTGAAACCCCTATCTTAAGGCTCTGAGTGTTTGCACACATGTACAACAGGCATGGTTAAACTATAACGTTTTTAGTGAAATCATGTTTCTCTCGAGGAGAAAACGCGTTTAAAGCCATAAAAAGATCTCACTGTGTTTTGGCATTGACCAAGTTACCAACAACCTAAAAAATGATCAGAACTGGAGAAATTACAAATTGACATTGGGTGAAATCATGTAACTCTTAAGGACGTGTTGCAGACTTGTTGAATAGATTCATTTTTCTTGTTTTGTTTGTTTTTGATGAAATTGTGCTTTTGTCGTCGAGGAAAGGCGTTTAACGCGATAAAAAGGTTTAGTGCGTTATGAATACGGGCTAGCTTACCAAAAGTACAAATGTGAACCAAATAAGGCCGGGAGTCGTTTTTATTGCTTAAAACACGATTTCTCGACCAGAATATGCTTTTTCAAAAAAGCCATGTTCCCATGGCGAGAGACTCGTTTTCTGTGAGAAAATGCATTAAAAGGAGGGATTTCATCAGAAACACTATAAATACATATTGTACTTGTCTGAAAACGCACAGAACCTTGAAATAGAAGGTTTCTCACCAAAAAACACATTGGTGAAACCCCTATCTTAAGGCTCTGAGTGTTTGCACACATGTACAAACAGGCATGTTTAAACTATAACGTTTTTAGTGAAATCATGTTTCTCTCGAGGAGAAAACGCGTTTAAAGCCATAAAAAGATCTCACTGTGTTTTGGCATTGACCAAGCTACCAACAACCTAAAAAATGATCAGAACTGGAGAAATTACACATTGACATTGGGTAAAATCATGTAACTCTTAAGGACGTGTTGCAGACTTGTTGAATAGATTCATTTTTCTTGTTTTGTTTGTTTTTGATGAAATTGTGCTTTTCTCGTCGAGAAAAGGCGTTTAACGCGATAAAAAGGTTTAGTGCGTTATGAATACGGGCTAGCTTACCAAAAGTACAAATGTGAACTAAATAAGGCCGGGAGTCGTTTTTATTGCTTAAAACACGATTTCTCGACCAGAATATGCTTTTTCAAAAAAGCCATGTTCCATGGCGAGAGACTCGTTTTCTGTGAGAAAATGCATTAAAAGGAGGGATTTCATCAGAAACACTATAAATACATATTGTACTTGTCTGAAAACGCACAGAACCTTGAAATAGAAGGTTTCTCACCAAAAAACACATTGGTGAAACCCCTATCTTAAGGCTCTGAGTGTTTGCACACATGTACAAACAGGCATGTTTAAACTATAACGTTTTTAGTGAAATCATGTTTCTCTCGAGGAGAAAACGCGTTTAAAGCCATAAAAAGATCTCACTGTGTTTTGGCATTGACCAAGCTACCAACAACCTAAAAAATGATAAGAACTGGAGAAATTACATATTGACATTGGGTGAAATCATGTAACTCTTAAGGACGTGTTGCAGACTTGTTGAATAGATTCATTTTTCTTGTTTTGTTTGTTTTTGATGAAATTGTGCTTTTCTCGTCGAGAAAAGGCGTTTAACGCGATAAAAAGGTTTAGTGCGTTATGAATACGGGCTAGCTTACCAAAAGTACAAATGTGAACCAAATAAGGCCGGGAGTCGTTTTTATTGCTTAAAACACGATTTCTCGACCAGAATATGCTTTTTCAAAAAAGCCATGTTCCCATGGCGAGAGACTCGTTTTCTGTGAGAAAATGCATTAAAAGGAGGGATTTCATCAGAAACACTATAAATACATATTGTACTTGTCTGAAAACGCACAGAACCTTGAAATAGAAGGTTTCTCACCAAAAAACACATTGGTGAAACCCCTATCTTAAGGCTCTGAGTGTTTGCACACATGTACAACAGGAATGGTTAAACTATAACGTTTTTAGTGAAATCATGTTTCTCTCGAGGAGAAAACGCGTTTAAAGCCATAAAAAGATCTCACTGTGTTTTGGCATTGACCAAGCTACCAACAACCTAAAAAATGATCAGAACTGGAGAAATTACACATTGACATTGGGTGAAATCATGTAACTCTTAAGGACGTGTTGCAGACTTGTTGAATAGATTCATTTTTCTTGTTTTGTTTGTTTTTGATGAAATTGTGCTTTTCTCGTCGAGAAAAGGCGTTTAACGCGATAAAAAGGTTTAGTGCGTTATGAATACGGGCTAGCTTACCAAAAGTACAAATGTGAACCAAATAAGGCCGGGAGTCGTTTTTATTGCTTAAAACACGATTTCTCGACCAGAATATGCTTTTTCAAAAAAGCCATGTTCCCATGGCGAGAGACTCGTTTTCTGTGAGAAAATGCATTAAAAGGAGGGATTTCATCAGAAACACTATAAATACATATTGTACTTGTCTGAAAACGCACAGAACCTTGAAATAGAAGGTTTCTCACCAAAAAACACATTGGTGAAACCCCTATCTTAAGGCTCTGAGTGTTTGCACACATGTACAACAGGCATGGTTAAACTATAACGTTTTTAGTGAAATCATGTTTCTCTCGAGGAGAAAACGCGTTTAAAGCCATAAAAAGATCTCACTGTGTTTTGGCATTGACCAAGCTACCAACAACCTAAAAAATGATCAGAACTGGAGAAATTACACATTGACATTGGGTGAAATCATGTAACTCTTGAGGACGTGTTGCAGACTTGTTAAATAGATTCATTTTTCTTGTTTTGTTTGTTTTTGATGAAATTGTGCTTTTCTCGTCGAGAAAAGGCGTTTAACGCGATAAAAAGGTTTAGTGCGTTATGAATACGGGCTAGCTTACCAAAAGTAAAAATGTGAACTAAATAAGGCCGGGAGTCGTTTTTATTGCTTAAAACACGATTTCTCGACCAGAATATGCTTTTTCAAAAAAGCCATGTTCCCATGGCGAGAGACTCGTTTTCTGTGAGAAAATGCATTAAAAGGAGGAATTTCATCAGAAACACTATAAATACATATTGTACTTGTCTGAAAACGCACAGAACCTTGAAATAGAAGGTTTCTCACCAAAAAACACATTGGTGAAACTCCTATCTTAAGGCTCTGAGTGTTTGCACACATGTACAACAGGCATGTTTAAACTATAACGTTTTTAGTGAAATCATGTTTCTCTCGAGGAAAAAACGCGTTTAAAGCCATAAAAAGATCTCACTGTGTTTTGGCATTGACCAAGCTACCAACAACCTAAAAAATGATCAGAACTGGAGAAATTACACATTGACATTGGGTGAAATCATGTAACTCTTAAGGACGTGTTGCAGACTTGTTGAATAGATTCATTTTTCTTGTTTTTTTTTTTTTTGATGAAATTGTGCTTTTCTCGTCGAGAAAGGGCGTTTAACGCGATAAAAAGGTTTAGTGCGTTATGAATACGGGCTAGCTTACCAAAAGTACAAATGTGAACCAAATAAGGCCGGGAGTCGTTTTTATTGCTTAAAACACGATTTCTCGACCAGAATATGCTTTTTCAAAAAAGCCATGTTCCCATGGCGAGAGACTCGTTTTCTGTGAGAAAATGCATTAAAAGGAGGGATTTCATCAGAAACACTATAAATACATATTGTACTTGTCTGAAAACGCACAGAACCTTGAAATAGAAGGTTTCTCACCAAAAAACACATTGGTGAAACCCCTATCTTAAGGCTCTGAGTGTTTGCACACATGTACAACAGGCATGGTTAAACTATAACGTTTTTAGTGAAATCATGTTTCTCTCGAGGAGAAAACGCGTTTAAAGCCATAAAAAGATCTCACTGTGTTTTGGCATTGACCAAGCTACCAACAACCTAAAAAATGATCAGAACTGGAGAAATTACACATTGACATTGGGTGAAATCATGTAACTCTTGAGGACGTGTTGCAGACTTGTTAAATAGATTCATTTTTCTTGTTTTGTTTGTTTTTGATGAAATTGTGCTTTTCTCGTCGAGAAAAGGCGTTTAACGCGATAAAAAGGTTTAGTGCGTTATGAATACGGGCTAGCTTACCAAAAGTAAAAATGTGAACTAAATAAGGCCGGGAGTCGTTTTTATTGCTTAAAACACGATTTCTCGACCAGAATATGCTTTTTCAAAAAAGCCATGTTCCCATGGCGAGAGACTCGTTTTCTGTGAGAAAATGCATTAAAAGGAGGAATTTCATCAGAAACACTATAAATACATATTGTACTTGTCTGAAAACGCACAGAACCTTGAAATAGAAGGTTTCTCACCAAAAAACACATTGGTGAAACTCCTATCTTAAGGCTCTGAGTGTTTGCACACATGTACAACAGGCATGTTTAAACTATAACGTTTTTAGTGAAATCATGTTTCTCTCGAGGAGAAAACGCGTTTAAAGCCATAAAAAGATCTCACTGTGTTTTGGCATTGACCAAGCTACCAACAACCTAAAAAATGATCAGAACTGGAGAAATTACATATTGACATTGGGTGAAATCATGTAACTCTTAAGGACGTGTTGCAGACTTGTTGAATAGATTCATTTTTCTTGTTTTGTTTGTTTTTGATGAAATTGTGCTTTTCTCGTCGAGAAAAGGCGTTTAACGCGATAAAAAGGTTTAGTGCGTTATGAATACGGGCTAGCTTACCAAAAGTACAAATGTGAACTAAATAAGGCCGGGAGTCGTTTTTATTGCTTAAAACACGATTTCTCGACCAGAATATGCTTTTTCAAAAAAGCCATGTTCCCATGGCGAGAGACTCGTTTTCTGTGAGAAAATGCATTAAAAGGAGGGATTTCATCAGAAACACTATAAATACATATTGTACTTGTCTGAAAACGCACAGAACCTTGAAATAGAAGGTTTCTCACCAAAAAACACATTGGTGAAACCCCTATCTTAAGGCTCTGAGTGTTTGCACACATGTACAAACAGGCATGTTTAAACTATAACGTTTTTAGTGAAATCATGTTTCTCTCGAGGAAAAAACGCGTTTAAAGCCATAAAAAGATCTCACTGTGTTTTGGCATTGACCAAGCTACCAACAACCTAAAAAATGATCAGAACTGGAGAAATTACACATTGACATTGGGTGAAATCATGTAACTCTTAAGGACGTGTTGCAGACTTGTTGAATAGATTCATTTTTCTTGTTTTGTTTTTTTTTGATGAAATTGTGCTTTTCTCGTCGAGAAAGGGCGTTTAACGCGATAAAAAGGTTTAGTGCGTTATGAATACGGGCTAGCTTACCAAAAGTACAAATATGAACTAAATAAGGCCGGGAGTCGTTTTTATTGCTTAAAACACGATTTCTCGACCAGAATATGCTTTTTCAAAAAAGCCATGTTCCCATGGCGAGAGACTCGTTTTCTGTGAGAAAATGCATTAAAAGGAGGGATTTCATCAGAAACACTATAAATACATATTGTACTTGTCTGAAAACGCACAGAACCTTGAAATAGAAGGTTTCTCACCAAAAAACACATTGGTGAAACCCCTATCTTAAGGCTCTGAGTGTTTGCACACATGTACAAACAGGCATGTTTAAACTATAACGTTTTTAGTGAAATCATGTTTCTCTCGAGGAGAAAACGCGTTTAAAGCCATAAAAAGATCTCACTGTGTTTTGGCATTGACAAAGCTACCAACAACCTAAAAAATGATCAGAACTGGAGAAATTACACATTGACATTGGGTGAAATCATGTAACTCTTAAGGACGTGTTGCAGACTTGTTGAATAGATTCATTTTTCTTGTTTTGTTTGTTTTTGATGAAATTGTTATTTTCTCGTCGAGAAAAGGCGTTTAACGCGATAAAAAGGTTTAGTGCGTTATGAATACGGGCTAGCTTACCAAAAGTACAAATGTGAACCAAATAAGGCCGGGAGTCGTTTTTATTGCTTAAAACACGATTTCTCGACCAGAATATGCTTTTTCAAAAAAGCCATGTTCCCATGGCGAGAGACTCGTTTTCTGTGAGAAAATGCATTAAAAGGAGGGATTTCATCAGAAACACTATAAATACATATTGTACTTGTCTGAAAACGCACAGAACCTTGAAATAGAAGGTTTCTCACCAAAAAACACATTGGTGAAACCCCTGTCTTAAGGCTCTGAGTGTTTGCACACATGTACAACAGGCATGTTTAAACTATAACGTTTTTAGTGAAATCATGTTTCTCTCGAGGAGAAAACGCGTTTAAAGCCATAAAAAGATCTCACTGTGTTTTGGCATTGATCAAGCTACCAACAACCTAAAAAATGATCATAACTGGAGAAATTACACATTGACATTGGGTGAAATCATGTAACTCTTAAGGACGTGTTGCAGACTTGTTGAATAGATTCATTTTTCTTGTTTTGTTTGTTTTTGATGAAATTGTGCTTTTCTCGTCGAGAAAAGGCGTTTAACGCGATAAAAAGGTTTAGTGCGTTATGAATACGGGCTAGCTTACCAAAAGTACAAATGTGAACCAAATAAGGCCGGGAGTCGTTTTTATTGCTTAAAACACGATTTCTCGACCAGAATATGCTTTTTCAAAAAAGCCATGTTCCCATGGCGAGAGACTCGTTTTCTGTGAGAAAATGCATTAAAAGGAGGGATTTCATCAGAAACACTATAAATACATATTGTACTTGTCTGAAAACGCACAGAACCTTGAAATAGAAGGTTTCTCACCAAAAAACACATTGGTGAAACCCCTATCTTAAGGCTCTGAGTGTTTGCACACATGTACAACAGGCATGGTTAAACTATAACGTTTTTAGTGAAATCATGTTTCTCTCGAGGAGAAAACGCGTTTAAAGCCATAAAAAGATCTCACTGTGTTTTGGCATTGACCAAGCTACCAACAACCTAAAAAATGATCAGAACTGGAGAAATTACACATTGACATTGGGTGAAATCATGTAACTCTTGAGGACGTGTTGCAGACTTGTTAAATAGATTCATTTTTCTTGTTTTGTTTGTTTTTGATGAAATTGTGCTTTTCTCGTCGAGAAAAGGCGTTTAACGCGATAAAAAGGTTTTAGTGCGTTATGAATACGGGCTAGCTTACCAAAAGTACAAATGTGAACCAAATAAGGCCGGGAGTCGTTTTTATTGCTTAAAACACGATTTCTCGACCAGAATATGCTTTTTCTAAAAAGCCATGTTCCCATGGCGAGAGACTCGTTTTCTGTGAGAAAATGCATTAAAAGGAGGGATTTCATCAGAAACACTATAAATACATATTGTACTTGTCTGAAAACGCACAGAACCTTGAAATAGAAGGTTTCTCACCAAAAAACACATTGGTGAAACTCCTATCTTAAGGCTCTGAGTGTTTGCACACATGTACAACAGGCATGTTTAAACTATAACGTTTTTAGTGAAATCATGTTTCTCTCGAGGAGAAAACGCGTTTGAAGCCATAAAAAGATCTCACTGTGTTTTGGCATTGACCAAGCTACCAACAACCTAAAAAATGATCAGAACTGGAGAAATTACATATTGACATTGGGTGAAATCATGTAACTCTTAAGGACGTGTTGCAGACTTGTTGAATAGATTCATTTTTCTTGTTTTGTTTGTTTTTGATGAAATTGTGCTTTTCTCGTCGAGAAAAGGCGTTTAACGCGATAAAAAGGTTTAGTGCGTTATGAATACGGGCTAGCTTACCAAAAGTACAAATGTGAACCAAATAAGGCCGGGAGTCGTTTTTATTGCTTAAAACACGATTTCTCGACCAGAATATGCTTTTTCAAAAAAGCCATGTTCCCATGGCGAGAGACTCGTTTTCTGTGAGAAAATGCATTAAAAGGAGGGATTTCATCAGAAACACTATAAATACATATTGTACTTGTCTGAAAACGCACAGAACCTTGAAATAGAAGGTTTCTCACCAAAAAACACATTGGTGAAACCCCTATCTTAAGGCTCTGAGTGTTTGCACACATGTACAAACAGGCATGTTTAAACTATAACGTTTTTAGTGAAATCATGTTTCTCTCGAGGAGAAAACGCGTTTAAAGCCATAAAAAGATCTCACTCTGTTTTGGCATTGACCAAGCTACCAACAACCTAAAAAATGATCAGAACTGGAGAAATTACACATTGACATTGGGTGAAATCATGTAACTCTTAAGGACGTGTTGCAGACTTGTTGAATAGATTCATTTTTCTTGTTTTGTTTGTTTTTGATGAAATTGTGCTTTTCTCGTCGAGAAAAGGCGTTTAACGCGATAAAAAGGTTTAGTGCGTTATGAATACGGGCTAGCTTACCAAAAGTACAAATATGAACTAAATAAGGCCGGGAGTCGTTTTTATTGCTTAAAACACGATTTCTCGACCAGAATATGCTTTTTCAAAAAAGCCATGTTCCCATGGCGAGAGACTCGTTTTCTGTGAGAAAATGCATTAAAAGGAGGGATTTCATCAGAAACACTATAAATACATATTGTACTTGTCTGAAAACGCACAGAACCTTGAAATAGAAGGTTTCTCACCAAAAAACACATTGGTGAAACCCCTATCTTAAGGCTCTGAGTGTTTGCACACATGTACAAACAGGCATGTTTAAACTATAACGTTTTTAGTGAAATCATGTTTCTCTCGAGGAGAAAACGCGTTTAAAGCCATAAAAAGATCTCACTGTGTTTTGGCATTGACCAAGCTACCAACAACCTAAAAAATGATCAGAACTGGAGAAATTACACATTGACATTGGGTGAAATCATGTAACTCTTAAGGACGTGTTGCAGACTTGTTGAATAGATTCATTTTTCTTGTTTTGTTTGTTTTTGATGAAATTGTGCTTTTCTCGTCGAGAAAAGGCGTTTAACGCGATAAAAAGGTTTAGTGCGTTATGAATACGGGCTAGCTTACCAAAAGTACAAATGTGAACCAAATAAGGCCGGGAGTCGTTTTTATTGCTTAAAACACGATTTCTCGACCAGAATATGCTTTTTCAAAAAAGCCATGTTCCCATGGCGAGAGACTCGTTTTCTGTGAGAAAATGCATTAAAAGGAGGGATTTCATCAGAAACACTATAAATACATATTGTACTTGTCTGAAAACGCACAGAACCTTGAAATAGAAGGTTTCTCACCAAAAAACACATTGGTGAAACCCCTATCTTAAGGCTCTGAGTGTTTGCACACATGTACAAACAGGCATGTTTAAACTATAACGTTTTTAGTGAAATCATGTTTCTCTCGAGGAGAAAACGCGTTTAAAGCCATAAAAAGATCTCACTGTGTTTTGGCATTGACAAAGCTACCAACAACCTAAAAAATGATCAGAACTGGAGAAATTACACATTGACATTGGGTGAAATCATGTAACTCTTAAGGACGTGTTGCAGACTTGTTGAATAGATTCATTTTTCTTGTTTTGTTTGTTTTTGATGAAATTGTTATTTTCTCGTCGAGAAAAGGCGTTTAACGCGATAAAAAGGTTTAGTGCGTTATGAATACGGGCTAGCTTACCAAAAGTACAAATGTGAACCAAATAAGGCCGGGAGTCGTTTTTATTGCTTAAAACACGATTTCTCGACCAGAATATGCTTTTTCAAAAAAGCCATGTTCCCATGGCGAGAGACTCGTTTTCTGTGAGAAAATGCATTAAAAGGAGGGATTTCATCAGAAACACTATAAATACATATTGTACTTGTCTGAAAACGCACAGAACCTTGAAATAGAAGGTTTCTCACCAAAAAACACATTGGTGAAACCCCTGTCTTAAGGCTCTGAGTGTTTGCACACATGTACAACAGGCATGTTTAAACTATAACGTTTTTAGTGAAATCATGTTTCTCTCGAGGAGAAAACGCGTTTAAAGCCATAAAAAGATCTCACTGTGTTTTGGCATTGATCAAGCTACCAACAACCTAAAAAATGATCATAACTGGAGAAATTACACATTGACATTGGGTGAAATCATGTAACTCTTAAGGACGTGTTGCAGACTTGTTGAATAGATTCATTTTTCTTGTTTTGTTTGTTTTTGATGAAATTGTGCTTTTCTCGTCGAGAAAAGGCGTTTAACGCGATAAAAAGGTTTAGTGCGTTATGAATACGGGCTAGCTTACCAAAAGTACAAATGTGAACCAAATAAGGCCGGGAGTCGTTTTTATTGCTTAAAACACGATTTCTCGACCAGAATATGCTTTTTCAAAAAAGCCATGTTCCCATGGCGAGAGACTCGTTTTCTGTGAGAAAATGCATTAAAAGGAGGGATTTCATCAGAAACACTATAAATACATATTGTACTTGTCTGAAAACGCACAGAACCTTGAAATAGAAGGTTTCTCACCAAAAAACACATTGGTGAAACCCCTATCTTAAGGCTCTGAGTGTTTGCACACATGTACAACAGGCATGGTTAAACTATAACGTTTTTAGTGAAATCATGTTTCTCTCGAGGAGAAAACGCGTTTAAAGCCATAAAAAGATCTCACTGTGTTTTGGCATTGACCAAGCTACCAACAACCTAAAAAATGATCAGAACTGGAGAAATTACACATTGACATTGGGTGAAATCATGTAACTCTTGAGGACGTGTTGCAGACTTGTTAAATAGATTCATTTTTCTTGTTTTGTTTGTTTTTGATGAAATTGTGCTTTTCTCGTCGAGAAAAGGCGTTTAACGCGATAAAAAGGTTTTAGTGCGTTATGAATACGGGCTAGCTTACCAAAAGTACAAATGTGAACCAAATAAGGCCGGGAGTCGTTTTTATTGCTTAAAACACGATTTCTCGACCAGAATATGCTTTTTCTAAAAAGCCATGTTCCCATGGCGAGAGACTCGTTTTCTGTGAGAAAATGCATTAAAAGGAGGGATTTCATCAGAAACACTATAAATACATATTGTACTTGTCTGAAAACGCACAGAACCTTGAAATAGAAGGTTTCTCACCAAAAAACACATTGGTGAAACTCCTATCTTAAGGCTCTGAGTGTTTGCACACATGTACAACAGGCATGTTTAAACTATAACGTTTTTAGTGAAATCATGTTTCTCTCGAGGAGAAAACGCGTTTGAAGCCATAAAAAGATCTCACTGTGTTTTGGCATTGACCAAGCTACCAACAACCTAAAAAATGATCAGAACTGGAGAAATTACATATTGACATTGGGTGAAATCATGTAACTCTTAAGGACGTGTTGCAGACTTGTTGAATAGATTCATTTTTCTTGTTTTGTTTGTTTTTGATGAAATTGTGCTTTTCTCGTCGAGAAAAGGCGTTTAACGCGATAAAAAGGTTTAGTGCGTTATGAATACGGGCTAGCTTACCAAAAGTACAAATGTGAACCAAATAAGGCCGGGAGTCGTTTTTATTGCTTAAAACACGATTTCTCGACCAGAATATGCTTTTTCAAAAAAGCCATGTTCCCATGGCGAGAGACTCGTTTTCTGTGAGAAAATGCATTAAAAGGAGGGATTTCATCAGAAACACTATAAATACATATTGTACTTGTCTGAAAACGCACAGAACCTTGAAATAGAAGGTTTCTCACCAAAAAACACATTGGTGAAACCCCTATCTTAAGGCTCTGAGTGTTTGCACACATGTACAAACAGGCATGTTTAAACTATAACGTTTTTAGTGAAATCATGTTTCTCTCGAGGAGAAAACGCGTTTAAAGCCATAAAAAGATCTCACTCTGTTTTGGCATTGACCAAGCTACCAACAACCTAAAAAATGATCAGAACTGGAGAAATTACACATTGACATTGGGTGAAATCATGTAACTCTTAAGGACGTGTTGCAGACTTGTTGAATAGATTCATTTTTCTTGTTTTGTTTGTTTTTGATGAAATTGTGCTTTTCTCGTCGAGAAAAGGCGTTTAACGCGATAAAAAGGTTTAGTGCGTTATGAATACGGGCTAGCTTACCAAAAGTACAAATATGAACTAAATAAGGCCGGGAGTCGTTTTTATTGCTTAAAACACGATTTCTCGACCAGAATATGCTTTTTCAAAAAAGCCATGTTCCCATGGCGAGAGACTCGTTTTCTGTGAGAAAATGCATTAAAAGGAGGGATTTCATCAGAAACACTATAAATACATATTGTACTTGTCTGAAAACGCACAGAACCTTGAAATAGAAGGTTTCTCACCAAAAAACACATTGGTGAAACCCCTATCTTAAGGCTCTGAGTGTTTGCACACATGTACAAACAGGCATGTTTAAACTATAACGTTTTTAGTGAAATCATGTTTCTCTCGAGGAGAAAACGCGTTTAAAGCCATAAAAAGATCTCACTGTGTTTTGGCATTGACCAAGCTACCAACAACCTAAAAAATGATCAGAACTGGAGAAATTACACATTGACATTGGGTGAAATCATGTAACTCTTAAGGACGTGTTGCAGACTTGTTGAATAGATTCATTTTTCTTGTTTTGTTTGTTTTTGATGAAATTGTGCTTTTCTCGTCGAGAAAAGGCGTTTAACGCGATAAAAAGGTTTAGTGCGTTATGAATACGGGCTAGCTTACCAAAAGTACAAATGTGAACCAAATAAGGCCGGGAGTCGTTTTTATTGCTTAAAACACGATTTCTCGACCAGAATATGCTTTTTCAAAAAAGCCATGTTCCCATGGCGAGAGACTCGTTTTCTGTGAGAAAATGCATTAAAAGGAGGGATTTCATCAGAAACACTATAAATACATATTGTACTTGTCTGAAAACGCACAGAACCTTGAAATAGAAGGTTTCTCACCAAAAAACACATTGGTGAAACCCCTATCTTAAGGCTCTGAGTGTTTGCACACATGTACAAACAGGCATGTTTAAACTATAACGTTTTTAGTGAAATCATGTTTCTCTCGAGGAGAAAACGCGTTTAAAGCCATAAAAAGATCTCACTGTGTTTTGGCATTGACCAAGCTACCAACAACCTAAAAAATGATCAGAACTGGAGAAATTACACATTGACATTGGGTGAAATCATGTAACTCTTAAGGACGTGTTGCAGACTTGTTGAATAGATTCATTTTTCTTGTTTTGTTTGTTTTTGATGAAATTGTGCTTTTCTCGTCGAGAAAAGGCGTTTAACGCGATAAAAAGGTTTAGTGCGTTATGAATACGGGCTAGCTTACCAAAAGTACAAATGTGAACCAAATAAGGCCGGGAGTCGTTTTTATTGCTTAAAACACGATTTCTCGACCAGAATATGCTTTTTCAAAAAAGCCATGTTCCCATGGCGAGAGACTCGTTTTCTGTGAGAAAATGCATTAAAAGGAGGGATTTCATCAGAAACACTATAAATACATATTGTACTTGTCTGAAAACGCACAGAACCTTGAAATAGAAGGTTTCTCACCAAACAACACATTGGTGAAACCCCTATCTTAAGGCTCTGAGTGTTTGCACACATGTACAAACAGGCATGTTTAAACTATAACGTTTTTAGTGAAATCATGTTTCTCTCGAGGAGAAAACGCGTTTAAAGCCATAAAAAGATCTCACTGTGTTTTGTCATTGACCAAGCTACCAACAACCTAAAAAATGATCAGAACTGGAGAAATTACATATTGACATTGGGTGAAATCATGTAACTCTTAAGGACGTGTTGCAGACTTGTTGAATAGATTCATTTATCTTGTTTTGTTTGTTTTTGATGAAATTGCTTTTCTCGTCGAGAAAAGGCATTTAACGCGATAAAAAGGTTTAGTGCGTTATGAATACGGGCTAGCTTACCAAAAGTACAAATGTGAACTAAATAAGGCCGGGAGTCATTTTTATTGCTTAAAACACGATTTCTCGACCAGAATATGCTTTTTCAAAAAAGCCATGTTCCCATGGCGAGAGACTCGTTTTCTGTGAGAAAATGCATTAAAAGGAGGGATTTCATCAGAAACACTATAAATACATATTGTACTTGTCTGAAAACGCACAGAACCTTGAAATAGAAGGTTTCTCACCAAAAAACACATTGGTGAAACCCCTATCTTAAGGCTCTGAGTGTTTGCACACATGTACAAACAGGCATGTTTAAACTATAACGTTTTTAGTGAAATCATGTTTCTCTCGAGGAGAAAACGCGTTTAAAGCCATAAAAAGATCTCACTGTGTTTTGGCATTGACCAAGCTACCAACAACCTAAAAAATGATCAGAACTGGAGAAATTACACATTGACATTGGGTGAAATCATGTAACTCTTAAGGACGTGTTGCAGACTTGTTTGAATAGATTCATTTTTCTTGTTTTGTTTGTTTTTGATGAAATTGTGCTTTTCTCGTCGAGAAAAGGCGTTTAACGCGATAAAAAGGTTTAGTGCGTTATGAATACGGGCTAGCTTACCAAAAGTACAAATGTGAACCAAATAAGGCCGGGAGTCGTTTTTTATTGCTTAAAACACGATTTCTCGACCAGAATATGCTTTTTCAAAAAAGCCATGTTCCCATGGCGAGAGACTCGTTTTCTGTGAGAAAATGCATTAAAAGGAGGGATTTCATCAGAAACACTATAAATACATATTGTACTTGTCTGAAAACGCACAGAACCTTGAAATAGAAGGTTTCTCACCAAAAAACACATTGGTGAAACCCCTATCTTAAGGCTCTGAGTGTTTGCACACATGTACAACAGGCATGTTTAAACTATAACGTTTTTAGTGAAATCATGTTTCTCTCGAGGAGAAAACGCGTTTAAAGCCATAAAAAGATTTCACTGTGTTTTGGCATTGACCAAGCTACCAACAACCTAAAAAATGATCAGAACTGGAGAAATTACATATTGACATTGGGTGAAATCATGTAACTCTTAAGGACGTGTTGCAGACTTGTTGAATAGATTCATTTTTCTTGTTTTGTTTGTTTTTGATGAAATTGTGCTTTTCTCGTCGAGAAAAGGCGTTTAACGCGATAAAAAGGTTTAGTGCGTTATGAATACGGGCTAGCTTACCAAAAGTACAAATGTGAACTAAATAAGGCCGGGAGTCGTTTTTATTGCTTAAAACACGATTTCTCGACCAGAATATGCTTTTTCAAAAAAGCCATGTTCCGATGGCGAGAGACTCGTTTTCTGTGAGAAAATGCATTAAAAGGAGGGATTTCATCAGAAACACTATAAATACATATTGTACTTGTCTGAAAACGCACAGAACCTTGAAATAGAAGGTTTCTCACCAAAAAACACATTGGTGAAACCCCTATCTTAAGGCTCTAAGTGTTTGCACACATGTACAAACAGGCATGTTTAAACTATAACGTTTTTAGTGAAATCATGTTTCTCTCGAGGAGAAAACGCGTTTAAAGCCATAAAAAGATCTCACTGTGTTTTGGCATTGACCAAGCTACCAACAACCTAAAAAATGATCAGAACTGGAGAAATTACATATTGACATTGGGTGAAATCATGTAACTCTTAAGGACGTGTTGCAGACTTGTTGAATAGATTCATTTTTCTTGTTTTGTTTGTTTTTGATGAAATTGCTTTTCTCGTCGAGAAAAGGCGTTTAACGCGATAAAAAGGTTTAGTGCGTTATGAATACGGGCTAGCTTACCAAAAGTACAAATGTGAACTAAATAAGGCCGGGAGTCGTTTTTATTGCTTAAAACACGATTTCTCGACCAGAATATGCTTTTTCAAAAAAGCCATGTTCCCATGGCGAGAGACTCGTTTTCTGTGAGAAAATGCATTAAAAGGAGGGATTTCATCAGAAACACTATAAATACATATTGTACTTGTCTGAAAACGCACAGAACCTTGAAATAGAAGGTTTCTCACCAAAAAACACATTGGTGAAACCCCTATCTTAAGGCTCTGAGTGTTTGCACACATGTACAACAGGCATGGTTAAACTATAACGTTTTTAGTGAAATCATGTTTCTCTCGAGGAGAAAACGCGTTTAAAGCCATAAAAAGATCTCACTGTGTTTTGGCATTGACCAAGCTACCAACAACCTAAAAAATGATCAGAACTGGAGAAATTACATATTGACATTGGGTGAAATCATGTAACTCTTAAGGACGTGTTGCAGACTTGTTGAATAGATTCATTTTTCTTGTTTTGTTTGTTTTTGATGAAATTGCTTTTCTCGTAGAGAAAAGGCGTTTAACGCGATAAAAAGGTTTAGTGCGTTATGAATACGGGCTAGCTTACCAAAAGTACAAATGTGAAGTAAATAAGGCCGGGAGTCGTTTTTATTGCTTAAAACACGATTTCTCGACCAGAATATGCTTTTTCAAAAAAGCCCTGTTCTCATGGCGAGAGACTCGTTTTCTGTGAGAAAATGCATTAAAAGGAGGGATTTCATCAGAAACACTATAAATACATATTGTACTTGTCTGAAAACGCACAGAACCTTGAAATAGAAGGTTTCTCACCAAAAAACACATTGGTGAAACCCCTATCTTAAGGCTCTGAGTGTTTGCACACATGTACAACAGGCATGTTTAAACTATAACGTTTTTAGTGAAATCATGTTTCTCTCGAGGAGAAAACGCGTTTAAAGCCATAAAAAGATCTCACTGTGTTTTGGCATTGATCAAGCTACCAACAACCTAAAAAATGATCATAACTGGAGAAATTACACATTGACATTGGGTGAAATCATGTAACTCTTAAGGACGTGTTGCAGACTTGTTGAATAGATTCATTTTTCTTGTTTTGTTTGTTTTTGATGAAATTGTGCTTTTCTCGTCGAGAAAAGGCGTTTAACGCGATAAAAAGGTTTAGTGCGTTATGAATACGGGCTAGCTTACCAAAAGTACAAATGTGAACTAAATAAGGCCGGGAGTCGTTTTTATTGCTTAAAACACGATTTCTCGACCAGAATATGCTTTTTCAAAAAAGCCATGTTCCCATGGCGAGAGACTCGTTTTCTGTGAGAAAATGCATTAAAAGGAGGGATTTCATCAGAAACACTATAAATACATATTGTACTTGTCTGAAAACGCACAGAACCTTGAAATAGAAGGTTTCTCACCAAAAAACACATTGGTGAAACCCCTATCTTAAGGCTCTGAGTGTTTGCACACATGTACAAACAGGCATGTTTAAACTATAACGTTTTTAGTGAAATCATGTTTCTCTCGAGGAGAAAACGCGTTTAAAGCCATAAAAAGATCTCACTGTGTTTTGGCATTGACCAAGCTACCAACAACCTAAAAAATGATCAGAACTGGAGAAATTACATATTGACATTGGGTGAAATCATGTAACTCTTAAGGACGTGTTGCAGACTTGTTGAATAGATTCATTTTTCTTGTTTTGTTTGTTTTTGATGAAATTGCTTTTCTCGTCGAGAAAAGGCGTTTAACGCGATAAAAAGGTTTAGTGCGTTATGAATACGGGCTAGCTTACCAAAAGTACAAATGTGAACTAAATAAGGCCGGGAGTCGTTTTTATTGCTTAAAACACGATTTCTCGACCAGAATATGCTTTTTCAAAAAAGCCATGTTCCCATGGCGAGAGACTCGTTTTCTGTGAGAAAATGCATTAAAAGGAGGGATTTCATCAGAAACACTATAAATACATATTGTACTTGTCTGAAAACGCACAGAACCTTGAAATAGAAGGTTTCTCACCAAAAAACACATTGGTGAAACCCCTATCTTAAGGCTCTGAGTGTTTGCACACATGTACAACAGGCATGGTTAAACTATAACGTTTTTAGTGAAATCATGTTTCTCTCGAGGAGAAAACGCGTTTAAAGCCATAAAAAGATCTCACTGTGTTTTGGCATTGACCAAGCTACCAACAACCTAAAAAATGATCAGAACTGGAGAAATTACACATTGACATTGGGTGAAATCATGTAACTCTTAAGGACGTGTTGCAGACTTGTTAAATAGATTCATTTTTCTTGTTTTGTTTGTTTTTGATGAAATTGTGCTTTTCTCGTCGAGAAAAGGCGTTTAACGCGATAAAAAGGTTTAGTGCGTTATGAATACGGGCTAGCTTACCAAAAGTACAAATGTGAACTAAATAAGGCCGGGAGTCGTTTTTATTGCTTAAAACACGATTTCTCGACCAGAATATGCTTTTTCAAAAAAGCCATGTTCCCATGGCGAGAGACTCGTTTTCTGTGAGAAAATGCATTAAAAGGAGGAATTTCATCAGAAACACTATAAATACATATTGTACTTGTCTGAAAACGCACAGAACCTTGAAATAGAAGGTTTCTCACCAAAAAACACATTGGTGAAACTCCTATCTTAAGGCTCTGAGTGTTTGCACACATGTACAACAGGCATGTTTAAACTATAACGTTTTTAGTGAAATCATGTTTCTCTCGAGGAGAAAACGCGTTTAAAGCCATAAAAAGATCTCACTGTGTTTTGGCATTGACCAAGCTACCAACAACCTAAAAAATGATCAGAACTGGAGAAATTACATATTGACATTGGGTGAAATCATGTAACTCTTAAGGACGTGTTGCAGACTTGTTGAATAGATTCATTTTTCTTGTTTTGTTTGTTTTTGATGAAATTGCTTTTCTCGTCGAGAAAAGGCGTTTAACGCGATAAAAAGGTTTAGTGCGTTATGAATACGGGCTAGCTTACCAAAAGTACAAATGTGAACTAAATAAGGCCGGGAGTCGTTTTTATTGCTTAAAACACGATTTCTCGACCAGAATATGCTTTTTCAAAAAAGCCATGTTCCCATGGCGAGAGACTCGTTTTCTGTGAGAAAATGCATTAAAAGGAGGGATTTCATCAGAAACACTATAAATACATATTGTACTTGTCTGAAAACGCACAGAACCTTGAAATAGAAGGTTTCTCACCAAAAAACACATTGGTGAAACCCCTATCTTAAGGCTCTGAGTGTTTGCACACATGTACAAACAGGCATGTTTAAACTATAACGTTTTTAGTGAAATCATGTTTCTCTCGAGGAGAAAACGCGTTTAAAGCCATAAAAAGATCTCACTGTGTTTTGGCATTGACCAAGCTACCAACAACCTAAAAAATGATCAGAACTGGAGAAATTACACATTGACATTGGGTGAAATCATGTAACTCTTAAGGACGTGTTGCAGACTTGTTTGAATAGATTCATTTTTCTTGTTTTGTTTGTTTTTGATGAAATTGTGCTTTTCTCGTCGAGAAAAGGCGTTTAACGCGATAAAAAGGTTTAGTGCGTTATGAATACGGGCTAGCTTACCAAAAGTACAAATGTGAACCAAATAAGGCCGGGAGTCGTTTTTTATTGCTTAAAACACGATTTCTCGACCAGAATATGCTTTTTCAAAAAAGCCATGTTCCCATGGCGAGAGACTCGTTTTCTGTGAGAAAATGCATTAAAAGGAGGGATTTCATCAGAAACACTATAAATACATATTGTACTTGTCTGAAAACGCACAGAACCTTGAAATAGAAGGTTTCTCACCAAAAAACACATTGGTGAAACCCCTATCTTAAGGCTCTGAGTGTTTGCACACATGTACAACAGGCATGTTTAAACTATAACGTTTTTAGTGAAATCATGTTTCTCTCGAGGAGAAAACGCGTTTAAAGCCATAAAAAGATTTCACTGTGTTTTGGCATTGACCAAGCTACCAACAACCTAAAAAATGATCAGAACTGGAGAAATTACATATTGACATTGGGTGAAATCATGTAACTCTTAAGGACGTGTTGCAGACTTGTTGAATAGATTCATTTTTCTTGTTTTGTTTGTTTTTGATGAAATTGTGCTTTTCTCGTCGAGAAAAGGCGTTTAACGCGATAAAAAGGTTTAGTGCGTTATGAATACGGGCTAGCTTACCAAAAGTACAAATGTGAACTAAATAAGGCCGGGAGTCGTTTTTATTGCTTAAAACACGATTTCTCGACCAGAATATGCTTTTTCAAAAAAGCCATGTTCCGATGGCGAGAGACTCGTTTTCTGTGAGAAAATGCATTAAAAGGAGGGATTTCATCAGAAACACTATAAATACATATTGTACTTGTCTGAAAACGCACAGAACCTTGAAATAGAAGGTTTCTCACCAAAAAACACATTGGTGAAACCCCTATCTTAAGGCTCTAAGTGTTTGCACACATGTACAAACAGGCATGTTTAAACTATAACGTTTTTAGTGAAATCATGTTTCTCTCGAGGAGAAAACGCGTTTAAAGCCATAAAAAGATCTCACTGTGTTTTGGCATTGACCAAGCTACCAACAACCTAAAAAATGATCAGAACTGGAGAAATTACATATTGACATTGGGTGAAATCATGTAACTCTTAAGGACGTGTTGCAGACTTGTTGAATAGATTCATTTTTCTTGTTTTGTTTGTTTTTGATGAAATTGCTTTTCTCGTCGAGAAAAGGCGTTTAACGCGATAAAAAGGTTTAGTGCGTTATGAATACGGGCTAGCTTACCAAAAGTACAAATGTGAACTAAATAAGGCCGGGAGTCGTTTTTATTGCTTAAAACACGATTTCTCGACCAGAATATGCTTTTTCAAAAAAGCCATGTTCCCATGGCGAGAGACTCGTTTTCTGTGAGAAAATGCATTAAAAGGAGGGATTTCATCAGAAACACTATAAATACATATTGTACTTGTCTGAAAACGCACAGAACCTTGAAATAGAAGGTTTCTCACCAAAAAACACATTGGTGAAACCCCTATCTTAAGGCTCTGAGTGTTTGCACACATGTACAACAGGCATGGTTAAACTATAACGTTTTTAGTGAAATCATGTTTCTCTCGAGGAGAAAACGCGTTTAAAGCCATAAAAAGATCTCACTGTGTTTTGGCATTGACCAAGCTACCAACAACCTAAAAAATGATCAGAACTGGAGAAATTACATATTGACATTGGGTGAAATCATGTAACTCTTAAGGACGTGTTGCAGACTTGTTGAATAGATTCATTTTTCTTGTTTTGTTTGTTTTTGATGAAATTGCTTTTCTCGTCGAGAAAAGGCGTTTAACGCGATAAAAAGGTTTAGTGCGTTATGAATACGGGCTAGCTTACCAAAAGTACAAATGTGAAGTAAATAAGGCCGGGAGTCGTTTTTATTGCTTAAAACACGATTTCTCGACCAGAATATGCTTTTTCAAAAAAGCCCTGTTCTCATGGCGAGAGACTCGTTTTCTGTGAGAAAATGCATTAAAAGGAGGGATTTCATCAGAAACACTATAAATACATATTGTACTTGTCTGAAAACGCACAGAACCTTGAAATAGAAGGTTTCTCACCAAAAAACACATTGGTGAAACCCCTATCTTAAGGCTCTGAGTGTTTGCA
This sequence comes from Lampris incognitus, assembly GCF_029633865.1. Lineage (NCBI taxonomy): Eukaryota > Metazoa > Chordata > Actinopteri > Lampriformes > Lampridae > Lampris > Lampris incognitus. The sequence continues at coordinate 579,648 of NC_079228.1, forward strand.
CACATGTACAACAGGCATGTTTAAACTATAACGTTTTTAGTGAAATCATGTTTCTCTCGAGGAGAAAACGCGTTTAAAGCCATAAAAAGATCTCACTGTGTTTTGGCATTGATCAAGCTACCAACAACCTAAAAAATGATCATAACTGGAGAAATTACACATTGACATTGGGTGAAATCATGTAACTCTTAAGGACGTGTTGCAGACTTGTTGAATAGATTCATTTTTCTTGTTTTGTTTGTTTTTGATGAAATTGTGCTTTTCTCGTCGAGAAAAGGCGTTTAACGCGATAAAAAGGTTTAGTGCGTTATGAATACGGGCTAGCTTACCAAAAGTACAAATGTGAACTAAATAAGGCCGGGAGTCGTTTTTATTGCTTAAAACACGATTTCTCGACCAGAATATGCTTTTTCAAAAAAGCCATGTTCCCATGGCGAGAGACTCGTTTTCTGTGAGAAAATGCATTAAAAGGAGGGATTTCATCAGAAACACTATAAATACATATTGTACTTGTCTGAAAACGCACAGAACCTTGAAATAGAAGGTTTCTCACCAAAAAACACATTGGTGAAACCCCTATCTTAAGGCTCTGAGTGTTTGCACACATGTACAAACAGGCATGTTTAAACTATAACGTTTTTAGTGAAATCATGTTTCTCTCGAGGAGAAAACGCGTTTAAAGCCATAAAAAGATCTCACTGTGTTTTGGCATTGACCAAGCTACCAACAACCTAAAAAATGATCAGAACTGGAGAAATTACATATTGACATTGGGTGAAATCATGTAACTCTTAAGGACGTGTTGCAGACTTGTTGAATAGATTCATTTTTCTTGTTTTGTTTGTTTTTGATGAAATTGCTTTTCTCGTCGAGAAAAGGCGTTTAACGCGATAAAAAGGTTTAGTGCGTTATGAATACGGGCTAGCTTACCAAAAGTACAAATGTGAACTAAATAAGGCCGGGAGTCGTTTTTATTGCTTAAAACACGATTTCTCGACCAGAATATGCTTTTTCAAAAAAGCCATGTTCCCATGGCGAGAGACTCGTTTTCTGTGAGAAAATGCATTAAAAGGAGGGATTTCATCAGAAACACTATAAATACATATTGTACTTGTCTGAAAACGCACAGAACCTTGAAATAGAAGGTTTCTCACCAAAAAACACATTGGTGAAACCCCTATCTTAAGGCTCTGAGTGTTTGCACACATGTACAACAGGCATGGTTAAACTATAACGTTTTTAGTGAAATCATGTTTCTCTCGAGGAGAAAACGCGTTTAAAGCCATAAAAAGATCTCACTGTGTTTTGGCATTGACCAAGCTACCAACAACCTAAAAAATGATCAGAACTGGAGAAATTACACATTGACATTGGGTGAAATCATGTAACTCTTAAGGACGTGTTGCAGACTTGTTAAATAGATTCATTTTTCTTGTTTTGTTTGTTTTTGATGAAATTGTGCTTTTCTCGTCGAGAAAAGGCGTTTAACGCGATAAAAAGGTTTAGTGCGTTATGAATACGGGCTAGCTTACCAAAAGTACAAATGTGAACTAAATAAGGCCGGGAGTCGTTTTTATTGCTTAAAACACGATTTCTCGACCAGAATATGCTTTTTCAAAAAAGCCATGTTCCCATGGCGAGAGACTCGTTTTCTGTGAGAAAATGCATTAAAAGGAGGAATTTCATCAGAAACACTATAAATACATATTGTACTTGTCTGAAAACGCACAGAACCTTGAAATAGAAGGTTTCTCACCAAAAAACACATTGGTGAAACTCCTATCTTAAGGCTCTGAGTGTTTGCACACATGTACAACAGGCATGTTTAAACTATAACGTTTTTAGTGAAATCATGTTTCTCTCGAGGAGAAAACGCGTTTAAAGCCATAAAAAGATCTCACTGTGTTTTGGCATTGACCAAGCTACCAACAACCTAAAAAATGATCAGAACTGGAGAAATTACATATTGACATTGGGTGAAATCATGTAACTCTTAAGGACGTGTTGCAGACTTGTTGAATAGATTCATTTTTCTTGTTTTGTTTGTTTTTGATGAAATTGCTTTTCTCGTCGAGAAAAGGCGTTTAACGCGATAAAAAGGTTTAGTGCGTTATGAATACGGGCTAGCTTACCAAAAGTACAAATGTGAACTAAATAAGGCCGGGAGTCGTTTTTATTGCTTAAAACACGATTTCTCGACCAGAATATGCTTTTTCAAAAAAGCCATGTTCCCATGGCGAGAGACTCGTTTTCTGTGAGAAAATGCATTAAAAGGAGGGATTTCATCAGAAACACTATAAATACATATTGTACTTGTCTGAAAACGCACAGAACCTTGAAATAGAAGGTTTCTCACCAAAAAACACATTGGTGAAACCCCTATCTTAAGGCTCTGAGTGTTTGCACACATGTACAAACAGGCATGTTTAAACTATAACGTTTTTAGTGAAATCATGTTTCTCTCGAGGAAAAAACGCGTTTAAAGCCATAAAAAGATCTCACTGTGTTTTGGCATTGACCAAGCTACCAACAACCTAAAAAATGATCAGAACTGGAGAAATTACACATTGACATTTGGTGAAATCATGTAACTCTTAAGGACGTGTTGCAGACTTGTTGAATAGATTCATTTTTCTTGTTTTGTTTTTTTTTGATGAAATTGTGCTTTTCTCGTCGAGAAAAGGCGTTTAACGCGATAAAAAGGTTTAGTGCGTTATGAATACGGGCTAGCTTACCAAAAGTACAAATGTGAACTAAATAAGGCCGGGAGTCGTTTTTATTGCTTAAAACACGATTTCTCGACCAGAATATGCTTTTTCAAAAAAGCCATGTTCCATGGCGAGAGACTCGTTTTCTGTGAGAAAATGCATTAAAAGGAGGGATTTCATCAGAAACACTATAAATACATATTGTACTTGTCTGAAAACGCACAGAACCTTGAAATAGAAGGTTTCTCACCAAAAAACACATTGGTGAAACCCCTATCTTAAGGCTCTGAGTGTTTGCACACATGTACAAACAGGCATGTTTAAACTATAACGTTTTTAGTGAAATCATGTTTCTCTCGAGGAGAAAACGCGTTTAAAGCCATAAAAAGATCTCACTGTGTTTTGGCATTGACCAAGCTACCAACAACCTAAAAAATGATCAGAACTGGAGAAATTACACATTGACATTGGGTGAAATCATGTAACTCTTAAGGACGTGTTGCAGACTTGTTGAATAGATTCATTTTTCTTGTTTTGTTTGTTTTTGATGAAATTGTGCTTTTCTCGTCGAGAAAAGGCGTTTAACGCGATAAAAAGGTTTAGTGCGTTATGAATACGGGCTAGCTTACCAAAAGTACAAATGTGAACCAAATAAGGCCGGGAGTCGTTTTTATTGCTTAAAACACGATTTCTCGACCAGAATATGCTTTTTCAAAAAAGCCATGTTCCCATGGCGAGAGACTCGTTTTCTGTGAGAAAATGCATTAAAAGGAGGGATTTCATCAGAAACACTATAAATACATATTGTACTTGTCTGAAAACGCACAGAACCTTGAAATAGAAGGTTTCTCACCAAAAAACACATTGGTGAAACCCCTATCTTAAGGCTCTGAGTGTTTGCACACATGTACAAACAGGCATGTTTAAACTATAACGTTTTTAGTGAAATCATGTTTCTCTCGAGGAGAAAACGCGTTTAAAGCCATAAAAAGATCTCACTGTGTTTTGGCATTGACCAAGCTACCAACAACCTAAAAAATGATCAGAACTGGAGAAATTACACATTGACATTGGGTGAAATCATGTAACTCTTGAGGACGTGTTGCAGACTTGTTAAATAGATTCATTTTTCTTGTTTTGTTTGTTTTTGATGAAATTGTGCTTTTCTCGTCGAGAAAAGGCGTTTAACGCGATAAAAAGGTTTTAGTGCGTTATGAATACGGGCTAGCTTACCAAAAGTACAAATGTGAACTAAATAAGGCCGGGAGTCGTTTTTATTGCTTAAAACACGATTTCTCGACCAGAATATGCTTTTTCAAAAAAGCCATGTTCCCATGGCGAGAGACTCGTTTTCTGTGAGAAAATGCATTAAAAGGAGGAATTTCATCAGAAACACTATAAATACATATTGTACTTGTCTGAAAACGCACAGAACCTTGAAATAGAAGGTTTCTCACCAAAAAACACATTGGTGAAACTCCTATCTTAAGGCTCTGAGTGTTTGCACACATGTACAACAGGCATGTTTAAACTATAACGTTTTTAGTGAAATCATGTTTCTCTCGAGGAGAAAACGCGTTTAAAGCCATAAAAAGATCTCACTGTGTTTTGGCATTGACCAAGCTACCAACAACCTAAAAAATGATCAGAACTGGAGAAATTACATATTGACATTGGGTGAAATCATGTAACTCTTAAGGACGTGTTGCAGACTTGTTGAATAGATTCATTTTTCTTGTTTTGTTTGTTTTTGATGAAATTGCTTTTCTCGTCGAGAAAAGGCGTTTAACGCGATAAAAAGGTTTAGTGCGTTATGAATACGGGCTAGCTTACCAAAAGTACAAATGTGAACTAAATAAGGCCGGGAGTCGTTTTTATTGCTTAAAACACGATTTCTCGACCAGAATATGCTTTTTCAAAAAAGCCATGTTCCCATGGCGAGAGACTCGTTTTCTGTGAGAAAATGCATTAAAAGGAGGGATTTCATCAGAAACACTATAAATACATATTGTACTTGTCTGAAAACGCACAGAACCTTGAAATAGAAGGTTTCTCACCAAAAAACACATTGGTGAAACCCCTATCTTAAGGCTCTGAGTGTTTGCACACATGTACAAACAGGCATGTTTAAACTATAACGTTTTTAGTGAAATCATGTTTCTCTCGAGGAGAAAACGCGTTTAAAGCCATAAAAAGATCTCACTGTGTTTTGGCATTGACCAAGCTACCAACAACCTAAAAAATGATCAGAACTGGAAAAATTACACATTGACATTGGGTGAAATCATGTAACTCTTAAGGACGTGTTGCAGACTTGTTGAATAGATTCATTTTTCTTGTTTTGTTTGTTTTTGATGAAATTGCTTTTCTCGTCGAGAAAAGGCGTTTAACGCGATAAAAAGGTTTAGTGCGTTATGAATACGGGCTAGCTTACCAAAAGTACAAATGTGAACTAAATAAGGCCGGGAGTCGTTTTTATTGCTTAAAACACGATTTCTCGACCAGAATATGCTTTTTCAAAAAAGCCATGTTCCCATGGCGAGAGACTCGTTTTCTGTGAGAAAATGCATTAAAAGGAGGGATTTCATCAGAAACACTATAAATACATATTGTACTTGTCTGAAAACGCACAGAACCTTGAAATAGAAGGTTTCTCACCAAAAAACACATTGGTGAAACCCCTATCTTAAGGCTCTGAGTGTTTGCACACATGTACAAACAGGCATGTTTAAACTATAACGTTTTTAGTGAAATCATGTTTCTCTCGAGGAGAAAACGCGTTTAAAGCCATAAAAAGATCTCACTCTGTTTTGGCATTGACCAAGCTACCAACAACCTAAAAAATGATCAGAACTGGAGAAATTACACATTGACATTGGGTGAAATCATGTAACTCTTAAGGACGTGTTGCAGACTTGTTGAATAGATTCATTTTTCTTGTTTTGTTTGTTTTTGATGAAATTGTGCTTTTCTCGTCGAGAAAAGGCGTTTAACGCGATAAAAAGGTTTAGTGCGTTATGAATACGGGCTAGCTTACCAAAAGTACAAATATGAACTAAATAAGGCCGGGAGTCGTTTTTATTGCTTAAAACACGATTTCTCGACCAGAATATGCTTTTTCAAAAAAGCCATGTTCCCATGGCGAGAGACTCGTTTTCTGTGAGAAAATGCATTAAAAGGAGGGATTTCATGAGAAACACTATAAATACATATTGTACTTGTCTGAAAACGCACAGAACCTTGAAATAGAAGGTTTCTCACCAAAAAACACATTGGTGAAACCCCTATCTTAAGGCTCTGAGTGTTTGCACACATGTACAAACAGGCATGTTTAAACTATAACGTTTTTAGTGAAATCATGTTTCTCTCGAGGAGAAAACGCGTTTAAAGCCATAAAAAGATCTCACTGTGTTTTGGCATTGACCAAGCTACCAACAACCTAAAAAATGATCAGAACTGGAAAAATTACACATTGACATTGGGTGAAATCAAGTAACTCTTAAGGACGTGTTGCAGACTTGTTGAATAGATTCATTTTTCTTGTTTTGTTTGTTTTTGATGAAATTGTGCTTTTCTCGTCGAGAAAAGGCGTTTAACGCGATAAAAAGGTTTAGTGCGTTATGAATACGGGCTAGCTTACCAAAAGTACAAATGTGAACCAAATAAGGCCGGGAGTCGTTTTTATTGCTTAAAACACGATTTCTCGACCAGAATATGCTTTTTCAAAAAAGCCATGTTCCCATGGCGAGAGACTCGTTTTCTGTGAGAAAATGCATTAAAAGGAGGGATTTCATCAGAAACACTATAAATACATATTGTACTTGTCTGAAAACGCACAGAACCTTGAAATAGAAGGTTTCTCACCAAAAAACACATTGGTGAAACCCCTATCTTAAGGCTCTGAGTGTTTGCACACATGTACAAACAGGCATGTTTAAACTATAACGTTTTTAGTGAAATCATGTTTCTCTCGAGGAGAAAACGCGTTTAAAGCCATAAAAAGATCTCACTGTGTTTTGGCATTGACCAAGCTACCAACAACCTAAAAAATGATCAGAACTGGAGAAATTACACATTGACATTGGGTGAAATCATGTAACTCTTAAGGACGTGTTGCAGACTTGTTGAATAGATTCATTTTTCTTGTTTTGTTTGTTTTTGATGAAATTGTGCTTTTCTCGTCGAGAAAAGGCGTTTAACGCGATAAAAAGGTTTAGTGCGTTATGAATACGGGCTAGCTTACCAAAAGTACAAATGTGAACCAAATAAGGCCGGGAGTCGTTTTTATTGCTTAAAACACGATTTCTCGACCAGAATATGCTTTTTCAAAAAAGCCATGTTCCCATGGCGAGAGACTCGTTTTCTGTGAGAAAATGCATTAAAAGGAGGGATTTCATCAGAAACACTATAAATACATATTGTACTTGTCTGAAAACGCACAGAACCTTGAAATAGAAGGTTTCTCACCAAAAAACACATTGGTGAAACCCCTATCTTAAGGCTCTGAGTGTTTGCACACATGTACAAACAGGCATGTTTAAACTATAACGTTTTTAGTGAAATCATGTTTCTCTCGAGGAGAAAACGCGTTTAAAGCCATAAAAAGATCTCACTGTGTTTTGGCATTGACCAAGCTACCAACAACCTAAAAAATGATCAGAACTGGAGAAATTACACATTGACATTGGGTGAAATCATGTAACTCTTAAGGACGTGTTGCAGACTTGTTGAATAGATTCATTTTTCTTGTTTTGTTTGTTTTTGATGAAATTGTGCTTTTCTCGTCGAGAAAAGGCGTTTAACGCGATAAAAAGGTTTAGTGCGTTATGAATACGGGCTAGCTTACCAAAAGTACAAATGTGAACCAAATAAGGCCGGGAGTCGTTTTTATTGCTTAAAACACGATTTCTCGACCAGAATATGCTTTTTCAAAAAAGCCATGTTCCCATGGCGAGAGACTCGTTTTCTGTGAGAAAATGCATTAAAAGGAGGGATTTCATCAGAAACACTATAAATACATATTGTACTTGTCTGAAAACGCACAGAACCTTGAAATAGAAGGTTTCTCACCAAACAACACATTGGTGAAACCCCTATCTTAAGGCTCTGAGTGTTTGCACACATGTACAAACAGGCATGTTTAAACTATAACGTTTTTAGTGAAATCATGTTTCTCTCGAGGAGAAAACGCGTTTAAAGCCATAAAAAGATCTCACTGTGTTTTGGCATTGACCAAGCTACCAACAACCTAAAAAATGATCAGAACTGGAGAAATTACATATTGACATTGGGTGAAATCATGTAACTCTTAAGGACGTGTTGCAGACTTGTTGAATAGATTCATTTATCTTGTTTTGTTTGTTTTTGATGAAATTGCTTTTCTCGTCGAGAAAAGGCATTTAACGCGATAAAAAGGTTTAGTGCGTTATGAATACGGGCTAGCTTACCAAAAGTACAAATGTGAACTAAATAAGGCCGGGAGTCGTTTTTATTGCTTAAAACACGATTTCTCGACCAGAATATGCTTTTTCAAAAAAGCCATGTTCCCATGGCGAGAGACTCGTTTTCTGTGAGAAAATGCATTAAAAGGAGGGATTTCATCAGAAACACTATAAATACATATTGTACTTGTCTGAAAACGCACAGAACCTTGAAATAGAAGGTTTCTCACCAAAAAACACATTGGTGAAACCCCTATCTTAAGGCTCTGAGTGTTTGCACACATGTACAAACAGGCATGTTTAAACTATAACGTTTTTAGTGAAATCATGTTTCTCTCGAGGAGAAAACGCGTTTAAAGCCATAAAAAGATCTCACTGTGTTTTGGCATTGACCAAGCTACCAACAACCTAAAAAATGATCAGAACTGGAGAAATTACGCATTGACATTGGGTGAAATCATGTAACTCTTAAGGACGTGTTGCAGACTTGTTTGAATAGATTCATTTTTCTTGTTTTGTTTGTTTTTGATGAAATTGTGCTTTTCTCGTCGAGAAAAGGCGTTTAACGCGATAAAAAGGTTTAGTGCGTTATGAATACGGGCTAGCTTACCAAAAGTACAAATGTGAACCAAATAAGGCCGGGAGTCGTTTTTTATTGCTTAAAACACGATTTCTCGACCAGAATATGCTTTTTCAAAAAAGCCATGTTCCCATGGCGAGAGACTCGTTTTCTGTGAGAAAATGCATTAAAAGGAGGGATTTCATCAGAAACACTATAAATACATATTGTACTTGTCTGAAAACGCACAGAACCTTGAAATAGAAGGTTTCTCACCAAAAAACACATTGGTGAAACCCCTATCTTAAGGCTCTGAGTGTTTGCACACATGTACAACAGGCATGTTTAAACTATAACGTTTTTAGTGAAATCATGTTTCTCTCGAGGAGAAAACGCGTTTAAAGCCATAAAAAGATTTCACTGTGTTTTGGCATTGACCAAGCTACCAACAACCTAAAAAATGATCAGAACTGGAGAAATTACATATTGACATTGGGTGAAATCATGTAACTCTTAAGGACGTGTTGCAGACTTGTTGAATAGATTCATTTTTCTTGTTTTGTTTGTTTTTGATGAAATTGTGCTTTTCTCGTCGAGAAAAGGCGTTTAACGCGATAAAAAGGTTTAGTGCGTTATGAATACGGGCTAGCTTACCAAAAGTACAAATGTGAACTAAATAAGGCCGGGAGTCGTTTTTATTGCTTAAAACACGATTTCTCGACCAGAATATGCTTTTTCAAAAAAGCCATGTTCCGATGGCGAGAGACTCGTTTTCTGTGAGAAAATGCATTAAAAGGAGGGATTTCATCAGAAACACTATAAATACATATTGTACTTGTCTGAAAACGCACAGAACCTTGAAATAGAAGGTTTCTCACCAAAAAACACATTGGTGAAACCCCTATCTTAAGGCTCTGAGTGTTTGCACACATGTACAAACAGGCATGTTTAAACTATAACGTTTTTAGTGAAATCATGTTTCTCTCGAGGAGAAAACGCGTTTAAAGCCATAAAAAGATCTCACTGTGTTTTGGCATTGACCAAGCTACCAACAACCTAAAAAATGATCAGAACTGGAGAAATTACATATTGACATTGGGTGAAATCATGTAACTCTTAAGGACGTGTTGCAGACTTGTTGAATAGATTCATTTTTCTTGTTTTGTTTGTTTTTGATGAAATTGCTTTTCTCGTCGAGAAAAGGCGTTTAACGCGATAAAAAGGTTTAGTGCGTTATGAATACGGGCTAGCTTACCAAAAGTACAAATGTGAACTAAATAAGGCCGGGAGTCGTTTTTATTGCTTAAAACACGATTTCTCGACCAGAATATGCTTTTTCAAAAAAGCCATGTTCCCATGGCGAGAGACTCGTTTTCTGTGAGAAAATGCATTAAAAGGAGGGATTTCATCAGAAACACTATAAATACATATTGTACTTGTCTGAAAACGCACAGAACCTTGAAATAGAAGGTTTCTCACCAAAAAACACATTGGTGAAACCCCTATCTTAAGGCTCTGAGTGTTTGCACACATGTACAACAGGCATGGTTAAACTATAACGTTTTTAGTGAAATCATGTTTCTCTCGAGGAGAAAACGCGTTTAAAGCCATAAAAAGATCTCACTGTGTTTTGGCATTGACCAAGCTACCAACAACCTAAAAAATGATCAGAACTGGAGAAATTACACATTGACATTGGGTGAAATCATGTAACTCTTAAGGACGTGTTGCAGACTTGTTAAATAGATTCATTTTTCTTGTTTTGTTTGTTTTTGATGAAATTGTGCTTTTCTCGTCGAGAAAAGGCGTTTAACGCGATAAAAAGGTTTAGTGCGTTATGAATACGGGCTAGCTTACCAAAAGTACAAATGTGAACTAAATAAGGCCGGGAGTCGTTTTTATTGCTTAAAACACGATTTCTCGACCAGAATATGCTTTTTCAAAAAAGCCATGTTCCCATGGCGAGAGACTCGTTTTCTGTGAGAAAATGCATTAAAAGGAGGAATTTCATCAGAAACACTATAAATACATATTGTACTTGTCTGAAAACGCACAGAACCTTGAAATAGAAGGTTTCTCACCAAAAAACACATTGGTGAAACTCCTATCTTAAGGCTCTGAGTGTTTGCACACATGTACAACAGGCATGTTTAAACTATAACGTTTTTAGTGAAATCATGTTTCTCTCGAGGAGAAAACGCGTTTAAAGCCATAAAAAGATCTCACTGTGTTTTGGCATTGACCAAGCTACCAACAACCTAAAAAATGATCAGAACTGGAGAAATTACATATTGACATTGGGTGAAATCATGTAACTCTTAAGGACGTGTTGCAGACTTGTTGAATAGATTCATTTTTCTTGTTTTGTTTGTTTTTGATGAAATTGCTTTTCTCGTCGAGAAAAGGCGTTTAACGCGATAAAAAGGTTTAGTGCGTTATGAATACGGGCTAGCTTACCAAAAGTACAAATGTGAACTAAATAAGGCCGGGAGTCGTTTTTATTGCTTAAAACACGATTTCTCGACCAGAATATGCTTTTTCAAAAAAGCCATGTTCCCATGGCGAGAGACTCGTTTTCTGTGAGAAAATGCATTAAAAGGAGGGATTTCATCAGAAACACTATAAATACATATTGTACTTGTCTGAAAACGCACAGAACCTTGAAATAGAAGGTTTCTGACCAAAAAACACATTGGTGAAACCCCTATCTTAAGGCTCTGAGTGTTTGCACACATGTACAAACAGGCATGTTTAAACTATAACGTTTTTAGTGAAATCATGTTTCTCTCGAGGAAAAAACGCGTTTAAAGCCATAAAAAGATCTCACTGTGTTTTGGCATTGACCAAGCTACCAACAACCTAAAAAATGATCAGAACTGGAGAAATTACACATTGACATTGGGTGAAATCATGTAACTCTTAAGGACGTGTTGCAGACTTGTTGAATAGATTCATTTTTCTTGTTTTGTTTGTTTTTGATGAAATTGTGCTTTTCTCGTCGAGAAAAGGCGTTTAACGCGATAAAAAGGTTTAGTGCGTTATGAATACGGGCTAGCTTACCAAAAGTACAAATGTGAACTAAATAAGGCCGGGAGTCGTTTTTATTGCTTAAAACACGATTTCTCGACCAGAATATGCTTTTTCAAAAAAGCCATGTTCCATGGCGAGAGACTCGTTTTCTGTGAGAAAATGCATTAAAAGGAGGGATTTCATCAGAAACACTATAAATACATATTGTACTTGTCTGAAAACGCACAGAACCTTGAAATAGAAGGTTTCTCACCAAAAAACACATTGGTGAAACCCCTATCTTAAGGCTCTGAGTGTTTGCACACATGTACAAACAGGCATGTTTAAACTATAACGTTTTTAGTGAAATCATGTTTCTCTCGAGGAGAAAACGCGTTTAAAGCCATAAAAAGATCTCACTGTGTTTTGGCATTGACCAAGCTACCAACAACCTAAAAAATGATCAGAACTGGAGAAATTACACATTGACATTGGGTGAAATCATGTAACTCTTAAGGACGTGTTGCAGACTTGTTGAATAGATTCATTTTTCTTGTTTTGTTTGTTTTTGATGAAATTGTGCTTTTCTCGTCGAGAAAAGGCGTTTAACGCGATAAAAAGGTTTAGTGCGTTATGAATACGGGCTAGCTTACCAAAAGTACAAATGTGAACCAAATAAGGCCGGGAGTCGTTTTTATTGCTTAAAACACGATTTCTCGACCAGAATATGCTTTTTCAAAAAAGCCATGTTCCCATGGCGAGAGACTCGTTTTCTGTGAGAAAATGCATTAAAAGGAGGGATTTCATCAGAAACACTATAAATACATATTGTACTTGTCTGAAAACGCACAGAACCTTGAAATAGAAGGTTTCTCACCAAACAACACATTGGTGAAACCCCTATCTTAAGGCTCTGAGTGTTTGCACACATGTACAAACAGGCATGTTTAAATTATAACGTTTTTAGTGAAATCATGTTTCTCTCGAGGAGAAAACGCGTTTAAAGCCATAAAAAGATCTCACTGTGTTTTGGCATTGACCAAGCTACCAACAACCTAAAAAATGATCATAACTGGAGAAATTACACATTGACATTGGGTGAAATCATGTAACTCTTAAGGACGTGTTGCAGACTTGTTGAATAGATTCATTTTTCTTGTTTTGTTTGTTTTTGATGAAATTGTGCTTTTCTCGTCGAGAAAAGGCGTTTAACGCGATAAAAAGGTTTAGTGCGTTATGAGTACGGGCTAGCTTACCAAAAGTACAAATGTGAACTAAATAAGGCCGGGAGTCGTTTTTATTGCTTAAAACACGATTTCTCGACCAGAATATGCTTTTTCAAAAAAGCCATGTTCCCATGGCGAGAGACTCGTTTTCTGTGAGAAAATGCATTAAAAGGAGGGATTTCATCAGAAACACTATAAATACATATTGTACTTGTCTGAAAACGCACAGAACCTTGAAATAGAAGGTTTCTCACCAAAAAACACATTGGTGAAACCCCTATCTTAAGGCTCTAAGTGTTTGCACACATGTACAAACAGGCATGTTTAAACTATAACGTTTTTAGTGAAATCATGTTTCTCTCGAGGAGAAAACGCGTTTAAAGCCATAAAAAGATCTCACTGTGTTTTGGCATTGACCAAGCTACCAACAACCTAAAAAATGATCAGAACTGGAGAAATTACATATTGACATTGGGTGAAATCATGTAACTCTTAAGGACGTGTTGCAGACTTGTTGAATAGATTCATTTTTCTTGTTTTGTTTGTTTTTGATGAAATTGCTTTTCTCGTCGAGAAAAGGCGTTTAACGCGATAAAAAGGTTTAGTGCGTTATGAATACGGGCTAGCTTACCAAAAGTACAAATGTGAACTAAATAAGGCCGGGAGTCGTTTTTATTGCTTAAAACACGATTTCTCGACCAGAATATGCTTTTTCAAAAAAGCCATGTTCCCATGGCGAGAGACTCGTTTTCTGTGAGAAAATGCATTAAAAGGAGGGATTTCATCAGAAACACTATAAATACATATTGTACTTGTCTGAAAACGCACAGAACCTTGAAATAGAAGGTTTCTCACCAAAAAACACATTGGTGAAACCCCTATCTTAAGGCTCTGAGTGTTTGCACACATGTACAACAGGCATGGTTAAACTATAACGTTTTTAGTGAAATCATGTTTCTCTCGAGGAGAAAACGCGTTTAAAGCCATAAAAAGATCTCACTGTGTTTTGGCATTGACCAAGCTACCAACAACCTAAAAAATGATCAGAACTGGAGAAATTACACATTGACATTGGGTGAAATCATGTAACTCTTAAGGACGTGTTGCAGACTTGTTAAATAGATTCATTTTTCTTGTTTTGTTTGTTTTTGATGAAATTGTGCTTTTCTCGTCGAGAAAAGGCGTTTAACGCGATAAAAAGGTTTAGTGCGTTATGAATACGGGCTAGCTTACCAAAAGTACAAATGTGAACTAAATAAGGCCGGGAGTCGTTTTTATTGCTTAAAACACGATTTCTCGACCAGAATATGCTTTTTCAAAAAAGCCATGTTCCCATGGCGAGAGACTCGTTTTCTGTGAGAAAATGGATTAAAAGGAGGAATTTCATCAGAAACACTATAAATACATATTGTACTTGTCTGAAAACGCACAGAACCTTGAAATAGAAGGTTTCTCACCAAAAAACACATTGGTGAAACTCCTATCTTAAGGCTCTGAGTGTTTGCACACATGTACAACAGGCATGTTTAAACCATAACGTTTTTAGTGAAATCATGTTTCTCTCGAGGAGAAAACGCGTTTAAAGCCATAAAAAGATCTCACTGTGTTTTGGCATTGACCAAGCTACCAACAACCTAAAAAATGATCAGAACTGGAGAAATTACATATTGACATTGGGTGAAATCATGTAACTCTTAAGGACGTGTTGCAGACTTGTTGAATAGATTCATTTTTCTTGTTTTGTTTGTTTTTGATGAAATTGCTTTTCTCGTCGAGAAAAGGCGTTTAACGCGATAAAAAGGTTTAGTGCGTTATGAATACGGGCTAGCTTACCAAAAGTACAAATGTGAACTAAATAAGGCCGGGAGTCGTTTTTATTGCTTAAAACACGATTTCTCGACCAGAATATGCTTTTTCAAAAAAGCCATGTTCCCATGGCGAGAGACTCGTTTTCTGTGAGAAAATGCATTAAAAGGAGGGATTTCATCAGAAACACTATAAATACATATTGTACTTGTCTGAAAACGCACAGAACCTTGAAATAGAAGGTTTCTGACCAAAAAACACATTGGTGAAACCCCTATCTTAAGGCTCTGAGTGTTTGCACACATGTACAACAGGCATGGTTAAACTATAACGTTTTTAGTGAAATCATGTTTCTCTCGAGGAGAAAACGCGTTTAAAGCCATAAAAAGATCTCACTGTGTTTTGGCATTGACCAAGCTACCAACAACCTAAAAAATGATCAGAACTGGAGAAATTACACATTGACATTGGGTGAAATCATGTAACTCTTAAGGACGTGTTGCAGACTTGTTAAATAGATTCATTTTTCTTGTTTTGTTTGTTTTTGATGAAATTGTGCTTTTCTCGTCGAGAAAAGGCGTTTAACGCGATAAAAAGGTTTAGTGCGTTATGAATACGGGCTAGCTTACCAAAAGTACAAATGTGAACTAAATAAGGCCGGGAGTCGTTTTTATTGCTTAAAACACGATTTCTCGACCAGAATATGCTTTTTCAAAAAAGCCATGTTCCCATGGCGAGAGACTCGTTTTCTGTGAGAAAATGCATTAAAAGGAGGAATTTCATCAGAAACACTATAAATACATATTGTACTTGTCTGAAAACGCACAGAACCTTGAAATAGAAGGTTTCTCACCAAAAAACACATTGGTGAAACTCCTATCTTAAGGCTCTGAGTGTTTGCACACATGTACAACAGGCATGTTTAAACTATAACGTTTTTAGTGAAATCATGTTTCTCTCGAGGAGAAAACGCGTTTAAAGCCATAAAAAGATCTCACTGTGTTTTGGCATTGACCAAGCTACCAACAACCTAAAAAATGATCAGAACTGGAGAAATTACATATTGACATTGGGTGAAATCATGTAACTCTTAAGGACGTGTTGCAGACTTGTTGAATAGATTCATTTTTCTTGTTTTGTTTGTTTTTGATGAAATTGCTTTTCTCGTCGAGAAAAGGCGTTTAACGCGATAAAAAGGTTTAGTGCGTTATGAATACGGGCTAGCTTACCAAAAGTACAAATGTGAACTAAATAAGGCCGGGAGTCGTTTTTATTGCTTAAAACACGATTTCTCGACCAGAATATGCTTTTTCAAAAAAGCCATGTTCCCATGGCGAGAGACTCGTTTTCTGTGAGAAAATGCATTAAAAGGAGGGATTTCATCAGAAACACTATAAATACATATTGTACTTGTCTGAAAACGCACAGAACCTTGAAATAGAAGGTTTCTGACCAAAAAACACATTGGTGAAACCCCTATCTTAAGGCTCTGAGTGTTTGCACACATGTACAAACAGGCATGTTTAAACTATAACGTTTTTAGTGAAATCATGTTTCTCTCGAGGAAAAAACGCGTTTAAAGCCATAAAAAGATCTCACTGTGTTTTGGCATTGACCAAGCTACCAACAACCTAAAAAATGATCAGAACTGGAGAAATTACACATTGACATTGGGTGAAATCATGTAACTCTTAAGGACGTGTTGCAGACTTGTTGAATAGATTCATTTTTCTTGTTTTGTTTGTTTTTGATGAAATTGTGCTTTTCTCGTCGAGAAAAGGCGTTTAACGCGATAAAAAGGTTTAGTGCGTTATGAATACGGGCTAGCTTACCAAAAGTACAAATGTGAACTAAATAAGGCCGGGAGTCGTTTTTATTGCTTAAAACACGATTTCTCGACCAGAATATGCTTTTTCAAAAAAGCCATGTTCCATGGCGAGAGACTCGTTTTCTGTGAGAAAATGCATTAAAAGGAGGGATTTCATCAGAAACACTATAAATACATATTGTACTTGTCTGAAAACGCACAGAACCTTGAAATAGAAGGTTTCTCACCAAAAAACACATTGGTGAAACCCCTATCTTAAGGCTCTGAGTGTTTGCACACATGTACAAACAGGCATGTTTAAACTATAACGTTTTTAGTGAAATCATGTTTCTCTCGAGGAGAAAACGCGTTTAAAGCCATAAAAAGATCTCACTGTGTTTTGGCATTGACCAAGCTACCAACAACCTAAAAAATGATCAGAACTGGAGAAATTACACATTGACATTGGGTGAAATCATGTAACTCTTAAGGACGTGTTGCAGACTTGTTGAATAGATTCATTTTTCTTGTTTTGTTTGTTTTTGATGAAATTGTGCTTTTCTCGTCGAGAAAAGGCGTTTAACGCGATAAAAAGGTTTAGTGCGTTATGAATACGGGCTAGCTTACCAAAAGTACAAATGTGAACCAAATAAGGCCGGGAGTCGTTTTTATTGCTTAAAACACGATTTCTCGACCAGAATATGCTTTTTCAAAAAAGCCATGTTCCCATGGCGAGAGACTCGTTTTCTGTGAGAAAATGCATTAAAAGGAGGGATTTCATGAGAAACACTATAAATACATATTGTACTTGTCTGAAAACGCACAGAACCTTGAAATAGAAGGTTTCTCACCAAACAACACATTGGTGAAACCCCTATCTTAAGGCTCTGAGTGTTTGCACACATGTACAAACAGGCATGTTTAAATTATAACGTTTTTAGTGAAATCATGTTTCTCTCGAGGAGAAAACGCGTTTAAAGCCATAAAAAGATCTCACTGTGTTTTGGCATTGACCAAGCTACCAACAACCTAAAAAATGATCATAACTGGAGAAATTACACATTGACATTGGGTGAAATCATGTAACTCTTAAGGACGTGTTGCAGACTTGTTGAATAGATTCATTTTTCTTGTTTTGTTTGTTTTTGATGAAATTGTGCTTTTCTCGTCGAGAAAAGGCGTTTAACGCGATAAAAAGGTTTAGTGCGTTATGAGTACGGGCTAGCTTACCAAAAGTACAAATGTGAACTAAATAAGGCCGGGAGTCGTTTTTATTGCTTAAAACACGATTTCTCGACCAGAATATGCTTTTTCAAAAAAGCCATGTTCCCATGGCGAGAGACTCGTTTTCTGTGAGAAAATGCATTAAAAGGAGGGATTTCATCAGAAACACTATAAATACATATTGTACTTGTCTGAAAACGCACAGAACCTTGAAATAGAAGGTTTCTCACCAAAAAACACATTGGTGAAACCCCTATCTTAAGGCTCTAAGTGTTTGCACACATGTACAAACAGGCATGTTTAAACTATAACGTTTTTAGTGAAATCATGTTTCTCTCGAGGAGAAAACGCGTTTAAAGCCATAAAAAGATCTCACTGTGTTTTGGCATTGACCAAGCTACCAACAACCTAAAAAATGATCAGAACTGGAGAAATTACATATTGACATTGGGTGAAATCATGTAACTCTTAAGGACGTGTTGCAGACTTGTTGAATAGATTCATTTTTCTTGTTTTGTTTGTTTTTGATGAAATTGCTTTTCTCGTCGAGAAAAGGCGTTTAACGCGATAAAAAGGTTTAGTGCGTTATGAATACGGGCTAGCTTACCAAAAGTACAAATGTGAACTAAATAAGGCCGGGAGTCGTTTTTATTGCTTAAAACACGATTTCTCGACCAGAATATGCTTTTTCAAAAAAGCCATGTTCCCATGGCGAGAGACTCGTTTTCTGTGAGAAAATGCATTAAAAGGAGGGATTTCATCAGAAACACTATAAATACATATTGTACTTGTCTGAAAACGCACAGAACCTTGAAATAGAAGGTTTCTCACCAAAAAACACATTGGTGAAACCCCTATCTTAAGGCTCTGAGTGTTTGCACACATGTACAACAGGCATGGTTAAACTATAACGTTTTTAGTGAAATCATGTTTCTCTCGAGGAGAAAACGCGTTTAAAGCCATAAAAAGATCTCACTGTGTTTTGGCATTGACCAAGCTACCAACAACCTAAAAAATGATCAGAACTGGAGAAATTACACATTGACATTGGGTGAAATCATGTAACTCTTAAGGACGTGTTGCAGACTTGTTAAATAGATTCATTTTTCTTGTTTTGTTTGTTTTTGATGAAATTGTGCTTTTCTCGTCGAGAAAAGGCGTTTAACGCGATAAAAAGGTTTAGTGCGTTATGAATACGGGCTAGCTTACCAAAAGTACAAATGTGAACTAAATAAGGCCGGGAGTCGTTTTTATTGCTTAAAACACGATTTCTCGACCAGAATATGCTTTTTCAAAAAAGCCATGTTCCCATGGCGAGAGACTCGTTTTCTGTGAGAAAATGGATTAAAAGGAGGAATTTCATCAGAAACACTATAAATACATATTGTACTTGTCTGAAAACGCACAGAACCTTGAAATAGAAGGTTTCTCACCAAAAAACACATTGGTGAAACTCCTATCTTAAGGCTCTGAGTGTTTGCACACATGTACAACAGGCATGTTTAAACCATAACGTTTTTAGTGAAATCATGTTTCTCTCGAGGAGAAAACGCGTTTAAAGCCATAAAAAGATCTCACTGTGTTTTGGCATTGACCAAGCTACCAACAACCTAAAAAATGATCAGAACTGGAGAAATTACATATTGACATTGGGTGAAATCATGTAACTCTTAAGGACGTGTTGCAGACTTGTTGAATAGATTCATTTTTCTTGTTTTGTTTGTTTTTGATGAAATTGCTTTTCTCGTCGAGAAAAGGCGTTTAACGCGATAAAAAGGTTTAGTGCGTTATGAATACGGGCTAGCTTACCAAAAGTACAAATGTGAACTAAATAAGGCCGGGAGTCGTTTTTATTGCTTAAAACACGATTTCTCGACCAGAATATGCTTTTTCAAAAAAGCCATGTTCCCATGGCGAGAGACTCGTTTTCTGTGAGAAAATGCATTAAAAGGAGGGATTTCATCAGAAACACTATAAATACATATTGTACTTGTCTGAAAACGCACAGAACCTTGAAATAGAAGGTTTCTGACCAAAAAACACATTGGTGAAACCCCTATCTTAAGGCTCTGAGTGTTTGCACACATGTACAAACAGGCATGTTTAAACTATAACGTTTTTAGTGAAATCATGTTTCTCTCGAGGAAAAAACGCGTTTAAAGCCATAAAAAGATCTCACTGTGTTTTGGCATTGACCAAGCTACCAACAACCTAAAAAATGATCAGAACTGGAGAAATTACACATTGACATTGGGTGAAATCATGTAACTCTTAAGGACGTGTTGCAGACTTGTTGAATAGATTCATTTTTCTTGTTTTGTTTGTTTTTGATGAAATTGTGCTTTTCTCGTCGAGAAAAGGCGTTTAACGCGAAAAAAAGGTTTAGTGCGTTATGAATACGGGCTAGCTTACCAAAAGTACAAATGTGAACTAAATAAGGCCGGGAGTCGTTTTTATTGCTTAAAACACGATTTCTCGACCAGAATATGCTTTTTCAAAAAAGCCATGTTCCATGGCGAGAGACTCGTTTTCTGTGAGAAAATGCATTAAAAGGAGGGATTTCATCAGAAACACTATAAATACATATTGTACTTGTCTGAAAACGCACAGAACCTTGAAATAGAAGGTTTCTCACCAAAAAACACATTGGTGAAACCCCTATCTTAAGGCTCTGAGTGTTTGCACACATGTACAAACAGGCATGTTTAAACTATAACGTTTTTAGTGAAATCATGTTTCTCTCGAGGAGAAAACGCGTTTAAAGCCATAAAAAGATCTCACTGTGTTTTGGCATTGACCAAGCTACCAACAACCTAAAAAATGATCAGAACTGGAGAAATTACACATTGACATTGGGTGAAATCATGTAACTCTTAAGGACGTGTTGCAGACTTGTTGAATAGATTCATTTTTCTTGTTTTGTTTGTTTTTGATGAAATTGTGCTTTTCTCGTCGAGAAAAGGCGTTTAACGCGATAAAAAGGTTTAGTGCGTTATGAATACGGGCTAGCTTACCAAAAGTACAAATGTGAACCAAATAAGGCCGGGAGTCGTTTTTATTGCTTAAAACACGATTTCTCGACCAGAATATGCTTTTTCAAAAAAGCCATGTTCCCATGGCGAGAGACTCGTTTTCTGTGAGAAAATGCATTAAAAGGAGGGATTTCATCAGAAACACTATAAATACATATTGTACTTGTCTGAAAACGCACAGAACCTTGAAATAGAAGGTTTCTCACCAAAAAACACATTGGTGAAACCCCTATCTTAAGGCTCTGAGTGTTTGCACACATGTACAAACAGGCATGTTTAAACTATAACGTTTTTAGTGAAATCATGTTTCTCTCGAGGAGAAAACGCGTTTAAAGCCATAAAAAGATCTCACTGTGTTTTGGCATTGACCAAGCTACCAACAACCTAAAAAATGATCAGAACTGGAGAAATTACACATTGACATTGGGTGAAATCATGTAACTCTTAAGGACGTGTTGCAGACTTGTTGAATAGATTCATTTTTCTTGTTTTGTTTGTTTTTGATGAAATTGTGCTTTTCTCGTCGAGAAAAGGCGTTTAACGCGATAAAAAGGTTTAGTGCGTTATGAATACGGGCTAGCTTACCAAAAGTACAAATGTGAACCAAATAAGGCCGGGAGTCGTTTTTATTGCTTAAAACACGATTTCTCGACCAGAATATGCTTTTTCAAAAAAGCCATGTTCCCATGGCGAGAGACTCGTTTTCTGTGAGAAAATGCATTAAAAGGAGGGATTTCATGAGAAACACTATAAATACATATTGTACTTGTCTGAAAACGCACAGAACCTTGAAATAGAAGGTTTCTCACCAAACAACACATTGGTGAAACCCCTATCTTAAGGCTCTGAGTGTTTGCACACATGTACAAACAGGCATGTTTAAATTATAACGTTTTTAGTGAAATCATGTTTCTCTCGAGGAGAAAACGCGTTTAAAGCCATAAAAAGATCTCACTGTGTTTTGGCATTGACCAAGCTACCAACAACCTAAAAAATGATCATAACTGGAGAAATTACACATTGACATTGGGTGAAATCATGTAACTCTTAAGGACGTGTTGCAGACTTGTTGAATAGATTCATTTTTCTTGTTTTCTTTGTTTTTGATGAAATTGTGCTTTTCTCGTCGAGAAAAGGCGTTTAACGCGATAAAAAGGTTTAGTGCGTTATGAGTACGGGCTAGCTTACCAAAAGTACAAATGTGAACTAAATAAGGCCGGGAGTCGTTTTTATTGCTTAAAACACGATTTCTCGACCAGAATATGCTTTTTCAAAAAAGCCATGTTCCCATGGCGAGAGACTCGTTTTCTGTGAGAAAATGCATTAAAAGGAGGGATTTCATCAGAAACACTATAAATACATATTGTACTTGTCTGAAAACGCACAGAACCTTGAAATAGAAGGTTTCTCACCAAACAACACATTGGTGAAACCCCTATCTTAAGGCTCTGAGTGTTTGCACACATGTACAAACAGGCATGTTTAAACTATAACGTTTTTAGTGAAATCATGTTTCTCTCGAGGAGAAAACGCGTTTAAAGCCATAAAAAGATCTCACTGTGTTTTGGCATTGACCAAGCTACCAACAACCTAAAAAATGATCAGAACTGGAGAAATTACATATTGACATTGGGTGAAATCATGTAACTCTTAAGGACGTGTTGCAGACTTGTTGAATAGATTCATTTTTCTTGTTTTGTTTGTTTTTGATGAAATTGCTTTTCTCGTCGAGAAAAGGCGTTTAACGCGATAAAAAGGTTTAGTGCGTTATGAATACGGGCTAGCTTACCAAAAGTACAAATGTGAACTAAATAAGGCCGGGAGTCGTTTTTATTGCTTAAAACACGATTTCTCGACCAGAATATGCTTTTTCAAAAAAGCCATGTTCCCATGGCGAGAGACTCGTTTTCTGTGAGAAAATGCATTAAAAGGAGGGATTTCATCAGAAACACTATAAATACATATTGTACTTGTCTGAAAACGCACAGAACCTTGAAATAGAAGGTTTCTCACCAAAAAACACATTGGTGAAACCCCTATCTTAAGGCTCTGAGTGTTTGCACACATGTACAAACAGGCATGTTTAAACTATAACGTTTTTAGTGAAATCATGTTTCTCTCGAGGAGAAAACGCGTTTAAAGCCATAAAAAGATCTCACTGTGTTTTGGCATTGACCAAGCTACCAACAACCTAAAAAATGATCAGAACTGGAGAAATTACACATTGACATTGGGTAAAATCATGTAACTCTTAAGGACGTGTTGCAGACTTGTTGAATAGATTCATTTTTCTTGTTTTGTTTGTTTTTGATGAAATTGTGCTTTTCTCGTCGAGAATAGGCGTTTAACGCAATAAAAAGGTTTAGTGCGTTATGAATACGGGCTAGCTTACCAAAAGTACAAATGTGAACCAAATAAGGCCGGGAGTCGTTTTTATTGCTTAAAACACGATTTCTCGACCAGAATATGCTTTTTCAAAAAAGCCATGTTCCCATGGCGAGAGACTCGTTTTCTGTGAGAAAATGCATTAAAAGGAGGGATTTCATCAGAAACACTATAAATACATATTGTACTTGTCTGAAAACGCACAGAACCTTGAAATAGAAGGTTTCTCACCAAAAAACACATTGGTGAAACCCCTATCTTAAGGCTCTGAGTGTTTGCACACATGTACAAACAGGCATGTTTAAACTATAACGTTTTTAGTGAAATCATGTTTCTCTCGAGGAGAAAACGCGTTTAAAGCCATAAAAAGATCTCACTGTGTTTTGGCATTGACCAAGCTACCAACAACCTAAAAAATGATCAGAACTGGAGAAATTACACATTGACATTGGGTGAAATCATGTAACTCTTAAGGACGTGTTGCAGACTTGTTGAATAGATTCATTTTTCTTGTTTTGTTTGTTTTTGATGAAATTGTGCTTTTCTCGTCGAGAAAAGGCGTTTAACGCGATAAAAAGGTTTAGTGCGTTATGAATACGGGCTAGCTTACCAAAAGTACAAATGTGAACCAAATAAGGCCGGGAGTCGTTTTTATTGCTTAAAACACGATTTCTCGACCAGAATATGCTTTTTCAAAAAAGCCATGTTCCCATGGCGAGAGACTCGTTTTCTGTGAGAAAATGCATTAAAAGGAGGGATTTCATCAGAAACACTATAAATACATATTGTACTTGTCTGAAAACGCACAGAACCTTGAAATAGAAGGTTTCTCACCAAACAACACATTGGTGAAACCCCTATCTTAAGGCTCTGAGTGTTTGCACACATGTACAAACAGGCATGTTTAAACTATAACGTTTTTAGTGAAATCATGTTTCTCTCGAGGAGAAAACGCGTTTAAAGCCATAAAAAGATCTCACTGTGTTTTGGCATTGACCAAGCTACCAACAACCTAAAAAATGATCAGAACTGGAGAAATTACATATTGACATTGGGTGAAATCATGGAACTCTTAAGGACGTGTTGCAGACTTGTTGAATAGATTCATTTATCTTGTTTTGTTTGTTTTTGATGAAATTGCTTTTCTCGTCGAGAAAAGGCATTTAACGCGATAAAAAGGTTTAGTGCGTTATGAATACGGGCTAGCTTACCAAAAGTACAAATGTGAACTAAATAAGGCCGGGAGTCGTTTTTATTGCTTAAAACACGATTTCTCGACCAGAATATGCTTTTTCAAAAAAGCCATGTTCCCATGGCGAGAGACTCGTTTTCTGTGAGAAAATGCATTAAAAGGAGGGATTTCATCAGAAACACTATAAATACATATTGTACTTGTCTGAAAACGCACAGAACCTTGAAATAGAAGGTTTCTCACCAAAAAACACATTGGTGAAACCCCTATCTTAAGGCTCTGAGTGTTTGCACACATGTACAAACAGGCATGTTTAAACTATAACGTTTTTAGTGAAATCATGTTTCTCTCGAGGAGAAAACGCGTTTAAAGCCATAAAAAGATCTCACTGTGTTTTGGCATTGACCAAGCTACCAACAACCTAAAAAATGATCAGAACTGGAGAAATTACACATTGACATTGGGTGAAATCATGTAACTCTTAAGGACGTGTTGCAGACTTGTTGAATAGATTCATTTTTCTTGTTTTGTTTGTTTTTGATGAAATTGCTTTTCTCGTCGAGAAAAGGCGTTTAACGCGATAAAAAGGTTTAGTGCGTTATGAATACGGGCTAGCTTACCAAAAGTACAAATGTGAACCAAATAAGGCCGGGAGTCGTTTTTATTGCTTAAAACACGATTTCTCGACCAGAATATGCTTTTTCAAAAAAGCCATGTTCCCATGGCGAGAGACTCGTTTTCTGTGAGAAAATGCATTAAAAGGAGGGATTTCAACAGAAACACTATAAATACATATTGTACTTGTCTGAAAACGCACAGAACCTTGAAATAGAAGGTTTCTCACCAAAAAACACATTGGTGAAACCCCTATCTTAAGGCTCTGAGTGTTTGCACACATGTGCAAACAGGCATGTTTAAACTATAACGTTTTTAGTGAAATCATGTTTCTCTCGAGGAGAAAACGCGTTTAAAGCCATAAAAAGATCTCACTGTGTTTTGGCATTGACCAAGCTACCAACAACCTAAAAAATGATCAGAACTGGAGAAATTACACATTGACATTGGGTGAAATCATGTAACTCTTAAGGACGTGTTGCAGACTTGTTGAATAGATTCATTTTTCTTGTTTTGTTTGTTTTTGATGAAATTGTGCTTTTCTCGTCGAGAAAAGGCGTTTAACGCGATAAAAAGGTTTAGTGCGTTATGAATACGGGCTAGCTTACCAAAAGTACAAATGTGAACTAAATAAGGCCGGGAGTCGTTTTTATTGCTTAAAACACGATTTCTCGACCAAAATATGCTTTTTCAAAAAAGCCATGTTCCCATGGCGAGAGACTCGTTTTCTGTGAGAAAATGCATTAAAAGGAGGGATTTCATGAGAAACACTATAAATACATATTGTACTTGTCTGAAAACGCACAGAACCTTGAAATAGAAGGTTTCTCACCAAAAAACACATTGGTGAAACCCCTATCTTAAGGCTCTGAGTGTTTGCACACATGTACAAACAGGCATGTTTAAACTATAACGTTTTTAGTGAAATCATGTTTCTCTCGAGGAGAAAACGCGTTTAAAGCCATAAAAAGATTTCACTGTGTTTTGACATTGGACCAAGCTACCAACAACCTAAAAAATGATCAGAACTGGAGAAATTACACATTGACATTGGGTGAAATCATGTAACTCTTAAGGACGTGTTGTAGACTTGCTGAATACATTCATTTTTCTTGTTTTGTTTGTTTTTGATGAAATTGTGCTTTTCTCGTCGAGAAAAGGCGTTTAACGCGATAAAAAGGTTTAGTGCGTTATGAATACGGGCTAGCTTACCAAAAGTACAAATGTGAACCAAATAAGGCCGGGAGTCGTTTTTATTGCTTAAAACACGATTTCTCGACCAGAATATGCTTTTTCAAAAAAGCCATGTTCCCATGGCGAGAGACTCGTTTTCTGTGAGAAAATGCATTAAAAGGAGGGATTTCATCAGAAACACTATAAATACATATTGTACTTGTCTGAAAACGCACAGAACCTTGAAATAGAAGGTTTCTCACCAAAAAACACATTGGTGAAACCCCTATCTTAAGGCTCTGAGTGTTTGCACACATGTACAAACAGGCATGTTTAAACTATAACGTTTTTAGTGAAATCATGTTTCTCTCGAGGAGAAAACGCGTTTAAAGCCATAAAAAGATCTCACTGTGTTTTGGCATTGACCAAGCTACCAACAACCTAAAAAATGATCAGAACTGGAGAAATTACACATTGACATTGGGTGAAATCATGTAACTCTTAAGGACGTGTTGCAGACTTGTTGAATAGATTCATTTTTCTTGTTTTGTTTGTTTTTGATGAAATTGTGCTTTTCTCGTCGAGAATAGGCGTTTAACGCAATAAAAAGGTTTAGTGCGTTATGAATACGGGCTAGCTTACCAAAAGTACAAATGTGAACCAAATAAGGCCGGGAGTCGTTTTTATTGCTTAAAACACGATTTCTCGACCAGAATATGCTTTTTCAAAAAAGCCATGTTCCCATGGCGAGAGACTCGTTTTCTGTGAGAAAATGCATTAAAAGGAGGGATTTCATCAGAAACACTATAAATACATATTGTACTTGTCTGAAAACGCACAGAACCTTGAAATAGAAGGTTTCTCACCAAAAAACACATTGGTGAAACCCCTATCTTAAGGCTCTGAGTGTTTGCACACATGTACAAACAGGCATGTTTAAACTATAACGTTTTTAGTGAAATCATGTTTCTCTCGAGGAGAAAACGCGTTTAAAGCCATAAAAAGATCTCACTGTGTTTTGGCATTGACCAAGCTACCAACAACCTAAAAAATGATCAGAACTGGAGAAATTACACATTGACATTGGGTGAAATCATGTAACTCTTAAGGACGTGTTGCAGACTTGTTGAATAGATTCATTTTTCTTGTTTTGTTTGTTTTTGATGAAATTGTGCTTTTCTCGTCGAGAAAAGGCGTTTAACGCGATAAAAAGGTTTAGTGAGTTATGAATACGGGCTAGCTTACCAAAAGTACAAATGTGAACCAAATAAGGCCGGGAGTCGTTTTTATTGCTTAAAACACGATTTCTCGACCAGAATATGCTTTTTCAAAAAAGCCATGTTCCCATGGCGAGAGACTCGTTTTCTGTGAGAAAATGCATTAAAAGGAGGGATTTCATCAGAAACACTATAAATACATATTGTACTTGTCTGAAAACGCACAGAACCTTGAAATAGAAGGTTTCTCACCAAACAACACATTGGTGAAACCCCTATCTTAAGGCTCTGAGTGTTTGCACACATGTACAAACAGGCATGTTTAAACTATAACGTTTTTAGTGAAATCATGTTTCTCTCGAGGAGAAAACGCGTTTAAAGCCATAAAAAGATCTCACTGTGTTTTGGCATTGACCAAGCTACCAACAACCTAAAAAATGATCAGAACTGGAGAAATTACATATTGACATTGGGTGAAATCATGGAACTCTTAAGGACGTGTTGCAGACTTGTTGAATAGATTCATTTATCTTGTTTTGTTTGTTTTTGATGAAATTGCTTTTCTCGTCGAGAAAAGGCATTTAACGCGATAAAAAGGTTTAGTGCGTTATGAATACGGGCTAGCTTACCAAAAGTACAAATGTGAACTAAATAAGGCCGGGAGTCGTTTTTATTGCTTAAAACACGATTTCTCGACCAGAATATGCTTTTTCAAAAAAGCCATGTTCCCATGGCGAGAGACTCGTTTTCTGTGAGAAAATGCATTAAAAGGAGGGATTTCATCAGAAACACTATAAATACATATTGTACTTGTCTGAAAACGCACAGAACCTTGAAATAGAAGGTTTCTCACCAAAAAACACATTGGTGAAACCCCTATCTTAAGGCTCTGAGTGTTTGCACACATGTACAAACAGGCATGTTTAAACTATAACGTTTTTAGTGAAATCATGTTTCTCTCGAGGAGAAAACGCGTTTAAAGCCATAAAAAGATCTCACTGTGTTTTGGCATTGACCAAGCTACCAACAACCTAAAAAATGATCAGAACTGGAGAAATTACATATTGACATTGGGTGAAATCATGTAACTCTTAAGGACGTGTTGCAGACTTGTTGAATAGATTCATTTTTCTTGTTTTGTTTGTTTTTGATGAAATTGCTTTTCTCGTCGAGAAAAGGCGTTTAACGCGATAAAAAGGTTTAGTGCGTTATGAATACGGGCTAGCTTACCAAAAGTACAAATGTGAACTAAATAAGGCCGGGAGTCGTTTTTATTGCTTAAAACACGATTTCTCGACCAGAATATGCTTTTTCAAAAAAGCCATGTTCCCATGGCGAGAGACTCGTTTTCTGTGAGAAAATACATTAAAAGGAGGGATTTCATCAGAAACACTATAAATACATATTGTACTTGTCTGAAAACGCACAGAACCTTGAAATAGAAGGTTTCTCACCAAAAAACACATTGGTGAAACCCCTATCTTAAGGCTCTGAGTGTTTGCACACATGTACAAACAGGCATGTTTAAACTATAACGTTTTTAGTGAAATCATGTTTCTCTCGAGGAGAAAACGCGTTTAAAGCCATAAAAAGATCTCACTGTGTTTTGGCATTGACCAAGCTACCAACAACCTAAAAAATGATCAGAACTGGAGAAATTACACATTGACATTGGGTGAAATCATGTAACTCTTAAGGACGTGTTGCAGACTTGTTGAATAGATTCATTTTTCTTGTTTTGTTTGTTTTTGATGAAATTGTGCTTTTCTCGTCGAGAAAAGGCGTTTAACGCGATAAAAAGGTTTAGTGCGTTATGAATACGGGCTAGCTTACCAAAAGTACAAATGTGAACCAAATAAGGCCGGGAGTCGTTTTTATTGCTTAAAACACGATTTCTCGACCAGAATATGCTTTTTCAAAAAAGCCATGTTCCCATGGCGAGAGACTCGTTTTCTGTGAGAAAATGCATTAAAAGGAGGGATTTCATCAGAAACACTATAAATACATATTGTACTTGTCTGAAAACGCACAGAACCTTGAAATAGAAGGTTTCTCACCAAAAAACACATTGGTGAAACCCCTATCTTAAGGCTCTGAGTGTTTGCACACATGTACAAACAGGCATGTTTAAACTATAACGTTTTTAGTGAAATCATGTTTCTCTCGAGGAGAAAACGCGTTTAAAGCCATAAAAAGATCTCACTGTGTTTTGGCATTGACCAAGCTACCAACAACCTAAAAAATGATCAGAACTGGAGAAATTACATATTGACATTGGGTGAAATCATGTAACTCTTAAGGACGTGTTGCAGACTTGTTGAATAGATTCATTTTTCTTGTTTTGTTTGTTTTTGATGAAATTGTGCTTTTCTCGTCGAGAAAAGGCGTTTAACGCGATAAAAAGGTTTAGTGCGTTATGAATACGGGCTAGCTTACCAAAAGTACAAATGTGAACTAAATAAGGCCGGGAGTCGTTTTTATTGCTTAAAACACGATTTCTCGACCAGAATATGCTTTTTCAAAAAAGCCATGTTCCATGGCGAGAGACTCGTTTTCTGTGAGAAAATGCATTAAAAGGAGGGATTTCATCAGAAACACTATAAATACATATTGTACTTGTCTGAAAACGCACAGAACCTTGAAATAGAAGGTTTCTCACCAAAAAACACATTGGTGAAACCCCTATCTTAAGGCTCTGAGTGTTTGCACACATGTACAAACAGGCATGTTTAAACTATAACGTTTTTAGTGAAATCATGTTTCTCTCGAGGAGAAAACGCGTTTAAAGCCATAAAAACATCTCACTGTGTTTTGGCATTGACCAAGCTACCAACAACCTAAAAAATGATCAGAACTGGAGAAATTACACATTGAAATTGGGTGAAATCATGTAACTCTTAAGGACGTGTTGCAGACTTGTTTGAATAGATTCATTTTTCTTGTTTTGTTTGTTTTTGATGAAATTGTGCTTTTCTCGTCGAGAAAAGGCGTTTAACGCGATAAAAAGGTTTAGTGCGTTATGAATACGGGCTAGCTTACCAAAAGTACAAATGTGAACCAAATAAGGCCGGGAGTCGTTTTTTATTGCTTAAAACACGATTTCTCGACCAGAATATGCTTTTTCAAAAAAGCCATGTTCCCATGGCGAGAGACTCGTTTTCTGTGAGAAAATGCATTAAAAGGAGGGATTTCATCAGAAACACTATAAATACATATTGTACTTGTCTGAAAACGCACAGAACCTTGAAATAGAAGGTTTCTCACCAAAAAACACATTGGTGAAACCCCTATCTTAAGGCTCTGAGTGTTTGCACACATGTACAAACAGGCATGTTTAAACTATAACGTTTTTAGTGAAATCATGTTTCTCTCGAGGAGAAAACGCGTTTAAAGCCATAAAAAGATCTCACTGTGTTTTGGCATT
Organism: Lampris incognitus; assembly: GCF_029633865.1. Lineage (NCBI taxonomy): Eukaryota > Metazoa > Chordata > Actinopteri > Lampriformes > Lampridae > Lampris > Lampris incognitus. Next base: position 610,466 of record NC_079228.1, read on the forward strand.
GACCAAGCTACCAACAACCTAAAAAATGATCAGAACTGGAGAAATTACACATTGACATTGGGTGAAATCATGTAACTCTTAAGGACGTGTTGCAGACTTGTTGAATAGATTCATTTTTCTTGTTTTGTTTGTTTTTGATGAAATTGTGCTTTTCTCGTCGAGAAAAGGCGTTTAACGCGAAAAAAAGGTTTAGTGCGTTATGAATACGGGCTAGCTTACCAAAAGTACAAATGTGAAGTAAATAAGGCCGGGAGTCGTTTTTATTGCTTAAAACACGATTTCTCGACCAGAATATGCTTTTTCAAAAAAGCCATGTTCCCATGGCGAGAGACTCGTTTTCTGTGAGAAAATGCATTAAAAGGAGGGATTTCATCAGAAACACTATAAATACATATTGTACTTGTCTGAAAACGCACAGAACCTTGAAATAGAAGGTTTCTCACCAAAAAACACATTGGTGAAACCCCTATCTTAAGGCTCTGAGTGTTTGCACACATGTACAACAGGCATGTTTAAACTATAACGTTTTTAGTGAAATCATGTTTCTCTCGAGGAGAAAACGCGTTTAAAGCCATAAAAAGATCTCACTGTGTTTTGGCATTGATCAAGCTAACAACAACCTAAAAAATGATCAGAACTGGAGAAATTACACATTGACATTGGGTGAAATCATGTAACTCTTAAGGACGTGTTGCAGACTTGTTGAATAGATTCATTTTTCTTGTTTTGTTTGTTTTTGATGAAATTGTGCTTTTCTCGTCGAGAAAAGGCGTTTAACGCGATAAAAAGGTTTAGTGCGTTATGAATACGGGCTAGCTTACCAAAAGTACAAATGTGAACCAAATAAGGCCGGGAGTCGTTTTTATTGCTTAAAACACGATTTCTCGACCAGAATATGCTTTTTCAAAAAAGCCATGTTCCCATGGCGAGAGACTCGTTTTCTGTGAGAAAATGCATTAAAAGGAGGGATTTCATCAGAAACACTATAAATACATATTGTACTTGTCTGAAAACGCACAGAACCTTGAAATAGAAGGTTTCTCACCAAAAAACACATTGGTGAAACCCCTATCTTAAGGCTCTGAGTGTTTGCACACATGTACAAACAGGCATGTTTAAACTATAACGTTTTTAGTGAAATCATGTTTCTCTCGAGGAGAAAACGCGTTTAAAGCCATAAAAAGATCTCACTGTGTTTTGGCATTGACCAAGCTACCAACAACCTAAAAAATGATCAGAACTGGAGAAATTACACATTGACATTGGGTGAAATCATGTAACTCTTAAGGACGTGTTGCAGACTTGTTGAATAGATTCATTTTTCTTGTTTTGTTTGTTTTTGATGAAATTGAGCTTTTCTCGTCGAGAAAAGGCGTTTAACGCGACAAAAGGTTTAGTGCGTTATGAATACGGGCTAGCTTACCAAAAGTACAAATGTGAACTAAATAAGGCCGGGAGTCGTTTTTATTGCTTAAAACACGATTTCTTGACCAGAATATGCTTTTTCAAAAAGCCATGTTCCCATGGCGAGAGACTCGTTTTCTGTGAGAAAATGCATTAAAAGGAGGGATTTCATCAGAAACACTATAAATACATATTGTACTTGTCTGAAAACACACAGAACCTTGAAATAGAAGGTTTCTCACCAAAAAACACATTGGTGAAACCCCTATCTTAAGGCTCTGAGTGTTTGCACACATGTACAACAGGCATGTTTAAACTATAACGTTTTTAGTGAAATCATGTTTCTCTCGAGGAGAAAACGCGTTTAAAGCCATAAAAAGATCTCACTGTGTTTTGGCATTGACCAAGCTACCAACAACCTAAAAAATGATCAGAACTGGAGAAATTACATATTGACATTGGGTGAAATCATGTAACTCTTAAGGACGTGTTGCAGACTTGTTGAATAGATTCATTTTTCTTGTTTTGTTTGTTTTGATGAAATTGCTTTTCTCGTCGAGAAAAGGCGTTTAACGCGATAAAAAGGTTTAGTGCGTTATGAATACGGGCTAGCTTACCAAAAGTACAAATGTGAACTAAATAAGGCCGGGAGTCGTTTTTATTGCTTAAAACACGATTTCTCGACAAGAATATGCTTTTTCAAAAAAGCCATGTTCCCATGGCGAGAGACTCGTTTTCTTTGAGAAAATGCATTAAAAGGAGGGATTTCATCAGAAACACTATAAATACATATTGTACTTGTCTGAAAACGCACAGAACCTTGAAATAGAAGGTTTCTCACCAAAAAACACATTGGTGAAACCCCTATCTTAAGACTCTGAGTGTTTGCACACATGTACAACAGGCATGTTTAAACTATAACGTTTTTAGTGAAATCATGTTTCTCTCGAGGAGAAAACGCGTTTAAAGCCATAAAAAGATCTCACTGTGTTTTGGCATTGACCAAGCTACCAACAACCTAAAAAATGATCAGAACTGGAGAAATTACATATTGACATTGGGTGAAATCATGTAACTCTTAAGGACGTGTTGCAGACTTGTTGAATAGATTCATTTATCTTGTTTTGTTTGTTTTTGATGAAATTGTGCTTTTCTCGTCGAGAAAAGGCGTTTAACGCGATAAAAAGGTTTAGTGCGTTATGAATACGGGCTAGCTTACCAAAAGTACAAATGTGAACTAAATAAGGCCGGGAGTCGTTTTTATTGCTTAAAACACGATTTCTCGACCAGAATATGCTTTTTCAAAAAAGCCATGTTCCCATGGCGAGAGACTCGTTTTCTGTGAGAAAATGCATTAAAAGGAGGGATTTCATCAGAAACACTATAAATACATATTGTACTTGTCTGAAAACGCACAGAACCTTGAAATAGAAGGTTTCTCACCAAAAAACACATTGGTGAAACCCCTATCTTAAGGCTCTGAGTGTTTGCACACATGTACAAACAGGCATGTTTAAACTATAACGTTTTTAGTGAAATCATGTTTCTCTCGAGGAGAAAACGCGTTTAAAGCCATAAAAAGATCTCACTGTGTTTTGGCATTGACCAAGCTACCAACAACCTAAAAAATGATCAGAACTGGAGAAATTACATATTGACATTGGGTGAAATCATGTAACTCTTAAGGACGTGTTGCAGACTTGTTGAATAGATTCATTTTTCTTGTTTTGTTTGTTTTTGATGAAATTGTGCTTTTCTCGTCGAGAAAAGGCGTTTAACGCGAAAAAAAGGTTTAGTGCGTTATGAATACGGGCTAGCTTACCAAAAGTACAAATGTGAACTAAATAAGGCCGGGAGTCGTTTTTATTGCTTAAAACACGATTTCTCGACCAGAATATGCTTTTTCAAAAAAGCCATGTTCCCATGGCGAGAGACTCGTTTTCTGTGAGAAAATGCATTAAAAGGAGGGATTTCATCAGAAACACTATAAATACATATTGTACTTGTCTGAAAACGCACAGAACCTTGAAATAGAAGGTTTCTCACCAAAAAACACATTGGTGAAACCCCTATCTTAAGGCTCTGAGTGTTTGCACACATGTACAAACAGGCATGTTTAAACTATAACGTTTTTAGTGAAATCATGTTTCTCTCGAGGAGAAAACGCGTTTAAAGCCATAAAAAGATCTCACTGTGTTTTGGCATTGACCAAGCTACCAACAACCTAAAAAATGATCATAACTGGAGAAATTACACATTGACATTGGGTGAAATCATGTAACTCTTAAGGACGTGTTGCAGACTTGTTGAATAGATTCATTTTTCTTGTTTTCTTTGTTTTTGATGAAATTGTGCTTTTCTCGTCGAGAAAAGGCGTTTAACGCGATAAAAAGGTTTAGTGCGTTATGAATACGGGCTAGCTTACCAAAAGTACAAATGTGAACTAAATAAGGCCGGGAGTCGTTTTTATTGCTTAAAACACGATTTCTCGACCAGAATATGCTTTTTCAAAAAAGCCATGTTCCCATGGCGAGAGACTCGTTTTCTGTGAGAAAATGCATTAAAAGGAGGGATTTCATCAGAAACACTATAAATACATATTGTACTTGTCTGAAAACGCACAGAACCTTGAAATAGAAGGTTTCTCACCAAAAAACACATTGGTGAAACCCCTATCTTAAGGCTCTGAGTGTTTGCACACATGTACAAACAGGCATGTTTAAACTATAACGTTTTTAGTGAAATCATGTTTCTCTCGAGGAGAAAACGCGTTTAAAGCCATAAAAAGATCTCACTGTGTTTTGGCATTGACCAAGCTACCAACAACCTAAAAAATGATCATAACTGGAGAAATTACACATTGACATTGGGTGAAATCATGTAACTCTTAAGGACGTGTTGCAGACTTGTTGAATAGATTCATTTTTCTTGTTTTCTTTGTTTTTGATGAAATTGTGCTTTTCTCGTCGAGAAAAGGCGTTTAACGCGATAAAAAGGTTTAGTGCGTTATGAATACGGGCTAGCTTACCAAAAGTACAAATGTGAACTAAATAAGGCCGGGAGTCGTTTTTATTGCTTAAAACACGATTTCTCGACCAGAATATGCTTTTTCAAAAAAGCCATGTTCCCATGGCGAGAGACTCGTTTTCTGTGAGAAAATGCATTAAAAGGAGGGATTTCATCAGAAACACTATAAATACATATTGTACTTGTCTGAAAACGCACAGAACCTTGAAATAGAAGGTTTCTCACCAAACAACACATTGGTGAAACCCCTATCTTAAAGGCTCTGAGTGTTTGCACACATGTACAAACAGGCATGTTTAAACTATAACGTTTTTAGTGAAATCATGTTTCTCTCGAGGAGAAAACGCGTTTAAAGCCATAAAAAGATCTCACTGTGTTTTGGCATTGACCAAGCTACCAACAACCTAAAAAATGATCAGAACTGGAGAAATTACATATTGACATTGGGTGAAATCATGTAACTCTTAAGGACGTGTTGCAGACTTGTTGAATAGATTCATTTTTCTTGTTTTGTTTGTTTTTGATGAAATTGCTTTTCTCGTCGAGAAAAGGCGTTTAACGCGATAAAAAAAAAGGTTTAGTGCGTTATGAATACGGGCTAGCTTACCAAAAGTACAAATGTGAACTAAATAAGGCCGGGAGTCGTTTTTATTGCTTAAAACACGATTTCTCGACCAGAATATGCTTTTTCAAAAAAGCCATGTTCCCATGGCGAGAGACTCGTTTTCTGTGAGAAAATGCATTAAAAGGAGGGATTTCATCAGAAACACTATAAATACATATTGTACTTGTCTGAAAACGCACAGAACCTTGAAATAGAAGGTTTCTCACCAAAAAACACATTGGTGAAACCCCTATCTTAAGGCTCTGAGTGTTTGCACACATGTACAACAGGCATGGTTAAACTATAACGTTTTTAGTGAAATCATGTTTCTCTCGAGGAGAAAACGCGTTTAAAGCCATAAAAAGATCTCACTGTGTTTTGGCATTGATCAAGCTACCAACAACCTAAAAAATGATCATAACTGGAGAAATTACACATTGACATTGGGTGAAATCATGTAACTCTTAAGGACGTGTTGCAGACTTGTTGAATAGATTCATTTTTCTTGTTTTCTTTGTTTTTGATGAAATTGTGCTTTTCTCGTCGAGAAAAGGCGTTTAACGCGATAAAAAGGTTTAGTGCGTTATGAATACGGGCTAGCTTACCAAAAGTACAAATGTGAACTAAATAAGGCCGGGAGTCGTTTTTATTGCTTAAAACACGATTTCTCGACCAGAATATGCTTTTTCAAAAAATCCATGTTCCCATGGCGAGAGACTCGTTTTCTGTGAGAAAATGCATTAAAAGGAGGGATTTCATCAGAAACACTATAAATACATATTGTACTTGTCTGAAAACACACAGAACCTTGAAATAGAAGGTTTCTCACCAAAAAACACATTGGTGAAACCCCTATCTTAAGGCTCTGAGTGTTTGCACACATGTACAACAGGCATGTTTAAACTATAACGTTTTTAGTGAAATCATGTTTCTCTCGAGGAGAAAACGCGTTTAAAGCCATAAAAAGATCTCACTGTGTTTTGGCATTGACCAAGCTACCAACAACCTAAAAAATGATCAGAACTGGAGAAATTACATATTGACATTGGGTGAAATCATGTAACTCTTAAGGACGTGTTGCAGACTTGTTGAATAGATTCATTTTTCTTGTTTTGTTTGTTTTTGATGAAATTGCTTTTCTCGTCGAGAAAAGGCGTTTAACGCGATAAAAAGGTTTAGTGCGTTATGAATACGGGCTAGCTTACCAAAAGTACAAATGTGAACTAAATAAGGCCGGGAGTCGTTTTTATTGCTTAAAACACGATTTCTCGACAAGAATATGCTTTTTCAAAAAAGCCATGTTCCCATGGCGAGAGACTCGTTTTCTGTGAGAAAATGCATTAAAAGGAGGGATTTCATCAGAAACACTATAAATACATATTGTACTTGTCTGAAAACGCACAGAACCTTGAAATAGAAGGTTTCTCACCAAAAAACACATTGGTGAAACCCCTATCTTAAGACTCTGAGTGTTTGCACACATGTACAACAGGCATGTTTAAACTATAACGTTTTTAGTGAAATCATGTTTCTCTCGAGGAGAAAACGCGTTTAAAGCCATAAAAAGATCTCACTGTGTTTTGGCATTGACCAAGCTACCAACAACCTAAAAAATGATCAGAACTGGAGAAATTACATATTGACATTGGGTGAAATCATGTAACTCTTAAGGACGTGTTGCAGACTTGTTGAATAGATTCATTTATCTTGTTTTGTTTGTTTTTGATGAAATTGTGCTTTTCTCGTCGAGAAAAGGCGTTTAACGCGATAAAAAGGTTTAGTGCGTTATGAATACGGGCTAGCTTACCAAAAGTACAAATGTGAACTAAATAAGGCCGGGAGTCGTTTTTATTGCTTAAAACACGATTTCTCGACCAGAATATGCTTTTTCAAAAAAGCCATGTTCCCATGGCGAGAGACTCGTTTTCTGTGAGAAAATGCATTAAAAGGAGGGATTTCATCAGAAACACTATAAATACATATTGTACTTGTCTGAAAACGCACAGAACCTTGAAATAGAAGGTTTCTCACCAAAAAACACATTGGTGAAACCCCTATCTTAAGGCTCTGAGTGTTTGCACACATGTACAAACAGGCATGTTTAAACTATAACGTTTTTAGTGAAATCATGTTTCTCTCGAGGAGAAAACGCGTTTAAAGCCATAAAAAGATCTCACTGTGTTTTGGCATTGACCAAGCTACCAACAACCTAAAAAATGATCAGAACTGGAGAAATTACATATTGACATTGGGTGAAATCATGTAACTCTTAAGGACGTGTTGCAGACTTGTTGAATAGATTCATTTTTCTTGTTTTGTTTGTTTTTGATGAAATTGTGCTTTTCTCGTCGAGAAAAGGCGTTTAACGCGACAAAAGGTTTAGTGCGTTATGAATACGGGCTAGCTTACCAAAAGTACAAATGTGAACTAAATAAGGCCGGGAGTCGTTTTTATTGCTTAAAACACGATTTCTCGACCAGAATATGCTTTTTCAAAAAAGCCATGTTCCCATGGCGAGAGACTCGTTTTCTGTGAGAAAATGCATTAAAAGGAGGGATTTCATCAGAAACACTATAAATACATATTGTACTTGTCTGAAAACGCACAGAACCTTGAAATAGAAGGTTTCTCACCAAAAAACACATTGGTGAAACCCCTATCTTAAGGCTCTGAGTGTTTGCACACATGTACAAACAGGCATGTTTAAACTATAACGTTTTTAGTGAAATCATGTTTCTCTCGAGGAGAAAACGCGTTTAAAGCCATAAAAAGATCTCACTGTGTTTTGGCATTGACCAAGCTACCAACAACCTAAAAAATGATCATAACTGGAGAAATTACACATTGACATTGGGTGAAATCATGTAACTCTTAAGGACGTGTTGCAGACTTGTTGAATAGATTCATTTTTCTTGTTTTCTTTGTTTTTGATGAAATTGTGCTTTTCTCGTCGAGAAAAGGCGTTTAACGCGATAAAAAGGTTTAGTGCGTTATGAATACGGGCTAGCTTACCAAAAGTACAAATGTGAACTAAATAAGGCCGGGAGTCGTTTTTATTGCTTAAAACACGATTTCTCGACCAGAATATGCTTTTTCAAAAAAGCCATGTTCCCATGGCGAGAGACTCGTTTTCTGTGAGAAAATGCATTAAAAGGAGGGATTTCATCAGAAACACTATAAATACATATTGTACTTGTCTGAAAACGCACAGAACCTTGAAATAGAAGGTTTCTCACCAAAAAACACATTGGTGAAACCCCTATCTTAAGGCTCTGAGTGTTTGCACACATGTACAAACAGGCATGTTTAAACTATAACGTTTTTAGTGAAATCATGTTTCTCTCGAGGAGAAAACGCGTTTAAAGCCATAAAAAGATCTCACTGTGTTTTGGCATTGACCAAGCTACCAACAACCTAAAAAATGATCAGAACTGGAGAAATTACATATTGACATTGGGTGAAATCATGTAACTCTTAAGGACGTGTTGCAGACTTGTTGAATAGATTCATTTTTCTTGTTTTGTTTGTTTTTGATGAAATTGCTTTTCTCGTCGAGAAAAGGCGTTTAACGCGATAAAAAAAAAGGTTTAGTGCGTTATGAATACGGGCTAGCTTACCAAAAGTACAAATGTGAACTAAATAAGGCCGGGAGTCGTTTTTATTGCTTAAAACACGATTTCTCGACCAGAATATGCTTTTTCAAAAAAGCCATGTTCCCATGGCGAGAGACTCGTTTTCTGTGAGAAAATGCATTAAAAGGAGGGATTTCATCAGAAACACTATAAATACATATTGTACTTGTCTGAAAACGCACAGAACCTTGAAATAGAAGGTTTCTCACCAAAAAACACATTGGTGAAACCCCTATCTTAAGGCTCTGAGTGTTTTCACACATGTACAACAGGCATGGTTAAACTATAACGTTTTTAGTGAAATCATGTTTCTCTCGAGGAGAAAACGCGTTTAAAGCCATAAAAAGATCTCACTGTGTTTTGGCATTGATCAAGCTACCAACAACCTAAAAAATGATCATAACTGGAGAAATTACACATTGACATTGGGTGAAATCATGTAACTCTTAAGGACGTGTTGCAGACTTGTTGAATAGATTCATTTTTCTTGTTTTCTTTGTTTTTGATGAAATTGTGCTTTTCTCGTCGAGAAAAGGCGTTTAACGCGATAAAAAGGTTTAGTGCGTTATGAATACGGGCTAGCTTACCAAAAGTACAAATGTGAACTAAATAAGGCCGGGAGTCGTTTTTATTGCTTAAAACACGATTTCTCGACCAGAATATGCTTTTTCAAAAAAGCCATGTTCCCATGGCGAGAGACTCGTTTTCTGTGAGAAAATGCATTAAAAGGAGGGATTTCATCAGAAACACTATAAATACATATTGTACTTGTCTGAAAACGCACAGAACCTTGAAATAGAAGGTTTCTCACCAAAAAACACATTGGTGAAACCCCTATCTTAAGGCTCTGAGTGTTTGCACACATGTACAAACAGGCATGTTTAAACTATAACGTTTTTAGTGAAATCATGTTTCTCTCGAGGAGAAAACGCGTTTAAAGCCATAAAAAGATCTCACTGTGTTTTGGCATTGACCAAGCTACCAACAACCTAAAAAATGATCAGAACTGGAGAAATTACACATTGACATTGGGTGAAATCATGTAACTCTTAAGGACGTGTTGCAGACTTGTTTGAATAGATTCATTTTTCTTGTTTTGTTTGTTTTTGATGAAATTGTGCTTTTCTCGTCGAGAAAAGGCGTTTAACGCGATAAAAAGGTTTAGTGCGTTATGAATACGGGCTAGCTTACCAAAAGTACAAATGTGAACCAAATAAGGCCGGGAGTCGTTTTTTATTGCTTAAAACACGATTTCTCGACCAGAATATGCTTTTTCAAAAAAGCCATGTTCCCATGGCGAGAGACTCGTTTTCTGTGAGAAAATGCATTAAAAGGAGGGATTTCATCAGAAACACTATAAATACATATTGTACTTGTCTGAAAACGCACAGAACCTTGAAATAGAAGGTTTCTCACCAAAAAACACATTGGTGAAACCCCTATCTTAAGGCTCTGAGTGTTTGCACACATGTACAAACAGGCATGTTTAAACTATAACGTTTTTAGTGAAATCATGTTTCTCTCGAGGAGAAAACGCGTTTAAAGCCATAAAAAGATCTCACTGTGTTTTGGCATTGACCAAGCTACCAACAACCTAAAAAATGATCAGAACTGGAGAAATTACACATTGACATTGGGTGAAATCATGTAACTCTTAAGGACGTGTTGCAGACTTGTTGAATAGATTCATTTTTCTTGTTTTGTTTGTTTTTGATGAAATTGTGCTTTTCTCGTCGAGAAAAGGCGTTTAACGCGATAAAAAGGTTTAGTGCGTTATGAATACGGGCTAGCTTACCAAAAGTACAAATGTGAACTAAATAAGGCCGGGAGTCGTTTTTATGCTTAAAACACGATTTCTCGACCAGAATATGCTTTTTCAAAAAAGCCATGTTCCCATGGCGAGAGACTCGTTTTCTGTGAGAAAATGCATTAAAAGGAGGGGTTTCATCAGAAACACTATAAATACATATTGTACTTGTCTGAAAACGCACAGAACCTTGAAATAGAAGGTTTCTCACCAAAAAACACATTGGTGAAACCCCTATCTTAAGGCTCTGAGTGTTTGCACACATGTACAAACAGGCATGTTTAAACTATAACGTTTTTAGTGAAATCATGTTTCTCTCGAGGAGAAAACGCGTTTAAAGCCATAAAAAGATCTCACTGTGTTTTGGCATTGACCAAGCTACCAACAACCTAAAAAATGATCAGAACTGGAGAAATTACATATTGACATTGGGTGAAATCATGTAACTCTTAAGGACGTGTTGCAGACTTGTTGAATAGATTCATTTTTCTTGTTTTGTTTGTTTTTGATGAAATTGTGCTTTTCTCGTCGAGAAAAGGCGTTTAACGCGATAAAAAGGTTTAGTGCGTTATGAATACGGGCTAGCTTACCAAAAGTACAAATGTGAACTAAATAAGGCCGGGAGTCGTTTTTATTGCTTAAAACACGATTTCTCGACCAGAATATGCTTTTTCAAAAAAGCCATGTTCCCATGGCGAGAGACTCGTTTTCTGTGAGAAAATGCATTAAAAGGAGGGATTTCATCAGAAACACTATAAATACATATTGTACTTGTCTGAAAACGCACAGAACCTTGAAATAGAAGGTTTCTCACCAAAAAACACATTGGTGAAACCCCTATCTTAAGGCTCTGAGTGTTTGCACACATGTACAAACAGGCATGTTTAAACTATAACGTTTTTAGTGAAATCATGTTTCTCTCGAGGAGAAAACGCGTTTAAAGCCATAAAAAGATCTCACTGTGTTTTGGCATCTACCAACAACCTAAAAAATGATCAGAACTGGAGAAATTACACATTGACATTGGGTGAAATCATGTAACTCTTAAGGACGTGTTGCAGACTTGTTGAATAGATTCATTTTTCTTGTTTTGTTTGTTTTTGATGAAATTGTGCTTTTCTCGTCGAGAAAAGGCGTTTAACGCGATAAAAAGGTTTAGTGCGTTATGAATACGGGCTAGCTTACCAAAAGTACAAATGTGAACCAAATAAGGCCGGGAGTCGTTTTTATTGCTTAAAACACGATTTCTCGACCAGAATATGCTTTTTCAAAAAAGCCATGTTCCCATGGCGAGAGACTCGTTTTCTGTGAGAAAATGCATTAAAAGGAGGGATTTCATCAGAAACACTATAAATACATATTGTACTTGTCTGAAAACACACAGAACCTTGAAATAGAAGGTTTCTCACCAAAAAACACATTGGTGAAACCCCTATCTTAAGGCTCTGAGTGTTTGCACACATGTACAAACAGGCATGTTTAAACTATAACGTTTTTAGTGAAATCATGTTTCTCTCGAGGAGAAAACGCGTTTAAAGCCATAAAAAGATCTCACTGTGTTTTGGCATTGACCAAGCTACCAACAACCTAAAAAATGATCAGAACTGGAGAAATTACACATTGACATTGGGTGAAATCATGTAACTCTTAAGGACGTGTTGCAGACTTGTTGAATAGATTCATTTTTCTTGTTTTGTTTGTTTTTGATGAAATTGTGCTTTTCTCGTCGAGAAAAGGCGTTTAACGCGATAAAAAGGTTTAGTGCGTTATGAATACGGGCTAGCTTACCAAAAGTACAAATGTGAACCAAATAAGGCCGGGAGTCGTTTTTATTGCTTAAAACACGATTTCTCGACCAGAATATGCTTTTTCAAAAAAGCCATGTTCCCATGGCGAGAGACTCGTTTTCTGTGAGAAAATGCATTAAAAGGAGGGATTTCATCAGAAACACTATAAATACATATTGTACTTGTCTGAAAACGCACAGAACCTTGAAATAGAAGGTTTCTCACCAAAAAACACATTGGTGAAACCCCTATCTTAAGGCTCTGAGTGTTTGCACACATGTACAAACAGGCATGTTTAAACTATAACGTTTTTAGTGAAATCATGTTTCTCTCGAGGAGAAAACGCGTTTAAAGCCATAAAAAGATCTCACTGTGTTTTGGCATTGACCAAGCTACCAACAACCTAAAAAATGATCAGAACTGGAGAAATTACATATTGACATTGGGTGAAATCATGTAACTCTTAAGGACGTGTTGCAGACTTGTTGAATAGATTCATTTTTCTTGTTTTGTTTGTTTTTGATGAAATTGTGCTTTTCTCGTCGAGAAAAGGCGTTTAACGCGAAAAAAAGGTTTAGTGCGTTATGAATACGGGCTAGCTTACCAAAAGTACAAATGTGAACTAAATAAGGCCGGGAGTCGTTTTTATTGCTTAAAACACGATTTCTCGACCAGAATATGCTTTTTCAAAAAAGCCATGTTCCCATGGCGAGAGACTCGTTTTCTGTGAGAAAATGCATTAAAAGGAGGGATTTCATCAGAAACACTATAAATACATATTGTACTTGTCTGAAAACGCACAGAACCTTGAAATAGAAGGTTTCTCACCAAAAAACACATTGGTGAAACCCCTATCTTAAGGCTCTGAGTGTTTGCACACATGTACAAACAGGCATGTTTAAACTATAACGTTTTTAGTGAAATCATGTTTCTCTCGAGGAGAAAACGCGTTTAAAGCCATAAAAAGATCTCACTGTGTTTTGGCATTGACCAAGCTACCAACAACCTAAAAAATGATCATAACTGGAGAAATTACACATTGACATTGGGTGAAATCATGTAACTCTTAAGGACGTGTTGCAGACTTGTTGAATAGATTCATTTTTCTTGTTTTCTTTGTTTTTGATGAAATTGTGCTTTTCTCGTCGAGAAAAGGCGTTTAACGCGATAAAAAGGTTTAGTGCGTTATGAATACGGGCTAGCTTACCAAAAGTACAAATGTGAACTAAATAAGGCCGGGAGTCGTTTTTATTGCTTAAAACACGATTTCTCGACCAGAATATGCTTTTTCAAAAAAGCCATGTTCCCATGGCGAGAGACTCGTTTTCTGTGAGAAAATGCATTAAAAGGAGGGATTTCATCAGAAACACTATAAATACATATTGTACTTGTCTGAAAACGCACAGAACCTTGAAATAGAAGGTTTCTCACCAAAAAACACATTGGTGAAACCCCTATCTTAAGGCTCTGAGTGTTTGCACACATGTACAAACAGGCATGTTTAAACTATAACGTTTTTAGTGAAATCATGTTTCTCTCGAGGAGAAAACGCGTTTAAAGCCATAAAAAGATCTCACTGTGTTTTGGCATTGACCAAGCTACCAACAACCTAAAAAATGATCAGAACTGGAGAAATTACATATTGACATTGGGTGAAATCATGTAACTCTTAAGGACGTGTTGCAGACTTGTTGAATAGATTCATTTTTCTTGTTTTGTTTGTTTTTGATGAAATTGCTTTTCTCGTCGAGAAAAGGCGTTTAACGCGATAAAAAAAAAGGTTTAGTGCGTTATGAATACGGGCTAGCTTACCAAAAGTACAAATGTGAACTAAATAAGGCCGGGAGTCGTTTTTATTGCTTAAAACACGATTTCTCGACCAGAATATGCTTTTTCAAAAAAGCCATGTTCCCATGGCGAGAGACTCGTTTTCTGTGAGAAAATGCATTAAAAGGAGGGATTTCATCAGAAACACTATAAATACATATTGTACTTGTCTGAAAACGCACAGAACCTTGAAATAGAAGGTTTCTCACCAAAAAACACATTGGTGAAACCCCTATCTTAAGGCTCTGAGTGTTTGCACACATGTACAACAGGCATGGTTAAACTATAACGTTTTTAGTGAAATCATGTTTCTCTCGAGGAGAAAACGCGTTTAAAGCCATAAAAAGATCTCACTGTGTTTTGGCATTGATCAAGCTACCAACAACCTAAAAAATGATCATAACTGGAGAAATTACACATTGACATTGGGTGAAATCATGTAACTCTTAAGGACGTGTTGCAGACTTGTTGAATAGATTCATTTTTCTTGTTTTGTTTGTTTTTGATGAAATTGTGCTTTTCTCGTCGAGAAAAGGCGTTTAACGCGATAAAAAGGTTTAGTGCGTTATGAATACGGGCTAGCTTACCAAAAGTACAAATGTGAACTAAATAAGGCCGGGAGTCGTTTTTATTGCTTAAAACACGATTTCTCGACCAGAATATGCTTTTTCAAAAAATCCATGTTCCCATGGCGAGAGACTCGTTTTCTGTGAGAAAATGCATTAAAAGGAGGGATTTCATCAGAAACACTATAAATACATATTGTACTTGTCTGAAAACGCACAGAACCTTGAAATAGAAGGTTTCTCACCAAAAAACACATTGGTGAAACCCCTATCTTAAGGCTCTGAGTGTTTGCACACATGTACAAACAGGCATGTTTAAACTATAACGTTTTTAGTGAAATCATGTTTCTCTCGAGGAGAAAACGCGTTTAAAGCCATAAAAAGATCTCACTGTGTTTTGGCATTGACCAAGCTACCAACAACCTAAAAAATGATCAGAACTGGAGAAATTACACATTGACATTGGGTGAAATCATGTAACTCTTAAGGACGTGTTGCAGACTTGTTGAATAGATTCATTTTTCTTGTTTTGTTTGTTTTTGATGAAATTGAGCTTTTCTCGTCGAGAAAAGGCGTTTAACGCGATAAAAAGGTTTAGTGCGTTATGAATACGGGCTAGCTTACCAAAAGTACAAATGTGAACTAAATAAGGCCGGGAGTCGTTTTTATTGCTTAAAACACGATTTCTTGACCAGAATATGCTTTTTCAAAAAGCCATGTTCCCATGGCGAGAGACTCGTTTTCTGTGAGAAAATGCATTAAAAGGAGGGATTTCATCAGAAACACTATAAATACATATTGTACTTGTCTGAAAACACACAGAACCTTGAAATAGAAGGTTTCTCACCAAAAAACACATTGGTGAAACCCCTATCTTAAGGCTCTGAGTGTTTGCACACATGTACAACAGGCATGTTTAAACTATAACGTTTTTAGTGAAATCATGTTTCTCTCGAGGAGAAAACGCGTTTAAAGCCATAAAAAGATCTCACTGTGTTTTGGCATTGACCAAGCTACCAACAACCTAAAAAATGATCAGAACTGGAGAAATTACATATTGACATTGGGTGAAATCATGTAACTCTTAAGGACGTGTTGCAGACTTGTTGAATAGATTCATTTTTCTTGTTTTGTTTGTTTTGATGAAATTGCTTTTCTCGTCGAGAAAAGGCGTTTAACGCGATAAAAAGGTTTAGTGCGTTATGAATACGGGCTAGCTTACCAAAAGTACAAATGTGAACTAAATAAGGCCGGGAGTCGTTTTTATTGCTTAAAACACGATTTCTCGACAAGAATATGCTTTTTCAAAAAAGCCATGTTCCCATGGCGAGAGACTCGTTTTCTGTGAGAAAATGCATTAAAAGGAGGGATTTCATCAGAAACACTATAAATACATATTGTACTTGTCTAAAAACGCACAGAACCTTGAAATAGAAGGTTTCTCACCAAAAAACACATTGGTGAAACCCCTATCTTAAGACTCTGAGTGTTTGCACACATGTACAACAGGCATGTTTAAACTATAACGTTTTTAGTGAAATCATGTTTCTCTCGAGGAGAAAACGCGTTTAAAGCCATAAAAAGATCTCACTGTGTTTTGGCATTGACCAAGCTACCAACAACCTAAAAAATGATCAGAACTGGAGAAATTACATATTGACATTGGGTGAAATCATGTAACTCTTAAGGACGTGTTGCAGACTTGTTGAATAGATTCATTTATCTTGTTTTGTTTGTTTTTGATGAAATTGTGCTTTTCTCGTCGAGAAAAGGCGTTTAACGCGATAAAAAGGTTTAGTGCGTTATGAATACGGGCTAGCTTACCAAAAGTACAAATGTGAACTAAATAAGGCCGGGAGTCGTTTTTATTGCTTAAAACACGATTTCTCGACCAGAATATGCTTTTTCAAAAAAGCCATGTTCCCATGGCGAGAGACTCGTTTTCTGTGAGAAAATGCATTAAAAGGAGGGATTTCATCAGAAACACTATAAATACATATTGTACTTGTCTGAAAACGCACAGAACCTTGAAATAGAAGGTTTCTCACCAAAAAACACATTGGTGAAACCCCTATCTTAAGGCTCTGAGTGTTTGCACACATGTACAAACAGGCATGTTTAAACTATAACGTTTTTAGTGAAATCATGTTTCTCTCGAGGAGAAAACGCGTTTAAAGCCATAAAAAGATCTCACTGTGTTTTGGCATTGACCAAGCTACCAACAACCTAAAAAATGATCAGAACTGGAGAAATTACATATTGACATTGGGTGAAATCATGTAACTCTTAAGGACGTGTTGCAGACTTGTTGAATAGATTCATTTTTCTTGTTTTGTTTGTTTTTGATGAAATTGTGCTTTTCTCGTCGAGAAAAGGCGTTTAACGCGAAAAAAAGGTTTAGTGCGTTATGAATACGGGCTAGCTTACCAAAAGTACAAATGTGAACTAAATAAGGCCGGGAGTCGTTTTTATTGCTTAAAACACGATTTCTCGACCAGAATATGCTTTTTCAAAAAAGCCATGTTCCCATGGCGAGAGACTCGTTTTCTGTGAGAAAATGCATTAAAAGGAGGGATTTCATCAGAAACACTATAAATACATATTGTACTTGTCTGAAAACGCACAGAACCTTGAAATAGAAGGTTTCTCACCAAAAAACACATTGGTGAAACCCCTATCTTAAGGCTCTGAGTGTTTGCACACATGTACAAACAGGCATGTTTAAACTATAACGTTTTTAGTGAAATCATGTTTCTCTCGAGGAGAAAACGCGTTTAAAGCCATAAAAAGATCTCACTGTGTTTTGGCATTGACCAAGCTACCAACAACCTAAAAAATGATCAGAACTGGAGAAATTACACATTGACATTGGGTGAAATCATGTAACTCTTAAGGACGTGTTGCAGACTTGTTGAATAGATTCATTTTTCTTGTTTTCTTTGTTTTTGATGAAATTGTGCTTTTCTCGTCGAGAAAAGGCGTTTAACGCGATAAAAAGGTTTAGTGCGTTATGAATACGGGCTAGCTTACCAAAAGTACAAATGTGAACTAAATAAGGCCGGGAGTCGTTTTTATTGCTTAAAACACGATTTCTCGACCAGAATATGCTTTTTCAAAAAAGCCATGTTCCCATGGCGAGAGACTCGTTTTCTGTGAGAAAATGCATTAAAAGGAGGGATTTCATCAGAAACACTATAAATACATATTGTACTTGTCTGAAAACGCACAGAACCTTGAAATAGAAGGTTTCTCACCAAAAAACACATTGGTGAAACCCCTATCTTAAGGCTCTGAGTGTTTGCACACATGTACAAACAGGCATGTTTAAACTATAACGTTTTTAGTGAAATCATGTTTCTCTCGAGGAGAAAACGCGTTTAAAGCCATAAAAAGATCTCACTGTGTTTTGGCATTGACCAAGCTACCAACAACCTAAAAAATGATCAGAACTGGAGAAATTACATATTGACATTGGGTGAAATCATGTAACTCTTAAGGACGTGTTGCAGACTTGTTGAATAGATTCATTTTTCTTGTTTTGTTTGTTTTTGATGAAATTGCTTTTCTCGTCGAGAAAAGGCGTTTAACGCGATAAAAAAAAAGGTTTAGTGCGTTATGAATACGGGCTAGCTTACCAAAAGTACAAATGTGAACTAAATAAGGCCGGGAGTCGTTTTTATTGCTTAAAACACGATTTCTCGACCAGAATATGCTTTTTCAAAAAAGCCATGTTCCCATGGCGAGAGACTCGTTTTCTGTGAGAAAATGCATTAAAAGGAGGGATTTCATCAGAAACACTATAAATACATATTGTACTTGTCTGAAAACGCACAGAACCTTGAAATAGAAGGTTTCTCACCAAAAAACACATTGGTGAAACCCCTATCTTAAGGCTCTGAGTGTTTGCACACATGTACAACAGGCATGGTTAAACTATAACGTTTTTAGTGAAATCATGTTTCTCTCGAGGAGAAAACGCGTTTAAAGCCATAAAAAGATCTCACTGTGTTTTGGCATTGATCAAGCTACCAACAACCTAAAAAATGATCATAACTGGAGAAATTACACATTGACATTGGGTGAAATCATGTAACTCTTAAGGACGTGTTGCAGACTTGTTGAATAGATTCATTTTTCTTGTTTTCTTTGTTTTTGATGAAATTGTGCTTTTCTCGTCGAGAAAAGGCGTTTAACGCGATAAAAAGGTTTAGTGCGTTATGAATACGGGCTAGCTTACCAAAAGTACAAATGTGAAC